>NC_135976.1:27280377-27580377 GCF_053455715.1 Rhinoraja longicauda | reverse complement strand
CGAATGGCCTACACCTGCACCTATTGTCAATTGCCTATTGTCTATAAAACGTAGAAACAAAAAAACTGCAGATGCTGGTTTATACCAAAGGTAGGCACAAAGTGCTGGAGTAACTCAGAGGGTCAGGTAGCATCTCTTGAGAAAAAGGATGGGTGACGTTGTGAGTCGGGACCTTCTTCCCTGTGCATCTTCCCTTGGGCTCTATCTATTGTACACGAGTTTGACCTGATTGTATAGGGGAAAAAACTGCAGATGCTGGTTTAAATCGAAGGTAGAGACAAAATGCAGGAGTAACTCAGCGGGTCAGGCAGCATCTCAGGAGAGAAGGAATGGGTGACGTTTCGGGTCGAGACCCTTCTGCAGACTGATGTTTTGACTTGATTGTATTTATGTATGGTATTATTTGATCAGATTGGATAAGCACGAAGAACAAAGGTTTTCACTGGACCTCGGTGCACGTGACAATGATAAAACTAAACCTGAAACTTGTTTGTACCTCTCGTTAGATGGAATCGGGATCCTAGCTACAGAATGAGGAGAGGTGGATTGGAAATGATGCTTGGGTTCACACACAGTACTGCCTAACCCGCTGAGTTACCCCAGCACTTTGTGTCGATCTTTACTTAAAAGGGACATAGATTGAGTGGTAAACATTGGCCCTAAAACTGGGGAGAACTTTTCTCAGGTGATAATTACGGGCGGCACGGTGGCACAACAGTAAACTTGCTGCCTTAGAGTGCCTTACAGTGCCAGAGACCCGGGTTCGATCCTGACTACGGGTGTTGTCTATACGGAGTTGGTACGTTCTCTCCGTGACCTGCTCGGGTTTTCTCCGGGATCTCCGATTTCCTCCCACACTCCAAAGATGTACAGGTTAGTAGGTTAATCGGCTTGGTATAAAATGTAAAATTGTCCCTCGTGTGTCTACGGTGGTGTTAGTGTGTGGGGATTGCTGGTTGGCGCGGGATCGATGGGCCGAAAGGCCTGTTTCCATGCTGTATCTCTAAACTAATACTAAACTAATATGCTGTTCCCTGTGTTGCTGCCCGATACATCGAAACATAGAAACATAGGTGCAGGAGTAGGCCATTCGGCCCTTCAAGCCAGCCATTCAATATGATCATGGCTGATCATCTAAAATCAGTACCCCGTTCCTGCTTTTTCCCCCCATATCCTTTGATTCCCTTAGTTCTAAGAGCTAAATCTAACTATCTCTTGAAAACATCCAGTGGATTGGCCTCCACTGCCTTCTGTGGCAGAGAATTCCAATGAATGCTCATTTACCTGACTATTTTGTGACTGAGATTCTTTTCTATGGTCGCTGAAGGCAGATAGTCATGGGATCTGTCCCAGCTCAGTCATAAGCGCCCTCCAGCAACAGTCTTATGCAAACCATGAAAGCCTGGTGATGTTGTTGGGTGTTGGCTGGTTTAAGTGAGTGTTTGTTTGCAGCCTACTTTGTGAATATATTACCGAGCCTTCGTCAATATATTTCCCAGCGTTGCGTCTCAACAGGTAGGACTGCTTTTGACTTGTAACGTTCATCTCCTTTAGAGATCACGCTCAAACAGGCAAGCTCAGCGGGCCAGTGGTTGGAGTGGGTGGGGTGTGTTGGAACGACAAGCTTAGTCAGGCATTATTTTGTTGTTGGTATGTCCGCATTACAGAAAAATGATAACACTGAAATCCAACATAAAAGAGAATTCTGGAGATACTGAATAGGCAACGGTAGAGTTGCTGCCAGACAGCGCCAAGGACCCAACGACGGGTGCTGTCTGCACGTTCTTCCTGTGACTGTGTGGGTGTTGTCCGGGTGCTCCGGTTTCCTCCCTCACTCCAAAGATGTACAGGCTTGTAGGTTAATTGGCTTCGGTAGAAATTGTAAATTGTAAGTTGTCTCTAGTGTGTGGGATAGCACCAGTGTGCGGGGATCGCCGGTTTGCGTGGACTCGGTGGGCCGAAGGGCCTATTTCTGTGCTGTATCTCTAAACTAAGAGAAAAACAGCAGCACGGTGGCACAGTGGTAGAGTTGCTGCCTTATAGCGCCGGAGACCCGGTTCAATCCTGACTACGGGTGCTGTCTGCGCGGAGTTCGTACGTTCTCCCCGTGACCCGCGTGGGTTTTCTCCGAGATCTTTGGTTTCCTCCCACACTCCAAAGACGTTTAGGTTTGTCGGTTAATTGGCTTGGTATAAATGTAAAATTGTCCCTGGAAGGCGTGGGATGGAGTAAATGTGTGGGAATCGCTGGTCAGTGCAGACTTGGTGGGACGAAGGGCCTGTTTCTACGCTATATCTCTACATAAAAGCTATAACTGGAGGAAGCCGTTTGGCCCATTGAATCTATGCATGTAAAGTCCCTCGGGCATGATTTACAAAGGTCCATTCTTGTCCAAATCTCAGTTACCCTAATGTTCTCACACTGTCTATTGCTCTAACTGCAAGAAATAGCAACGTTGCATATGTAGCCCAGTCCATAACACAGACCAGACTTCCCAACAGTGACTCCATCTACCCTTCACACCACCTTGGAGAAGTAGACTTGTCCCACCGAGGTTGTTCCTTCCCCCTGCTCCAATCTAGCATAGGGTACAGAAAGTTGAAAATGAGTACCACCAGACTCAGGAACAGCTCCTCCCTGTCTGTTGACTGGCTTCTGTATGGTCCTCCCATAAGCTAGGGTACTTACTATCTGGTTAACCACTATCCCATTGCGAACATTGGATTTTGTCAATTGGAACGAACTATAGATGCTGGTTTAAAACGAAGATAGACACAGAAAGCTGGAGTAACTCAGCGGGACGGGCAGCATCTCTGGACAGAAGGAATGGGTGATGTCTCAGGTCGAGACCATTCTTCAGACTAGTCAGGGAAAAGGGAAATGAGAGATATAGACGATGATGTTGAGAGATAAAGAACAACGAATGAAAGATATGCAAATATGATGATAACAGAAACCTCTAAACCTGTCCTATCCATGTACCTGTCTAAATGTTTCATAAACGTTGCGATAGCACCTGCCTCCAGTACCTTTGTGTAAAATAGGTATCCCTCAGCTTCCTATTAAATCTTTCCCCTCTCACATTAAACCTATGTCTTCTGGTTCTCGGTTTCCCCACTCTGGGCAAGAGACTCAATCCATCCCTCTGATGATTTTGTATGCCTCCATAAGAATCCCCCCTCATCCTCCTGCGCTCCAAGGAATAGAGTCCCAGCCAGCTCATTCTCTCATAGAGGCATCAGGACATGCAGCGTGGAAACAGGCCCTTCGGCCCAACTTGCCCACGCCGGCCAACTTGTCCCATCTACACTAGACCCACCTGCCTGCCTTTGGCCCGTATCCCTCCAAACCTACCCTATCCATGTACCCGTCTAAATGTTTCACAAACGTTGGTGGGACTTTAATGCAGATTTCATTCCAGATTCATGAATAATGAAGATAAAGTGGACCAACGATAATTGGAAATCCAGCTTCCATTGGTGATGGTGAACTGTACTTCATTCTGCCCCAATAGGCTCGTAACCTATAATGCCACAGGTCCAACCAAGCAAACAGAGTTAACTCTTTAAACAGCAGTGACCTATATTTAGATTCCTATATACTGTGCTCCAGTTAACAGCAACCTACATTACTCTCACTGTACTCACCTCCTGATGAAACAATATAACGCATTACATCTCTGAATCAAATGGGCTCTATTGTTAGAGAATTTACATCTGCCTTTTCTCGCTTGATGTTATTAGTTAGTTTAGTTATTGTCACGTGTACTGAGGTACAGCAAAAAGCTTTTGTTGCGTGCTATCCAGTCACTGTAGGCCTGGACACTGTAGGCCCGGACACTGTAGGCCCGGACACTGTAGGCCCGGACACTGTAGGCCCGGACACTGTAGGCCCGGACACTGTAGGCCCAGACAATGTAGGCTCGGACACTGTTGGCCCGGACACTGTAGGCCCGGACACTGTAGGCCCAGACAGTGTAGGCCCGGACACTGTAGGCCCAGACACTGTAGGCCCAGACACTGTAGGCCCGGGGGCCCAGGCGTCGCCTAACGGAGGTTGCATAGCAACCCACCTCCCGGCCCAGGCGGCCGCCATTGGTGGAGCGGGAGCACGTAGCCACTGGCTGGGTGAGGTCATGTGGGGTGCGGGGCGGTGACATCACCTTTTGTTCCTTATTTGGGAGAAAGCTGGCAACCCTATCTGTTGTACAATACAGTATCCGTAAAGCAGCATCTGTACCTTGTTATCTGTGGCTCAGCTTTTAAAACATATCGTCAGTGCAGTACTGGCAAATGCATCTGTGAATTGGCGTTCAGTACCACTACGTCTGTAACATAATGTATAGATTGTAGCATTTGTTGCACTGCATCCCGTATCTATCATTAAGAACAATGCAGCTAATATGTACGGCAGCAATGGTCTGCATTTATATACTGCCTTCATAGGAGTTTAAAGCAGAAAAGATTTAACATTAGGACAGGTTTATGGATAGGATAGGTTTGGAGGAACATGGGCCAAATGCAGGCAGGTGGGACTCGTATAGATGGGACATTTAGGTCGGTGTGGACAAGTTGGGCCACAGGGCCTGTTTCCACGCTGTATGACTCTATGACTCAATTAGAACAAAAATATACAAAGAGCATCTCTGGAGAACATGGATAGAACTGGAGAACATGTTTCGAGTTGAGAAGAAGGGTCTCAACCTGAAACATCACCTATCCATGTTCTCCAGAGATGCTGTCTGGCCTGCTGAGTTACTCCAGCACTTTGTGTCTTTTTGTGTATTAACCAGTATCTGCAGTTCTTTGTTTCTAAAAGTCTAAAGAGGTAAGCTTTAATAAGATATGTAGGAAGGAACTGCAGATGCTGTTTTAAACTGAAGATAGATGCAAGAAGTGTCTCAACCCGAAACGTCACCTATTCCTTTGCTCCGGAGATGCTGCCTGACCTGCTGAGTTACTCCAGCACTTTGTGTTTGACACAAGATTCCAGCATCAGCAGTTCTTTGGGTCTCTAAGTTCTAACAAGAGTCTTAAAGGAGGAAAGAGTGTTGAGAGACTGAAGTTTCTCAGGTAAAGGGATGTTCATAGAAATCTGATCAGTCTGACGAAGGGTCTGAAACATCACCCATGCCTTCTCTCCAGAGATGCTGCCTGTCTCGCTGAGTTACTCCAGCACTTTGTGTCGATCCACAGAAATCTATCTGCACATGTTAGAAACACCATGTTGCACAGATGATTTTTTTTTTTTAGATTTACATTTAGAGATACAGCGCGGAAACAGGCTCTTCGGCCCACCGAGTCCGCGCCGCCCAGCGATCCCCGCACAATAACACTATCCTACACACACACTAGGGACAATTTTTACATTTACCCAGTCAATTAACCTACAAACCTGTACGTCTTTGGAGTGTGGGAGGAAACCGAAGATCTTGGAGAAAACCCACGCAGGTTAGGGGGAGAACGTACAAACTCCGTACAGACGGCACCCGTAGTCAGGATCGAACCTGAGTCTCCGGCGCTGCATTCGCTGTAAGGCAGCAACTCTACCGCTGCGCCACCGTGCCGCCTAATTGTGCCAATGTAGTGTTAACCAATTAGTAAATTAGCACCAGTTATTTAAAAAAGTATGACATTTTTGGTGTGAGATTTTTTTCTGTACTCTAGCACTACTTTACGGGCGTTCAGCTATAGTTGAAAATCTTGTCAGAAAATAATTTTAGGTACCCTAAGGATAATGATGATACAGGAACTAAAATTATTTTCTGACAAGATTTTCAACTTTAGTGGTCTGATTCACACTGTTCACATACAGAAGAACCAGTTTTTAACAATGCCATTGGAGAGCGGGGGAGGCCATCAGACAGCCAGGGGGCCACGTGTGGTGGTGGGCAACAGATAGGACTGTTCGGTGAACTTTACTTTTTTACTGTAGGGATACAGCATGGAAACAGGCCCTTCGGCCCACCGAGTCCGCGCTGAGCAGCTATTGCCCATTCACCAATTCTATCTTACACACAGACTAGGGAAACTGAAGATCTCAGAGAAAGCCCACACAGGTCGCAGGGAGAACGTACAACTCCATGTAGACAAGCACTCCCGTAGTCGGGATTGAACCCGGGTCTCTGGTGTTGTGAAGTAGCAACTCTACCGCTGCGCCACTGTGCCGCCCACTTTGGGAATGAGAATCAGTTTGCTATGTATACGTTTGCGAATGGGAGCTTGGTCATTTACGTGTGGGTCGGTGAGTGCAAAGCGGTTTGTTTGCGTGAGCTTAGGCGTGAGTTTATTTTTTTAAAAAAGGACAAAGTGCTGGAGTAACTCACAGGCCCAGGCAGCATCGCTGGAGGGCGTGGATAGGTGAGGTTAGACATTGCCGAGCCATGTCCTCGGGCTCGCTGCCTGAGTTACTCCAGCACTTTGTGTTTTTTTCTCCCCCACAGTCGCAGAATGCAAGGTTACCGAGGCGAGGCTCCCAGGGTAAGGGTGACCCTGACTCTGACCTTGAGTGTTGAATTGGCACATGCGTTTGTTTATACTTGAGGTTTGCCTAGCAAACAAACATTAAAGTAAAAGCCAGCGAGACCTGTGCCAGTTTAGCGCAGGCTTTTGGCAGTGCTAATCTTTTGCATATTACACCCAAAGCACAAGCATGTAAGAAAGCCTTGCTTCACGAACTTCATAACTGGTGTGCTCGCATATTCGAGGGGGATGGGAGATTATTAGGTTTATTATTGTCATGTGTACCAGGATAGAGTGAAAAGCTTTGTTTTGCAGGTTATCGAATCAGTTCAGGGGCTCAACGGTAGAGTTGCTGCCTTACAGCACCAGAGACGCAGGTTCGATCCTGGCTACAGGTGCTTGTCTGCACGGAGTTCGTACGTTCTCCCTGCGACCTGCGTGGGTTTTCTCTAGGAGCTCCGGTTTCCTCCCACACGCCACAGACGTGCAGGTTTGTAGGTTTATCTGCTTCGGTAAAATTGTAAGTTGTCTCCAGTTTGCGTAGGATAGCGTTGATGTGCGGGGATCGCTGGTGAGCCTGGACTCGGTGGGCCGAATGGCCTGTTTCCGCGCTGTAACTCTAAGCTAAGCAAGAAAACTAAACACAAGGAACTACACATAATGTTTTACAAAAAAAACCCTCACAAAGTTCTGGAGTAACTCAGCGAGTCAGGCAGCATCTCTGGAGAACATGGGGAGGTGATGTATCTGATCGGGACCCTTCTTCAGTAGGCCTGAAACAAAACCTATTCATGTCCTTCAGTTTAAAGTGAGGGGGGAAAGATTTAATAGGTACCTGAAGGGCACCTTTGTTACACAAAGGGTAGAAAGTATTTGGAACAAGGTGCTGGAGGAGGTATTTGAGGCAGGTAATATCTCAACAGTTTGAAAAAAACATTTGTACAGGTACATAGATAGGACCGGTTTAGGGGGATATGGGTCAAACAAGGGCAGGTGGGACTAGTTGGGCCGAAGGGCCTGTTTCCACGCTGTGTGTCTCATATCATATCATATCATATATCTACAGCCGGAAACAGGCCTTTTCGGCCCTCCAAGTCCGTGCCGCCCAGCGATCCCCGTACATTAACACTATCCTACACCCACTAGGGACAATTTTTACATTTACCCAGCCAATTAACCTACATACCTGTACGTCTTTGGAGTGTGGGAGGAAACCGAAGATCTCGGAGAATACCCACCCAGGTCACGGGGAGAACGTACAAACTCCTTACAGTGCAGCACCCATAGTCAGGATCGAACCTGTGTCTCCGGCGCTGCATTCGCTGTAAAGCAGCAACTCTACCGCTGCTCTACCGTAATCATATAGGGTTATATATGATTATATAAGTTGCCTAACCCGCTGAGTTACTCCAGAGCATTGTGGGTTTTTAGTAAACCACATCAGATGATGGCATTAGCACTTCAGAGGAAAGGCAAGAGAAATGTTCACCAAGAGTTTATAGCCGTGCGTAACAATTGTTCAGTAAGACCGTTGATGTGATTTGATTTGAGAGAGGGTATGGTTTCCTTTGAAAAATAGAAGTTATAGAGTGGTATTTAGTTCAATAGGTAACTCTGACATCTATCATCAAAAAGGGATAGGCTAGTTGGGGCTAATTAGCTCGGTTTAATCCGAGAATCACAAGGGTGGTATGCTGGGACAGTGGTAGAGTTGCTGACTTACAGCGCCAGAGATCCAGGTTCGATCCTGACTATGGGCGCTGTCTGTGCAGAGTACGCACGTTCTCCCTGTGACCACGTGGGTTTCCTCCGGGTGCTCCGGTTTCCTCCCACACTCCAAAGACGGGCGGGTTTGTAGGTTAATTGGCTTCTGTAAACTGTCCCTGGTGTGTAGAATAGTGGTGGTGTACCAGTCAATGGGTGGACTCAATGGGGCCGGAGGGCCAGGTTCCACACTGTAAGTCCAAAGCTAAAATCTAAAGCTAAAGTCGATAGACTGCAGATGGAGGAATTTGGAGCAAAAAAAACAAACTGGGTAGGAAAGAACTGCAGATACTGGTTTAAATCGAAGGTAGACACAAAATGCTGGAGCAACTCAGTGGGTCAGGCAGCATCTCTAGAGAGAACGAAACTGGCCCTGGTAGGCAATGAGATGGTTGACGTTTCAGGTCAGGTCCTGATGCTGGGTCCCAACCTGAAATATCAACCATCCCTCTGCACACGAGCTGCTTGATCTGCTAAGTGTCTCTATCCGTTTACTCTTTGCTCCATTTGTTCCTAAATTCCTTCGTGTACTTATGATTCACAGTGAAAAATATCAATGATCAACTTCAGAATCACTGCCCTGAAATTTAAAATTAAGTTCATAAGTTCAAAAGCGATAGGAGAGAGTTGTGCATTTGTGGAATTCTCTGCCACAGAAGGCAGTAGATGCCATCATTTCACTGGATGAATTTATAGACAATAGACAATAGACAATAGACAATAGGTGCAGGAGTAGGCCATTCAGCCCTTCGAGCCAGCACCGCCATTCAATGCAATCATGGCTGATCACTCTCAATCAGTACCCCGTTCCTGCCTTCTCCCCATACCCCCTCACTCCGCTATCCTTAAGAGCTCTATCCAGCTCTCTCTTGAAAGCATCCAACGAACTGGCCTCCACACCTTCACCACTCTCTGACTGAAAAAGTTCTTCCTCATCTCCGTTCTAAATGGCCTACCCCTTATTCTTAAACTGTGGCCCCTTGTTCTGGACTCCCCCAACATTGAGAGTTAGGTAGAGCTGTAGGGGCTAGCAGAATCAAGGGATATGGGGAGAAGGCAGGCACGGGTTACTGATTGTGGATGATCAGCCATGATCATAATGAATGGCGGTGCTGGCTTGAAGGGCCAAATGGCCTCCTCCTGCACCTATTTTCTACGTTTCGATGTTTCTATGAGAAGAATTGGGCCCATCAAGTCCAGTCCGCCATTCAATCATGGCTGATCTATCTTTTCCTCTCAACCCCATTCTCCTGCCTTCTCCCCATGACCCCTGACACCCTGAAGTTTCAATGAGGTCCCCCCCCCCCCCCCTCATCCTTCTGGACTCCAGCGTGAACGGGCCCAGAGCCATCAAACGCTCCTCATACGTTAACCCACTCATTCCTGCGATGATTCTCGTAAACCTCCTCTGGGCCCCTCTTCAACATCAGCACATCCTTCCTCAGATATGGGGCCCAAAACCGCTCACAAAATACTCCAAATGCGGTCTGACCGGAGCCTGATAAAGTCTCAGCATTACATCCCTGTTTAGGTTTTGTTATTAAGTTTCCATTAATCTTTACTGAAAACACATGGACTAGTGCTGTGCTGGGTGTTCCCAATCTGAGTCAAAGTTCCAACACCCCCTTGAACCCTGAGCGCTGGAATGAATGGTTCCTCCCTGATAGAGGTTTGCTGGTACCCTTTTCAACTTTCATCTCTCGAGACTGCTTATTGGGATTTTGAAAAAACAGAGCTGGATTGCAGTGTGGTGGGTGGGGTCGGTTATTGCAAACAGCCTTTTTCATCTCTGGTCCAAATGCAACTCACACAGATGGGGTGAAAACTCCCATTTCAGCGATGGAGAGCTGGATAGCTCTGTGATTTGGAATAAAGTCTCCTCACACCCGACACTGAGAGTAGAAGCAATACGCACGAGCTCTGCAGCATTGAGACTGCCAAGGTGGAATTACTGAGCGGTAACATCGCCAAGAGTGATTTGAGATTGTTATTAAAAATGAGCGTAACTGAACCCACTCCCTTTAGAAAAGAGAGGACTGAGTGATTGTGTCGAGGGTGTATAATAACACGAAGGGTGCTGATAGAGGAGGAACAAGGAACTGCAGATGCTGGTTAATGCACGAAAGGACACAAAGTGCTGGAGTAACTCAGCAGGTCAGGCAGCATCTGTGGGGAATATGGATAGTCGATGGCTCAAGTCCAGAAACATCATCTGTCCATGTCCTCCAGAGTCGCTGAGTACTCCAACAAGTTGTGTCCGATTCTGATAAGGGTATTGGGAATAAACCGTTTCCACAAGCAGGGTTCAATAATCAGGGGGGTGCAAACTTGTTTTAAAAAACAAGGCACAAAATGGTGGAGTAACTCACTGGGTCAGGCAGCATCTATGGGTGAACATTGATAGGTGACGTTTCAGGTCCGAACCCTTACACTCTTGCTTATTGGATGGAATACTACACTCCAAGGATGTACGGGTTTGTAGGTTAATTGGCTTGATAGAAATTGTCCCGAGTGTAGGGCAGTGTTAATGGGAGGGGATTGATGGTCGATTGGCCGAAGGACCTGTTTCCGCGCGATATCATATCATATCATCATATCATATATATACAGCGCAGAAACAGGCCTTTTCGGCCCACCAAGTCCGCGCCGCCCAGCGATCCCCGCACATTAACACTATCCTACACCCACTAGGGACAATTTTTACATTTACCCAGCCAATTAACCTACATACCTGTACGTCTTTTGGAGTGTGGGAGGAAACCGAAGATCTTGGAGAAAACCCACGCAGGTCACGGGGAGAACGTACAAACTCCTTACAGTGCAGCACCCGTAGTCAGGATCGAACCTGAGTCTCCGACGCTGCATTCGCTTAAAAACTAAACTAAAATATGAGATTTTAAAGATTCTTTTCAAAATTAATGGTGCCACAGGTACATTGGGTGGTGAAGAAGGTTTTTGCTACGTTCACAAGTCAGGGGCAGAATTGGCCCATCCGGCCCATTAAGTCTACTCTGCCATTCAATCACGGCGGATCGATCTTTCCCCCTCAACCCCATTCTCCTGCCTTCTTCCTGTAACCTTTGACACCCGTACTAATCAAGAACCTGTCAATCTCCGGTTTAACAATACCTAATTCTTGATTAGTACGGGTGTCAGGGGTTACGGGGAGAAGGTAGGAGAGTGGGGTTAGGCGGGAGAGATAGATCAGCCATGACTGAATGGCGGAGTAGACTTGATGGGCCAAAATGGCCTAATTCTACCCCTATCCCTTACGACCTTATGGCCAATGACTTGGCCTCCACCGCCGTCCACGGCAATGAATTCCACAGATTCGCCACCTTCTGGCTAAAGAAATTCCTCCTCATCTCCATTCTGAAGGCACGTCCTTTTATTCCGACTCCCCCCGTGACTGGAAGCATCCCTTCCATGTTTGCATGAAGGGCACAATGGTAGGGTTGTGAGGGGAGGCAGCTCACAGTTACTGGTCAGGCTGAGGGATCAGAGACTCGCGATTAACAATACAGAGAAACAGACATACGTAGTCTGTCTTATCTGTAAACAGGAAACAGATGCTTCCAGAGAAAAGGATGCAGATGTTACAAGAACGATTTTTTTGTTGCAGTCCATGTGGTATTAATCTCCACAGCAGCAGTTTTTTTTATGCACTGAAGCGTAGGATATTTGTGGAAGTCATTCTATCACCAGCACCTCCAATCCAGGGCCTTGATGCTCAGCAACTCAGGGAAGTGCAGGGTGGGTCTGCATTGCATCAGACACAAACAGAAAATGAGGAGCATTCAACTTAATTCGGAGTATTAATCTCTCGTTTTAACATTGAGCCTGAGTTTTGAGGTTGGGAGTGGATGGCAATTAAGCCTTTCACCTTTATTTAGTTCAGTGGATTTGAATGGTTCAGAGATGCAGCGCAGAAACAGGCCCTTCAGCCCACCGAGTCCGCGCCGACCATCGGTCCCCGCACACGAACGCTACCCTACACACACTAGGGACAAAGTACAATTGTACCAAGCCAATGAATCCACAAACCTGTACGGCTTTTGGAGTGTGGGAGGAAACCGGAGCACCCGGAGAAAACCCACGCGTGGTCACGGGGAGAACGTACAAAACTCCGTACAGACAAGCACACCCGTGGTCGGGGATCGAATCCTGGCGCTGTGAGGCGGCAACTCCACCGCTGCGCCACCGCGCCTCCGTAACAATCGACTCTGTGCTGGCTGTTTTCCAGGTTCTTTAAGTCAACTGTTTACTGGGCAAACCAATGTAGCTGCAAAATTGGCAGTTTGTTGCTCCCCACCACCGGCTGGCTGCTGACGGTGTTGGCAACAGATACTCTGTAGGGAGAAAGAAAAAGGACTTGTATTTATGACCTCAGGATGCCCCAGTAAGATTTACAGCAAAAGAGGTATTTTAGAAATGTGTTCACTGTTGTAATGCAAGCAGTATGGTTTCTAGTTTATATATAGCAATGAGATAATAGAGCGATTGTTTGTTTTAGGTGAGTGTTGTGAGATCAGTCACAAGGTAGGGGTGAGCTCCCTTGCTTTTCTTTGAAATGTCTTTGAAATTTAATCTGGAGGAATGTCAGGTGTTGCATTTTGCAAAGTCTCACATGGGCAGGACCCACACAGGTGAATAGAGGTGTACAAAATCATGAGAGGAATAAATCGGGTAGGCCCGCAGAGTCTCATGCTGCAGAGTCGGGGAATCGAGGACCAGAGGACACAGGTTTAAGGTGAAGGGGAAAAGGTTTAATAAGAATCTGAGGGGTAACCTTTTCACACAAAGGGTGGTGGGTGCATGGAACAAGCTGCCAGAGGAGGTAGTTGAGGCAGGGACTACCCCAAAGTTTAAGAAACAGTTAATGGAGAGGGCTGATTTGGAGGGAAATGGGCCAAACGCAGGTAAGTGGGACTAGTGTAGCTGGGACATGTTGGCCGGTATGGGCAAGTTTGGCTGAAGGGCCTGTCTCCATGCTGTATCGCTCTATGATTCTATAAGACCATAAGACATAGGAGTAAGATTTGGCCATTTGGCCCATCGAATCTGCTCCTCCATTCGATCACGGCTGATCTCTTTTTCCCTCTCAACACCATTTTGTTTCGTTTAAAGATACAGCATGGAAACGGGCCCTTCGGTACTTATTACAATGGCGGCATAGTGGCTCAGCGGTAGAGTTGCTGCCTTACAGCACTTACAGCGCCAGAGACCCAGGTTTGATCCTGACTACGGGTGCTGCCTGTGAGGAGTTTGTACGTTCTCCCCGTGCCCTGCGTGGGTTTTCTCCGAGATCTCCCACACACCGAAGAATGTAAAACGGTCCCCAGTGTGCGCAGGATAGTGTTAATGTGCGGGGATCGCTGGTCGGCGCGGTCTCGGTGGGCCGAAGGGCCTGTATCTCTAAAACTAAAACCAAAACTGAAAATTAAACTACAACTTTTTAGATTTTTAGATTTTAGAGATACAGCGCAGAAACAGGCCCTTCGGCCCACCTGGTCCGCGCCGCCCAGTGATCTCCGCACATTAACACCATCCTGCACACACTAGGGACAATTTTTACATTTGCCAAGCCAATTAACCCACAAACCTGTACGTCTTTGGAGTGTGGGAGGAAACTGAAGATCTTTGAGAAAACCCACACAGGTCACGGGGAGAACGTACAAACTCCATACAGACAGCGCCCGTAGTCAGGATCGAACCTGAGTCTCCTGCGCTGCATTCGCTGTAAGGCAGCAACTCTGCCACTGCGCCACCGTGCCGCCCAGTGCCGGACCACTGTCCCCAGTGGAAGTCTTGTTAGACATTTTGGTCTGCATTCAGCAAAGCCAGAGTCTTCAGTTATCCAGACCATCCTACGACGTCTTTCATGGTCCCACCTATTCCCATCTCTATCACCTCCTCAAATCTACGGACCTCTGAAATCTCTATCTCCAATTCAGAACATAAACAATCTTGATATTATTTTGCTTCACTCTGTCCTCTATATGGTCCCTGACTTCTGGAATCCAATCCTGACCTCCGGTGAAGGTTTGCAAATCCCAACTGTATCCATGTGGGTTTACTCCGGATGCTTTGGTTTCCTCCCACCTCCCAAAGATGTGCAGGTTGGTTGCTTAATTGGTCTCTGTACATTGTTTAGTTTAGTTTAGAGACACAGCGCGGAGACAGGCCCTTCGGCCCACCGAGTCCGCGCCGACCAACGATCCCCGCACACTAACACTATCCTACACACACACTGGGGACAGTTTTACGTTTCTATCAAGCCAATTAATCTACAAACCTCTACGTCTTTGGAGTGTGGGAGGTAACCGAAGATCTCGGAGAAAGTCCCACGCGGGTCACGGGGAGAACGTACAAACTCCGTACAGACAGCAACCGTAGTCAGGATCGAACCCGGGTCTCTGGCGCTGTAAGGCAGTAGCTCTACCACCGCGCTGCCCTTGGTGGAGACAGGCACATTGTCTTTTACAACTTCACAGTATCCGTGCCGCTGATGAATAAGTGAACAGTAGAATCTGGGGGGGTTGATGGGAAAGTGGAGGAGAATGAAATGGGTTCCATAAGACCATAAGACAGAGGAGCAGAATTAGACAATTTAGCCCATTGAATCTACTCCACCATTCAATTATGGCTGATCTATTTTTCCTTCTCAACCCCATTCTCCTGCCTCCTCCCCGTAATCTTTGACGCCCTTCCTAATCAAGAATATGCCCACCTCCACCTTAAAAATCCCGACTGTCCTGGCCTCCTCAACCATATCTGGCAGTGTATCCCACAGATTCACCACCCTCCGGCTGCAGAAAGCCTTCCTCATCTTCATGTTGGACTGGTGCGAAGTCATATTTGATCGGTGGCATGGACTCAGAAGGATGAAGGGTCTGCTTTCATGATTTGTGACTCTAGTCTAGTTTAGTTTAGTGCAGAAACAGGCCCTTTAGCCCACCGAGTCCACGCAGGTCACGGGGAGAACGTACAAACTCCGTACAGACAAGCACCCTTAGTCAGAATCGAACCCGGGTCTCTGGCGCTGTAAGGTAGCAACTCTACCGCTGCGCCACCGTGCTTCATCGGACTCTAGCACAATTTGACTCTAGGACAATTCAAAATTCCACTGGGCTCATAGAAACAAAGCACATAGGTGCAGGAGTAGGCCATTCGGCCCTTTGAGCCAGCACCACCATTCAATGTGATCACGGCTGATCATCCAAAATCAGTACCCCGCTCCTGCTTTCTCCCTGTATCCCTTGATTGCGTTAGCCCCAAGAAGTATACCTAACTCTCTCTCGAAAGTGTGTGAAGCATAGACCAGCAGCAACCTGTCGGGCTGAATGGCCTGTGTTTACATTGCGAATTCTGATCACAAGACACATGAACTGTTATCCCACAGAATATAAAGAGAAAGCTGCAGGACTAAAGGGAATAATGGAAAATGAAAGAAGTTAAGAATTCAGAGACGTTACCCACAATATGGCAGCTTTTTATATTTCAAGAGCCTATTCGGTTAATGCATTTTGATGAGTTTGAACATTGCAAAAATAGTCGATTTACCCTGGAGATGTCCCTGAATTTTCTTTGACTTTTATTTTAAATTCCCTTTAGGGAAGAGTAGATATAATAAGAATGGATTGTTTTATTAGGAATAGGAAAGTTTCCTCAGGCATGAGCCCATCTGCAAATGGATCAAGGACTTCCTGACCAACCGCCCCCAGACAGTCAAAATAGGCCCTCACCTCTCCTCCACCATTACACTGAGCACCGGCTCACCACAGGGCTGTGTGTTGAGCCCCATCCTTTACTCCCTCTACACTCACGACTGCGCCCCCACCCATCCCACCAACACCATCATCAAGTTCGCGGATGACACGACTGTGGTTGGACTTATCTCAGAAGGAGATGAGACAGCCTATAGGGATGAAATCCAAAGGCTGGCAGCATGGTGTTCAGTGAACAATCTGGTCCTGAACTCCTCCAAAACAAAGGAACTTATAATTGACTTTAGAAAAACCAGTGGAGATTACGACCCACTCTACATCAATGGGGTCTGCGTGGAAAGGGTACCAGCTTTCAGGTTCCTGGGTACGCACATCGCAGAGGATCTCACCTGGTCTACCAACACCATCACCACAGTAAAGAAGGCACAGCAGAGACTCCACTTCCTGAGGATCCTCAGGAAAACCAACCTGCAGGAGAAGCTCATGTTGTCCTTCTATCGCTGCTCCATCGAGAGTGTGCTGGCATACTGTATAACCACATGGTATGCCAGCTGCTCAGAAAAGGACAGGAAGGCCCTTCAGAGGGTCATCACGACGGCCCAGAAAATCATCGGCTGCTCACTGCCCTCCCTGGAGCACCTGTTCAGCCTGCGCTGCCTCAGTAGAGCAGGCAAAATAATAAAAGATCCATCCCACCCCGGCCACCGTCTGTTTGTTCATCTGCCCTCTGGTCGACGTTTCAGGTCAATCAAATCCCGAACAAACAGACTTAAGAACAGTTTTTACCCCAGGGCCATACGAGAACTGAACACTACCTGTGCACTAGGCAACACCGTTAAAAAATCTTGTACTTAATTTAATTGTATTTATGTATTTATTTGTTTTTGCATTTATTGCATATATGTTTGTACACACCGTCAGGATTGGCTGTTTTTTAATTTCGTTGTACTCGTTGCAATGACAATAAATGAATATTATTATTATTATTATTATTATATTATTATTATTATTATTATTATTATTATTATTATTATTATTATTATTATTATTATTATATTTAGGTTAGGCTGGCTAATTTTATCTTCAGTGAACGTAAATGAGAAAAACTGCAGATGCTGCAAATCTGAAATAAAACTGGAAAATTCTGAAAAAGCTCAGCAGGTCAGGCAGCATCCGTGGAAAGAGGAACAATTAATATTCCTCTTTCACCCATAACTCATCAACATCCTCTGACACCTTTTTATTCACAAAATGCTGGAGTAACTCAGCAGGTCAGGCAGCATCTCGGGAGAGAAGGAATGGGTGACGTTTCGGGTCGAGACCCTTCTTCAGACTGAAGAAGGGTCTCGACCCGAAACGTCACCCATTCCTTCTCTCCCGAGATGCTGCCTGACCTGCTGAGTTACTCCAGCATTTTGTGAATAAATCGATTTGTACCAGCATCTGCAGTTATTTTCTGATACTACTTGTTGCTCCTCTGACACCATGATCTCCGCCGACATGATCCCACCACCAGTCACATCTTCCCACCTACACCCCTATCTGCCTTCTGCAGAGACCATTCCCTCCGCACGGGTGGGCGGCAAGGTGGTGCAGCGGTAGAGTCGCAGCTTTACAGCGCCAGAGACCCCGGTTCGATCCCGACCACGGGCGCTGTCTGCGCGGAGTTTGTACGTTCTCCCCGTGACCTGCGTGGATTTTCTCCGAGATCTTCGGTTTCCTCCCACGCTCCAAAGACGTGCAGGTTGGTCGGCTATTTGGCTCGGTGTGAATGTAAAATTGTCCCCAGTGTGCGTAGGGGCAGTGCTTACGTGCGGGGATCGCTGGTCGGTGCGGACTCGGTGGGCCAAAGGGCCTGTTTCCGCGCTGTATCCTTGAACTAAACTAAACCCAAACCAGTCCCTTCCCCAGATACTTTCCCCAGCAAACGCAGGAGGTGTAACACCTCCACCCCCCACCTCCATCTAGCTGTCCTTCCACGTGAGACGTGCACCTCCTCTCACCTCATCTACCACATCTGGTTTTCCCAATGTGCCTCCCTGTTCTTCGGTGAGACCAAGTGTAGACTCGGCGACCAGTTTCGCCGAACACTGGCGCTCGGCCCGCCAAAGCCTGCTGGATCTCGCGGTTGCTAATCACATTAACTCCACCGTCCATGCCCCACGCTGACCTTTCTGTGACCTGGGCCTCCTCCACTGCCAGTGTGAGACCACACGCCAACTGGAGGAACAACACCTCATATTCCGCTTGGCTAATGGTTTGGGTCTGTGATCCTTCACATTCTCAACCCTAGAGCCAATTCCACACAAAATGTTAGCTTCAAAAAAAAAAATTGTTGATGCAATGAATTCATTTGATCTTCAATGGCATTCCCTGTTAATTTGTTTCAGATGCCGTTGAGAATTTCTGTTCAGGATACTCTTTCCAAGGTTCTTAATGATGTACACTTGGCATGGACATGAGTGGTTTATCTAAAATGGATTCCTGTCAATTTTATAATGGAAATGGAATGATTCCAAACCTCAGATCTACTCGATTCCAACAATCCTTCCTCTTAACGGGGCGGCACGGTGGCGCAGTGGCAGAGTCGCTGGATCACACAGCGCCGGAGACCCGGGTTCGATCCTGACCACGGGTGCTGTCTGTACGGAGTTTGTACGTTCTCCCCGCGATCTGCGTGGGTTTTCTCCGGGTGCTCTGGTTTCCTCCCGCACTCCAAAAAATACAGCTTTGCAGGTTAATTGGCTTTGGTAAAATTGTAAATTGTCCCTGGTGTGTGGGAAATGGTTGGCATACAGATTGATCGCTGGTCGGCGTGGACTCGGTGGGCCGAAGGGCCTGTTTCTGCGCTGTATCACTAAACTAAACTTAAGTTCCTGAAGTTAACTGATTGACTCAAGGGATGGAAAAAACACTAGGTTTATATTCTGGGAAGGTGAAAGGAAAACATTAGGAGAGTAAAGAAAGATTGTTTGCAATAGTTGGCGAGAGTCAAAACTACTATCCCAACCAGCACCTGTGATCTCAATGAGGAAAAAACAATGTGCTGGTGGAACTCAGCGGGTTAGGCAGCATCTGAGGAGGGACATGGTCAGATGGCATGGTTTTAAGAATAGGCAGTGGGCCAGTTTCTTGCCCCAAACATCCCCTCTTAAGTTCTTACACTGGCGATCTGTCCCCGACTCTTTCAATTCAGATGAAGGGATCTGACCCGAAATGTCATCTGTCCATTTCCCTCCACAGAGGCTGCCTGTCCCACTGAGTGAGAGAGCCGTAGATTCACATAGCATGGAAACAGGCCCTTCGGCCCAACTCATCCATGCCAACAAAAAAAAGCCCCATCTCAGCTAGTCCCAATCGCACTTTGCTTTCTTCTCAAAATATCCTCCCGTTACTTCCAGCTTTCACCACCCCCCCCCCCCCCCCCCCCCCACTACAATCAGTCTGAAGAAGGACCCCAACCCGAAACGTTGTCTGACCATTTCCCTCCACAGGTGCTGCCTGACCCGGTGAGTTCCTCCAGCGAAGATAGACACAAAATGCTGGAGAAACTCAGCGGGACAGGCAGCATTTCTGGAGAGAAGGAATGGGTGACGTTGCAGGTCGAGACCCTTCTTCAGACCCTCCAGGACTCTGTGTTTCACTCAAGTGTTCCAGCATCTGCACGTCCTTGTGTCTCCCATTGACCTAGTTGTTTCCTCTTGGAAGATTGTCGAATTTGCTTCCTTAACAGCACTCTTTGCCATTCACACAGTGGAATTGTTTAGTGAAAACAGTTTCACACAGTTGAAACAGGTACTGTGTGAAATAGTGATCTCATTGTTTTGTCACGAGGATAAGGGAGTTGGTTACAACATGGTAACCATGAGAACCAGGACAATAGACACACAGTCCATAGCGAACAACATGCAAGATGAAACGCAATGGTTGAGAAATGAGGCAATGCGTCTCAAACACACAGGGTTCGGAGTAGCTCAGCGGGTCAGGCAGCAGCTGGGCGGCACGGTGGTGCAGCAGTAGTGCTGCCACCTCACAGCGCCAGAGACCCGGGCTCGATCCTGACTACAGATGCTGTCTGTACGGAGTTTGCACGTTCCCCGGGCTCGATCCTGACTACAGATGCTGTCTGTACGGAGTTTGCACGTTCACCCCGTGACCTGTGTGAGGTTTCTCCGGGATCTACTGTTTCCTCCCACACTCCAAAGACGTACAGGTCTGTAGTCTAATTGACTTGGCACAATTGTAAATTGTCCCTAGTGCGTGTAGGATAGTGTAAGTGTGCGGGGATCGCTGGTCGGCGCGGACCCGGTGAGCCCACGGGCCTGTTTCCACGCTGCATCTCTAAGCTAAAGTAAACAAAACCAAAGTTTCTCAATCCTAAAGGTCACCTATCCATGTTCTCCAGAGATGTTGCCTGACCCGCTGAGTTACTCCAGCACTCTGTGTCCTTTTGCCTGATAAGCAATACAGGAGGGGGGGGGGGGGGTGGAGGGGGGGTGATTGGAATATGGCTGGGAAAAAGCTAGAGATGAAATGACAGAAAGTGTGAGATAAAGATAGAAGAGGCACGAATTGTGAAGCCGGAGGAAGGAACATTGGTGGGGGGACGGGGGGACGGGGACCGTTGCATGGGGAAATGGAGAACTGGGTGCAAACCTAGGAGGGGCAGAGGCAATCATTTGCCAGGCTTAGCCTTGCCCCCACTTCTCTTCCAGGTTTCTACCTCCCCCACCCCCAGCACAGTCAGTCCGTTGAAGGATCCTGACTCAAACACCACATATCCATGTTCTCCAAAGATGCTGCTTTAGTTACCCCTGCATTTTGTGCCCTTTTTTTTGTAAACCAGCATCTGCAGTTCCTTTTGTCTCCATTGAAGGGTTTGGTTTTATTTTGCATCCGTCTCTCCACTGCTTAGATTAGAGATACAGCGCGGAAAGGGGCCCTTAGGGTCACCGAGCCCGCTCCGACCAAAGATACTAGAGGAACAAGATGGACCACTCCGTCGAAATCGCCTATACTGAAGTGTAGTACGCAAAGGAGCGGAACGTCCGCCATTTTAGTAGGCAAAACCCGCCATTCGCTATGCCTCTCGCAGTCTAATCAGTGTGTTGGGGGAACACTATGTGTGATGATACCATTAAAATGCAGAATATATCTCATCTATCAATTCACAGATTTTTGGTATTTTTCTTTTGAAATGTTTCTGCAAGTGTCTGCCTATTAAAATGGCGCCGTGACGAACTACGGTTTTTAGGGTCGAGTGGTCTATCTTGTTCCTCTAGTATCTTTGGCTCCGACCAACGATCCCTGTTACACTAGCACACACTGCACACAGGGGACAATTAACAATTTTTACCGAAGCCCAATAACCTGCATTCCTGTACATCTTTGGCGTGTTGGAGGAAACCAGAGCACTTGGGGAAAATTCGCACTGTCACAGGGAGAGCATACAAACCCCGTACAGACAGCACCCGTAGTCAGGATCGAACCCGGGTCTCTGGCGCTGTAAGGCAGTAACTCTACCGCTGCGCCACCGTGCCGTCCTGCAAGACCTAATAAATACGACTACTTGTTTAAATAGTCTCATTATTCTGAATACCTACACTGCTGACATTTATAGTAATTTGCTAGTATTGTGCCTAATAGTTAAAAGAGCTTTCTAATTAATTATATTGTTGACAGCTGCCAGGGTTGCATTTCAACCCAGTATTAGGAACATTTATCACGCAAACTATACAGAAACTTGAAAGAGTTCACCATCAGACTCAGGAATGGCTTCTTCCCCTCTGTTTAGGTTAGTTTAGTTTAGAGACGCATCGCGGAAGCAGGCCATTCGGCCCACTGAGTCTGTGCTGACCAGCGATCCCGCACACTAGGGGCAATTTACAATTTTACTAAAGCCAGTTTGTCCAAAAACCTGAACGTCTTTGGAGTGTGGGAGGAAACCAGAGCGCCTGGAGAAAACCCACGCAGGTCAAGGGGGGAACGTACAAACTAGTGCAGTCAGCAGTCAGGATCGAGCCATGTGGTTTCATTCGGGTGCTCCGGTTTCCTCCCACACTCCAAAGAGGTGCAGGTGTGTAGGTTATGTGCCTTCTGTAAACTGTCCCTAATCTGCAGGACAGAACTAGTTTACGGGGATCGTTGATCGACGCGCACTTGGTGGGCCGAAGGGCCTGTTTCCACGCTTCTGCTCAGAATCTAAAACTAAATGAAGAAACAAGAACTGATTGAAGATGCTGAAGTCCACGAGCCAGCATAGTCACGGTAAGCGAGTAGGATAGTGCATGAGTAAAGAAGGGAATTCTGAGGCATAAATGATCAAACGCACAGTAACTCACAACCGCACTGTTGTAAAGTGTTGCTACATGGTGTAACCTGCGACCAGATTACTATTCACTTCGCCCAGTGCTGCTTCTGACTCATATCCATTCCACGTAGTGAACTTAAGTTCACTATCAGGAAATTCAGAGAACATTCATTCGGAAAGTAATTCTAGTCGAGCCACAGTAGATTCACTTCCTGCTGCAGATGTGCTTGGAATGAGTGCAAGTTTAAAACACAACGTGTCTAGCGGAACTCACGACACTTCAATACCTGCCACCCATCCCATCAATACAGGGTGGTACTGTGGGGCAGCTGGTAGAGCCGCTGCCTGACAGAGCCAGAGACCCCGGTTCGATCCTGACCTCTGGTGCTGCCTGTCTGGAGTTCGCACGTTCTCCCCTGTGATCCCATGGGTTTCCTCCTGGCACTTCGGTTTCCTCCCACGTCCCAAGGACGTGCGGGTTTGTGGGTTAATTGGCCTCCGTAAGTTGCCCCTAAAGTGTAGGATATGTGGGCTAACGTACAACTTGTCCGAACGGGCCAGCATGGAGTAGGTGGGCTGAAGGGTCTGTGTCCAGGCTGTATCTCTGAACTAAGCTCAATGGGTCAGGCAGCATCTGTGGAGGGAGACACGAGAAACTGCAGGTGCTGTATTTTACAGAAAGGGACACAAAGTGCTGGAGTAACTCAGCAAGCCAGGCAGCCTCTCTGGAATATGGTCAATTCTGGATGTCCTACAGAGATGCTGCCTGGTCCACTGCGTTACTCCAGCTCTTTGTGAGTTTATCTGTGGAGGGAATGGACAGGCAATATTCTGGGTTGGAACCTTCTCCAGTCTAAAGAATGGTCCCGACCCCAAACGTCACCTGTCCATTCCTTCCACAGGTGCTGCCTGACACGTTGAGTTCAGTTTAGAGATACAGCGTTGAAACAGGCCCTTTGGCCCGCTGGGTCCGCGCCGACCAGCGATCCCCACACACTCGCACTATCCTACATACATAAGGGACAATTTACAATGAAACCAAGCCAGTTAGTCTACAAAGCTGTGCGTCTTTGGAGTGTGAGAGGAAACCGGAGCACCCGGAGGAAACCCACGCAGGTCATGGGGAGAACGTACAGACAGCATCCATAGCCGGGATCGAACCCGGGTCTCTGGCGCTTGTAAGGTAGCAACTCTACTGCTGAGACTTCCTCCAGCACTTTTGTGCTTTGATCAAAGCTCAAGCACCTTCACTTCCTTGTGTTCAATTCAGTTTAAGGGCGAACGCTTGTGTCTGTTCCACAGTAAGTGGGATGCAATTGAGGCGGCACGGTGGCGCAGCGGTAGAGTTGCTGCCTTACAGCGCCAGAGACCCGGGTTCGATCCCGACTACGGGTGCTGTCTGTACGGAGTTTGTACGTTCTCCCCGTGACCTACGTGGGGTTTTCTCCAAGATCTTCGGTTTCCCCCCACACTCCAAAGGCGTACAGGTTTGTAGGTTAATCGGGTTGGTATAATTGAAAATCGTCCCTAGTTGCGTGTAGGATAGTGTTAAGTGTGCGGGGATCGCTGGTCGGTGTGGACTCGGTGAGCCGCAGGGCCTGTTTCCACGCTGTATCTCTGAACGAAACTAAACTAATGAGGAGAAAATCTTAACCTAAACTACAGCCATGATTAATGTTGCATTCAGTGCTGACTGGAGCTTTACTTCAGTGAAGGAAAGCCCCCTGTCATTGGGCAGAGATGTCGATGTATCTTGCAGGGGAGTTCCACAGGCAGGAGGCAAGGATTCCTACCACACAATCTTTCCGCAGAACGGCAGAAATGTTACAGCTCAGGAAGTGACTGCTCAACTCAGCAAGGCCGCACATTGTGAGGCCGCTCCTGAGAATTGACGCTAGAAAATACACAGCATTCACAGCCCATTTCTCATCCACTCGACAGAAAGGCTTACTTGCAGTACATTTGCTCTGCATTCTGCACTCGCTCGGTTAATAAGTCACAATCGCAGATGGGAAGTTGAATGGGGAGCAATAAAACCAGCGGCATCTCCAGTTTGTTTAGTTTAGTTTCAGAGATATGGATGGCTTGGTGGCAGGCCCACTGCCTTACAGCGCCAACGAACCGAGTTTGATCCCGACTACGGGTGCTGTCTGTACGGAGGTTTTGTACGTTCTCCCCGTGACCT
This sequence comes from Rhinoraja longicauda, assembly GCF_053455715.1. Taxonomy (NCBI): domain Eukaryota; kingdom Metazoa; phylum Chordata; class Chondrichthyes; order Rajiformes; family Arhynchobatidae; genus Rhinoraja; species Rhinoraja longicauda. The sequence continues at coordinate 27,555,930 of NC_135976.1, read as the reverse complement.
GCGTGGGTTTTTCTCCGAGATCTTCGGTTTCAAAGACGTGCGGGTTTGTGGGTTAATTGGCTTGGTGTAAATGTAGAATTGTCCCTACTGTGTGTAGGATGGTGTTAATGTGTGGGGATCGCTGGTTGCTGCGGATTCGGTAGTCTGAAGGGGCTGTTTCCATTTAGTATCTCCAAACTAAACTAGACTAATACATAGCGTGGAAACAGGGCCTTCGGCCCACCGAGTCCGTGGCAACCAGCGATCACCCATACACCAGTTCTAAGTCATCCCACTTTCACATCTTACACACTGGGGGCAATTTACAGACGCCAATTGACCTACAAACCTGCAGGTTTGTCAGAATGGGGGAGGAAACCGGAGCCCCCGGGGAAAACCCACGCGGTCACAGCGAGATCGTGCAAACTCCGTACGGACAGCACCGGAGGTCAGGATCGAACCGGGGTCTCTGGCGCTGTGAGGCAGCAGCTTTACCGCTGCGCCACCGTGCCAACCTTGTTTGTGGTTCGGTGGGTCAACAGTGGCCCAGTGAAGACGGAGGGGAGCAGCAAAGAAGTGCTGTCTCCAGAGCACACCACCACCAAGTGGTGTACAGGCATGGCTGGGTTCTCCGTGAGAGGCCGATAGCCTGGTGCTTCAGAGATCAGTTTAACATCCATCGAGTGGTGGCGGTGAACGTCCACAACTATCTGCAGTAGCCTGATCAGTAACAGAGGAAGTCCCACCACTCTTCCCTTTCTCCAGCAATGTGGTCTCTCTTAAATGCCTATCCGTATTAGTTTTGATTCAGTGAAGTATATCATTGTCACGTGTACCAAGATACAGTGAAAAGCTTTATGTTGAGTGCTATCCGGTCAGTGATAGTATTCCTCCGTCGTTCTCGGTGGTCCACCTCTCCCTCGATGGTCCACCTCTCCCTTCATGGTCCACCTCTCCCCAACACTCCACTTCTCTCTCGACGGTCCACTTCCCTCACGTCCCTTCGGCGCCAGTGGCTCGGGGCCGAGCTCGGAGTCCACGGTGGGAGATCATCGGTCCGCGGCGGACGGGTCCGCCATCGTCGGTCCACAGCAGGTAGCTCCCGGTGTGCTGCTCCGTTCCAGGCAACCTCTTCTGCGCTTTTTTTTTCATGCAATTACTTCCTTCCTGCAGCAGGACAAACAGTACTGTGCACCACACTCCACGCTGGGCCGAAGGGCCTGTTTCCACACTGTGTGACTATCTATGCTGGCATAACTTAACAGGTCAGGCAGCACCTCTGGAGAACATGGATAGGTGACTTTTCGGGTGAATCTTCAGAATATTTCTTCAGGTCGGGACCCTACTTCGGGCTGACAAAGGGTCCTGACACGAAACGTCACCTGTCTATGTTCTCCAGAGATGCTGCCTTACCCGCTAAGTTATTCCAGCATTCTGTGTCTAATACAGAGCAGCAACAGTCCCTTTGGCACACTGCGTCTGCGTTGGCTACGTTCCCGTACACAAGCACTACCCAATACACTGGGGACAATTTACAATTTCTTTGTAGCCGAGGTTAATTAACCTACAAACCTGCACGTCTTTGGAGTGTGAGAAGAAACCGGAGCACCCGGAGAAAACCCACGCGGTCACGGGGAGAGTGTACAAACTCCGTACAGACATCGCCTGTAGTCAGGATCGAGCCACGGGTCTCGGAAAAAAAAACTGGTTTAAATCGAATGTAGACACAAAATGCTGGAGTAACTCAGCGGGTCAGGCAGCATCTCGGGAGAGAAGGAATGGGTGACGTTTGGTCTCTTGCACTGTGAGGCAGTAACATTACTTCTAGCGCCACCATGCTGCCACAACTACTAGGGACAATAGTCAGAATTACAAAGAAACTAAGCTCACCAAAAGAGAAGAAGAAAAATGTTCTGAACGTTTTGGGTTATATGGAGTCAAACGTTGGAAAGGTCGAGGAATCGAGGAGGCGTATGGGGTCCATATTGTACCCACCCAGCTGTGAGACAGATGTCTTATCACGTTGTCAGAGCAGATGGGATTGGGCCCTGGGTACTGATTGTATTATGAACTTGATTCCAAAATGAAAACACATGTGTTGATCGGCAGTTTTTGCCGAAACATTTTGAAGAGGAATGTTCTCTGATTGTTCAGGTTAATTAACCTACAAACCTGTATGTCTATGGAGTGAACCTGCTGGGATTGTGAACGTCACTGTGGTTGACCACAAGCCTATTATTCACTGCCTTCAGTGAATAACATACTTTTAGGGCTGCACAGTGGCTTAGCGGTAGAGTTGCTGCCTTACAGCGCTTACAGCGCCGGTTCGATCCCGACTACGGGTGCTGTCTATGTGGAGTTTGCACGTTCTCCTTGTGACCACGTGGGTTTCCTCTGGATGGCTCCGGTCTCCTTCCACATCCCAAAGATGTGCAGGTTTGTAGGTTAATTGGCTTCTGCAAATCGCCCCTGTTGGTGTGCAGGAAGGGGGCGGGAAAGTGGGATAACATAGCGGCATGGACTCAGTGGGCCGAAGGGCCTGTTTCCATGCCATCTTTCCGTCAATCAATCAATCAGTCAGTATTGCAGGATTTGATTGCTGAGAGCTGGCTGAAAATAAATAGGGAGTGGATGAGAAAATTAGATAACGTGGAACTAGTTAGAATGATCGATGATCAGAGGAGGTAGTTGAGGCTCGGACTATCCCACGTTTAAGAAACAGTTAGACAGGTACATGAATAGGACGGGTTTGGAGGGATATGGACCAAGCACAGGCAGGTGGGGCTAGTGTAGCTGGGACATGTTGGCCGGTGTGGGCAAGTTGGGCCAAAGGGCCTGTTTCCACACTGTATCACTCTCTGACTCTATGACTCTATGATCGACTTGCATCTTGGTGGGCCGGTGGGCCGGTGGGCCGGTGGGCCGGTGGGCCGGTGGGCCGAGACCATGCTGTAATTCTCTAAATCTCAACAATATGGAAGCCAATCCACATACCAGACGTTCCCATTAACAGCAGATTAATAACGATGTAGTATTCTGATCAATGTTTCTCTGGTGTCCACATCAGGCCACTATCACACTATTTATAGAACTGCTGCTAATTGCTGTGTTTTTCTCTGTTGTACAATACATGGACTTTAAAAGACACAAAGTGCTGGAGTAACTCAGCAGGTCAGTCAGCATCTCAGGAGAACACGGATAGGTGACGTTTCGAGTTAGGACCCTTTTCACTTATCCATGTTATCCAGAGGTGCTGCTTGGCCTGTTCAGTTCAGTTCAGAGATACAGCGTGGAAACAGGCCCTTCGGCCCACTGCGTCCACTCTGACCATCGATCAACCGTACATTAGTTCTATCCTGCACAGTCGGGACAATTTACAGAAGTCATTTCACCTACAAGCCTGCACGCCTTTGGAGTGTGGGAGGAAGCACCCGGAGAAAACCCGCGCGGTCACGGGGAGAACGCACAAACTCCGTACAGACAGCAGCCGTAGTCCGGATCAAACCTTCGTCTCTTGCGCTGGAAGGCAGCACCTCTACTAGTGAAGAGAATAGACAATAGACAATAGACAATAGACAATAGGTGCAGGAGGAGGCCATTCGGCCCTTCGAGCCAGCACCACCATTCAATGTGATCACGGCTGATCATTCTCAATCAGTACCCCGTTCCTGCCTTCTCCCCATACCCCCTGACTCCGCTATCTTTAAGAGCTCTATCTAGCTCTCTCTTGAATGCATTCAGAGAATTGGCCTCCACTGCCTTCTGAGGCAGAGAATTCCACAGATTCACAACTCTCTGACTGAAAAGGTTTTTCCTCATCTCCGTTCTAAATGGCCTACCCCTTATTCTTAAACTGTGGCCCCTGGTTCTGGACTCCCCCAACATTGGGAACATGTTTCCTGCCTCTAACGTGTCCAACCCCTTAATAATCTTATATGTTTCGATAAGATCCCCTCTCATCCTTCTAAATTCCAGTGTATACAAGCCTAGCCGCTCCAGTCCTTCGTGGGAGAGTCTATGACCAGAGGCCATAGCCTCAGAATCAAAGGGTGTTCCTTTAGGAAGGAGAAGGAATTTCTTTCTCCTCAGAGGGTGGTGAATCTGTGGAATACGTTGCCACAGAAGGCTGTGGAGGCCAAGTCGATGGATATTTCTATGGCAGAGGTGGATAGATTGGTCCGGGTGTCGGGGGTTATGGGGAGAAGGCAGGAGAATGGGGTGAGGAGGCAGGGGTAGATCAGCCGTGATTGAATGGTGGAGTAGACTTTATGGGACGAATGGCCTAATTCTGCTCCTATCACTTGTGAACTTATGAACTTTACCTGCAGCAAAGGACTTTTAAAGCCCTGTTTCTACACTGGGGTGAAGGTGCCACTGTCTGGGTACAAAAGCGGCACGGTGGCGCAGGGGAGGCACGATGGCGCAGCGGTAGAGTTGCTGCCTTACAGCGAATGCAGCGCCGGAGACTCAGGTTCGATCCTGACTATGGGCGCCGTCTGTACGGAGTTTGTACGTTCTCCCCGTGACCTGTGTGGGTTTTCTCCAAGATCTTCGGTTTCCTCCCACACTCCAAAGACGTACAGGTATGTAGGTTAATTGACTGGGTCAATGTTTAAAAAATATTGTCCCTAGTGTGTGTAGGATAGTGTTAATGTGCGGGGATCGCTGGGCGGCGCGGACACGGTGGGCCGAAGGGCCTGTTTCCGCGCTGTATCTCTAACTCTAAAATCTAAAAAGTCACCGGTAATTTTACACAGTGATTTATGAGGCCAAGGCAATAATGTGCAGTGTGCGGAACTCAATGGCAATCGTTGCAATGTTGCATTCATGGACTTGATGGTCTGGTTCACATGCTGAATGGCAACGTATTCACTCTGATAACGATGAATGGAATTCATTAAGAATCGCTGCAATTAATTAGTAACCAGAGTCTTAAACATCAGGGGCAATTTTGGGGGGGATTTGTTGGTAGCGGACAACAGACTGTGTGACAATAGACAATAGACAATAAGTGAAGGAGCAGGCCATTCGGCCCTTTGAGCCAGCACCGCCATTCACTGTGACCATAATCAGTACCCCGTTCCTGCCTTCTCCCCATATCCCTTGACTCCATGTGGGATCTGAGCATTGATGTAAGACTTGATGTGGCAACATTGCCCTGCCAATGAAGCTTCTGGACAGGAGAATGAACCTCTGGAAGTCCACCTCAAGTGCAGTGCGCTTTTTACTGGTGTGCAGGAAGGAACTGCAGATGCTGGGGTTGACACCGAAGACAGACACAAAAAGCTGGAGTAACTTAGCGTTTGAGGAAACATCTCCGGAACAAAAGGCAGAGGTGACATTTCGGGTCGAGACCGTTCCTCACCCTTTCACCAGGTTGTCCACTCTGGTGTGCAATCTACTTCATTCCACCCTATTGGCGGCACGCTGGCGCAGCGGTAGAGTTGCTGCCTCACAGTGTTAGAGACTGCGGTTCGATCCTGACTACGGGCGCTGTCTGTACGGAATTTGTACGTTCTCCCCGTGACCGTGTGGGTTTTAGCCGGATGCTCCGGTTTTCTCCCACACTCCGAAGACAAGCACGTTTGTAGGTTAATTGGCTTGGTGTAAATGTAAAATGTAATGTAAATGTAACCTTTCATATCCTGGGTACACTTTTGACCTGGGGAAATATTGTAATTCCAGCAACATTGTAATGATGAACGAACGGCCTAAATGGAGTGGGATATGGAGAGGGTATTTCCAGTATATAGACAATAGACAATAGGTGCAGGAGGAGGCCATTCAGCCCTTCGAGCCAGCACCGCCATTCAATGTGATCGTGGCTGATCATTCTCAATCAGTACCCCGTTCCTGCCTTCTCCCCATACCCCCTGACTCCGCTATCCTTAAGAGCTCTATCCAGCTCTCTGTTGAATGCTTTCAGAGAATTGGCCTCCACTGCCTTCTGAGGCAGAGAATTCCACAGATTCACAACTCTCTGACTGAAAAAGTTTTTCCTCATCTCAGTTCTAAATGGCCTACCCCTTATTCTTAAACTGTGGCCCCTTGTTCTGGACTCCCCCAACATTGGTCTAGAGTCTAGAGCAGGGGGTGAGTAGAGCAGGGAATTAGCAGAGCAGGGAATTAGCAGAGCAGGGAGTTAGCAGAGCAGGGAGTTAGCAGAGCTGGGAGTTAGCAGAGCAGGGTAGAGCAGAGCACCAAAAGAGATGTTTCCAGTAGTGGGCGAGTCTCGGACCAGAGGGCACATCTCCAGAATGAAAGTACGCATTTTTTAAATGGAGATGGGGAGGAATTTCTTCAGCCAGAGGGTGGTGAATCTATGGAATTCATCGCCGCCGAGGGCAGGTTATTGGCTATTTTCAAAGCGAAGATTGATGGGTTCTTAATTAGTGCGGGTGCCAAAGGTCGTGGGGAGAAGGCAGGAGAATGGGGTTGAGAGGGAAAGATAGATCAGCCATGATTTGATGGCGGAGTAGAGGTGACGAGCCAAATGGCCTAATCCTGCTCCTATAACTTGTGAACTCATGAACGTGAAAAAAAGGAAAAAAAAAACCCACAGACGCCGGAAATCTGAAATAAAAACCAGAAAGTGCGAGAAATATTCACTGGGTCGGGAAAGAGAAACATAACTTCTGGTGCAAGATCGTTGACCTGAAATGTTAATGCTGCTTCTCTGTTTGTGGATAATGTCTGACCTGCTGATTAGTTCCAGCATTTGCCTTGTTTTGATTCACAGAGATATAGAGATACAGCGATATGGCGCGGGAACGAGCCCTTCGGCCCATCGAGTCCGTGCCGACCAGGGGTCACCCCGTACACTAGCACTATCCCGACATGCAAGGGAACAATTTACAATTTTACCGAAGCCAATCAACCTACAGACCTCTACGTCTTTGGAGTGTGGGAGGAAACCAGAGCACCCGGGGAGGGGGGGGGGGGGTGGCGGGAAACCCATGAGGGCCACAGGGAGAACGTACAAACACCGTACAGACAACACCCTTATCCTGGATTGAACCCGGATCTCTGGCGCTGTAAGCTGATCAAATCTGTTTAACCTCTCATTGTCTAATGCTAAGGATTAGATAAAGTGGATAAAGATTTACAGCTCTACCTTATCCTAAAGTCCCCAGAGAGACACAAAATTCTGAGATCATCTTATCGCTGGCCCAGATTTGTTCTGGCCTTTTCTCGCCTCCAGTTTATTTCCCCCCCTGCCCCCCAACTACTCCCCCAACCCCACCCCTTCTCACCACCACCCACCCCCCCCCCACCCCCTTCTAGGGTTGCCAACTATAGCACTCCCAAATAAGGGACAAGGTGATGTCACCGCCCCATCTCCCACGTGACCTCACCCAGCCAGTGGCCACGTGCTCCCACTCCACCAATGGCGGCCGCTCGGGTCGGGAGGCGGGTTGCCACGCAACCTCCGTTAGGCAGCCCCCGGGCCTACACTGTCCGGAAGGTAGACACAGATTTTACGCAGCAACTGCAGATTTTTTCCCACTACACTGTCCGGGCCTACAGCGCCCTGGCCTACAGCTCCCCCCGAGCCTAATACGGGACAAGGGCGGTCCCGTACGGGACAAGGGCGGTCCCGTACGGGACAAGGGCGGTCCCGTACGGGACAAGGGCGGTCCCGTACGGGACAAGGGCGGTCCCGTACGGGACAAGCTAATTTAGCCCAAAATACGGGATGTCCCGGCTAATACGGGACAGTTGGCAATCCTACCCCCTCTCCACCCATCCCCCCCCCCCCCGCACTCTCCCCACGCTCCCACCTCTACTTTCAGTCTGAAGGGTTCCGACCCGAAGTGCCACCTATTCCTTTTTCTCCAGAGATGCTGTCTGACCCGTTGAGTTACTCCAGCTTTTTCTCCATCGTCAGCATTTTAATGTTGTTAAGCACAGAGCCACGAATCAAGCCTCCTGTGGTGACTATCAGGGTAACTCCAACAATGCTCTCTTTAGTTTAGGAAGGAACAGCAGATGCTGGTTCAAACTAGAGATAGACACAAAAAGCTGGAGTAACTCGGTGGGACAGGCAGCATCTCTGGAGAGAAGGAATGGGCGACGTTTCTCTCTACATCATCGTCTATATCTCTCGTTTCCCTTATCCCTAACCAGTCCGAAGAAGGGTCTCGGCCCGAAACGTCACCCGTTCCTTCTCTCCAGAGATGCTGCCTGTCCCGCTGAGTTACTCCAGCTTTTTGTGTCTCTTTCTTTAGTTTAGTTTAGTTTAGTTTAGTTTAGTTTAGAGATACTGCGCGGATAGTGATACGGCTCACCAAGTCCGCACCGACCAGCGATCCCCGCACATTAACACTATCCTACACACACTGGGGACAATTTACAATTATACCAAGCCAATTCACTTACAAACCTGTACGTCTTTGGAGTGCGGGAGGAAACCGGAGATCCGGGAGAAAACCCACGCAGGTCATGGGGAGAACGTACAAACTCCGTACAGGCAAGCGCTCGTAGTGGGTACGGAACCCATGTCACTGGCGCTGTGAGGCGGCAACTCTACTTCTGCGCCAGCGTGCCACGCCCTTACTGTACAAAGTCTGGTAGATCAGCCCATAGTATTGGGAATAAATCTGCATGTCGACAACTGACCCGATGCAAGGCTCCTTAAAGCAATTCCGCCCTCAAACAGCATCTCTCTATTAAAACCACTTTTTGCTCAGGGAACTGCTGTTCCATCTGGATGACTTCATTCCATCTGAGAAATCTGCTTCTAATTATTAAAGATAAACACTTGGGTCAAAGTACCTCGTTTGCCTGTGTTCCTTCCCTTAAAAGGGGCTGATCAAGTGGCTGTCCGCCTCTTCCCCCACTCTGTGACTAATACCACATCTGGCAATCCATCCAATTGGAAACATTTAAACATAAAAACATAGAAAATAGCTGCTGGAGTAGAGGGGCCATTCGACCCTTTCGAGCCAGCACCGCCATTCAATATGATCATGGGTGAATCCTCCAAAATCAGTACCCCGTTCCTGCTTCCTCCCCATATCCCTTGATTCCATTACCTCGAGGAACTATGTCTAACTCTCTCTTGAATACATTTCCCCTTTGAGCTCGGGCTTCACGGACTCACACCCTCTCTTCCTAACTGCGGCGGCCAGCCAAGGGGACTATTCCCTACCATTCCCACTTGTCTCCGTTCCCGAAGCCTCTGGGCCCCAGGACTCCGAGGGGCCAGAACAGGCCGGGGTGCGGGGAGGGGTGGGTGGGGATTGGGGCGAGAACGGAAGGAGGGGGGGGACCCGGTGAAAGGAGGATGGGGGAGGGGCACCGAGAACCAAGGGGGGAACCTGGCGAGGGGACGCTGAGAATGAAGCGGGAAAGGGGTGTCGCCGAGAAGGAAGGTGTGACCCGGCAGCGGGGAGGTGGGTGGGGGGGCAGGGGGTGGGGGGCTGCTGCCACGTGCGGGGGCAAGCGGAAGATGGGTCTGTTCGGTGAACGTTTGTAACTTGGTCGGCGCCAGAAACATGGCGGCTCTTGTGTACTGCCCAGGCCTGCTGGACGGCTTTACCGGGTAGTACGCAAAACAAAGCGGTTCACTGCACCTGTGCACAGGTGATCATAGAGTATGGTTGTGTAAGAAAATAACTGATCTCCCGGTGGCTCAGCACTTCAACTCCCCCTCCCACTCCCAGTCTGACCTTTCTGTCATGGGCCTCCTTCAGTGCCATAGTGAGGCCCACCGGAAATTGGAGGAACAGCACCTCATATTTCGCTTGGGCAGCTTGCAGCCCAGTGGTATGAACATTGACTTCTCCAACTTTAGATAGTTCCTCTGTCCCTCTCTTCCCCTCCCCCTTCCCAGATCTCCCTCTATCTTTCTGTCTCCACCTATATCCTTCCTTTGTCCCGCCCCCTGACATCAGTCTGAAGAGGGGTCTCGACCCGAAACGTCACCCATTCCCTCTCTCCTGAGATGCTGCCTGACCTGCTGATTTACTCCAGCATTTTGTGAAATAAATAGAGTATGGTTGAATCATCGAATCATTGAATTGAATGTCTTCTTTCATCTCACCAAATGAAGTTGTGTAAAACCCACAAACCATTTGGGCACGGTGGCGCGGCGGTAGAGTTGCTGCCTTACGGCGAATGCAGCGCCGGAGACCCGGGTTCGATCCCGACTGCGGGCGCTGTCTGTACGGAGTTTGTACGTTCTCCCCGCGACCTGCCTGGGCTTTCTCCGAGATCTTCGGTTTCCTCCCACACTCCAAAGACGTACAGGTTTGCAGGTTAATTGGCTTGGTATAAAGGTAAAAATTGTCCCCAGTGTGTGTAGGACACAGTGTTAGTGTGCGGGAATCGCTGGTCGGCGCGGACCCGGTGGGCCGAAAGGCCTGTTTCTGCGCTGTATCTCTGAACTAAACTAAATTAAAAATGAAGGATAGGCACAAAGTGCCGGAGTAACTCAGTGGGTCAGGCAGCATCTGTGGAGAAATAGGACGGGTAAGGTTTCGTGGGTTGGGACATCTGAAGAAGAGTCCGGATGCGAAACGTCACCTATTCCTTTTTCTCCACAGAGGCTGCCTGACCCGCTGAGTTACTCCAGCACTTTGTGTTGTACATCTGCAATGCGGTCTCCACTCCCCACCTTCAACTCTCTCCAGACTTGTGACTTGTGGATGTGCAGCAGTGGTCAGGAGGTGGGTTACAGGGTGAGAGGTGCGGGGGGGGGGGGGTCACAGAGAGGGGACACTGGTTCCCCACCCCTCTGCGCTCTCTTTTAGAACACTCTAGAAGGTTGGCGCGCAGAGGGATCCGTGCGGCTGCTTCATGGGAATGTGCAAAGTAAACATGCAGGGTCGGCAAGCAATGAGGCAGCAAATCACGTTTCGACCTTCACTGCAACCCCTCCCACATCTGGTTACGTTCTCTCCCACCTCCGCATACCCCCCCCCCCCCCATCTGTGAAGCCCGTTTAGTTCGATTGATTGAATTGACCAAAAGACACAGCACTTGGTATTTATCTCAGGATTTCAACATCTGCAGTCTCTTGTGTCTCCACATGACCTCCAGATCTTTGACACCGAGGGATGTGGAACTAGTTCAGCTTAGCTCGCAGATACAGCATGGAAACCGGCTCTTCGGCCCACCGGGTCCATGCCGACCACCTGCTCACACTCATTCTACGTTATCCCACTTTCTCATCCACTGCCTACACACCAGGGGGCAATTTACACAGGCCGATTAACCTACAGACCCACGCGTCTTTGAGATAAGAGCGTACAAACTGCACACAGGCAGCGCCCGAGGTCAGGATGGAACCCGGGTCCCCGACGCTGTGAGGCAGCAGCTCTACCCGCTGCGTGCGCTGTGCCTGCCTTAAGTTGAAGGTTGTGGGCGAGTGGCGATGGGTGATGGAGGATTTACCACCATGAGGTCAATCACTGGTCATCCCAAGGGCCCAGGTGTTGAGGTGCAGTTGCTGAGGTGACACCCGTGCGGGACATGGGGACTAGGGCTTAGATCTGACCAGATGCCCTGGAGCTTGCTTCATCGTTGAGTGAGATCACACCAGTCACAGCAACTCCACTTTGGTTAAGGTTCTAAACATCTCTCGCTCCCCCACAGCTGCCGCCTGACCCACCGTGTGTCTCCCACATTCCTCTCTACTGTGATATCATGAGAGGTAGAGTCATGGAGGGGAAATACATTTCCTCCCGGTGGATGCAACTGGGACTACAAACCATCATGGCTGCCAGCAAAAGACTACAAAACCCATAGTCAGCGGGGCTGCCTGCCCTGATGACACTGATTGCTGCTGACACTGATTGCTGCTGGCACTGATTGCTGCTGACACTGATTGCTGCTGATACTGATTGCTGCTGACACTGATTGCTGCCCAGCTGAACCAGATGCGCTGATTGCCTCAGTGAGGGAGCTAAAAGGGAAGGGAAACAGTGTATTTAAAAAGAGAGACAACGACTGGAGCAGACGGGGAGAGAGAAAAGCAGTGTTTGAGTTATATTTTGTAAGAAGGCAGCAAGCTACAGTTTTGATTTAACTACCTGTTTTGGTTTTGTGTACCTGTCTGCAAACAATTAAGTTTGCCTGTTTTTGGTAAAAGACTAAATATATGGAATTTAAGTTTGAAAACAAGAACTTTTCTGTCTTCATTTCCGGCCCCCACACCTCCCAACCTTCAAGAGAAAAGCTCCCGACCTCTCAAGACATCACACTACTTTTGTTTCCGTACTCAACGTCATAGAATCATGAGAGGAATAGATCGGGGTAGATGCACAGGGTCTCGTGCCCAGAGTCGGGGGAATCAAGGACCAGAGGACATAGGTTTAAGGTGAAGGGGAAAAGATTTAATTGGAGTCTGAGCGGTAAGTTTTGCACACGAAGAGTGGTGGGTGTATGGAACGAGCTGCCAGAGGAGGTAGTTGAGGCAGGGACTATCCCAACGTTTAAGAAACAGTTAGACAGGTACATGGATAGGACAGGTTTGGAGGGATATGGGCCTAACACAGGCAGGCGGGTCTAGTGGAGCTGGGAGATGTGGGCAAGTTGGGCCGAAGAGCCTGTTTCCGTTCTGTATCACTCTATGACTCTAACTGCAGGCTCCTGATTTTTGACATGTTGTTCCGTACCTGTGTGTCGTCACCAAGAATGGACACAGCTCACAGAACCCGGCCACGTTGCCCTTGGCATGCAGGGGTTGCACAAAGTTCACACCCAACTGAATGCTGGCTTACAAAGAATCACTGACGCTGTCTGTCTCCAGGGCAGGCAGAGTAGAGTTTATTTTACCATTAATCTTACATTTACAGGTGCAAGAAGAGTCGTCCATTGCATTCGCCCCATATCCCCTTTTAAACGTTTCCTATCTCTGTACCCAAGAATCTATTAAACGTTGCTTTTGTTCTGCTAACGGTTCCACATGTCCGTCCCGCCCTCCCCCCCCCCCCACCCCACCCCCGCGCTCTGAGTGAAAATGGTGCCCCTCGGGTTCCTATTAAATCTTGCACCTCTCACCTTAAACCTAGGTCCCCTGGTTCTTGATTCCCCTACCCTGGGTAAAAGATGCACCATATCTATCCCCCTCCTGATGATTCAAGTGACTGATAGATCACACCGACCATTTCATGAAACGAGCCCATCGTCTCTGCCCTTTGATCCATCCACATGACCATGAGGTTTGTGGGGGATCACTGCTTAGTACTGAGTACAGCTATTTGCGGAGGTGCAAGAACAGCTTTTTGCATATATAGAACGTATACATTCGGTTCAATGGCCACAGATTCGGCAAAAGGTTCCTCATAGGGGTGTAGAGGTGCCGGCTCGCCACGCCTGGACATGTTTGCATCCTCTCCCCATTCTCTGGCCATCGGAGCTGGCCTAGCTCTGGAGAAGTCCCACACTGTCACAAGGACCATGAATCCTATCCATCTCTGAGGTCGCATGTTCCTGTGGGCGAAACAATGGGTCATCTTATTGCAACTCGGTAGGTTTGTTATGATGACATTCTCTGAACCTGCCCAGAGTTGGGGAATCGAGAACCAGAGGACATGGGTTTTAGTTGAGGGGGGAGGGTGGGAGGGGGGGGAGGGGGGGAGGGGGGGGGGAAGCTTAATGGGAAATTGAGCATTTTTACACAAAGGGTGGTGGGTGTATGGAACGAGCTGCCGGAAGAGGTAGTTAAGGCAGGTACCATCGCATCTTTTGAGAGACATTTAGATAAGTGCATGGATAGAGTAGGTTTAGAGGGATAAGGACCAAAAGCAGGCAGGTGGGACTAGTTTAGATGGGACATGTTGTTCGGCGTGGGCACGTTGGGTCGAAGGACCTGTTTCCAGGGTGTATGACTTGTCCCACCCCGGCCATTCCTCCTTCTCCCTGGTCCTGTCCAGCAGAAGGTACAGAAGATTGAAAGCGCGCACCACCAGACTCAGGAACAGTTTCTTCCCCTCTGCGATCAGGCTTCTGAACTGGGGGAAGAGTGAACAGAAACGATACCCCACCCCCATCACTCACAGACACCTGCAGGAAGCGCAGGGGATGGTTAGCAGCTCCGGAGATTGCACAGCAGGGTGACGGAGGCCCGGTCTTGTTCACATCTCCTGCCCGTCGCTCGCTCCAGTTATACCTACCCCCGGCTTATCCCCGACCCCCGCAGGCACGTTCAACCAATCGCCGCCTCCCACGGGGCTTTGGCCGCGACTTCTCTGCCAAACGTGTCGTTGCATCAGTCGTTAACATTTAACGAGAGAACAAACGGTGTCCCAGCTGCCAGCAGCCACCCGGCCGCCCCACACATCCTGCTTGTGTCTCCAGCGTGTCTCGCCCTGGCCACACGTCGCACCAGGTGTCCCGGCCACCCCACGTCACCACCACAGCCCTGGCACCTGCACTGCTCACACAGTTTATCCTCAGTCCGAGCGGCCGGGGTGGTGGGCCTGGTCACTGGCCTAGGTGGGCCTGTTCACCAGCATGGTGGGCCTGGTCACCGGCCGTGGGCCTGCTCACCGGCCAAGGTGGGCCTGGTCACTGGCCAAGGTGGGCCTGTTCACCAGCATGGTGGGCCTGGTCACCGGCCTAGGTGGGCCTGGTCACCGGCCGTGGGCTGGGTCCGGCCAAGGTGGGCCTGGTCACCGGCCAAGGTGGGCCTGCTCACCGGCCAAGAAGGGCCTGGTCACCGGCCAGGTGGGCCTGCCCACTGACCAAGGTGGGCTGGGTCCGGCCAAGGTGGGCCTGGTCACCGGCCAAGGTGGGCCTGCTCACCGGCCAAGAAGGGCCTGGTCACCGGCCAGGTGGGCCTGCCCACTGACCAAGGTGGGCTGGGTCCGGCCAAGGTGGGCCTGGTCACCGGACAAGGTGGGCCTGCTCACCGGCCAAGGTTGGCTGGGTCCGGCCAATGCTCCCTGTGAGGCAGTGATTGGTTCAATAACCTCTTCCCCACGACCGCAGGAGGCTGTGGAGGCCATGTCAGTGAACATTTTGAAGGCAGGGATAGATGGATTCTTGATTCTTGAGGGAGCGATAGATCAGCCATGATTGAATGGCGCAGTAGATTTGATGGGCCGAATGGCCTAATTCTGCTCCTATCACTTACGACCTAACTGTCAGGCTAATGAACACGACACAACACTGAACTTAACTATGAACTTCCATGGACTGTCTTTGGTTGCGTGAAGGACATTGGCCTTTCACACTAGTAATGATGGAGTAGAGCTGATGGGCCGAATGGCCTAATTCTGCTCCTAGAACCTATGAACTTGGGGATTGCTCAGGGGGATGGGTGACATCTTTGTGCATGCACCGTTTTACATGACTGTGGAAATCTGACCGTATTTTCCCTTGCACAAGTGGCCATCGTTTAAGAATAAGGGGTAGGCCATTTAGAACTGAGATGAGGAAATACCTTTTCAGTCAGAGAGTTGTGAATCTTTGGAATTCTCTGCCTCAGAAGGCAGTGGAGGCCAATTCTCTGAATGCATTCAAGAGAGAGCTGGATAGAGCTCTTAAGGATAGCAGAGTCAGGGGGTATGGGGAGAAGGCAGGGACGGAGTACTGATTGAGAATGATCAGCCATGATCACATTGAATGGCGGCACTGGCTCGAAGGGCCGAATGGCCTCCTCCTGCACCTATTGTCTATTGTCTATTGTCTATTGTCTATTGTCTACTCCTTGCATCATGTTCCCTTCAGAAAATCAGTGGGGAAAAGAGGGAAGTTGTCCTGGAAACGACCATTGCTGGATACTCCTGGTTCACCACGGACGGACCGCGTGAGAAGATTGCAGAGATCGCAGTATGTCAGGGAGGAGGAGGACCCTCTTGAACTCTCTCAGGTGCGTAGCTGAGAGCAGGTCGACTGGTTGCATCCCAGCTTGGTTCAGCAACGTGAGCAGCCGGGAGCGAAGAAGACTGCAAAACGTGGTGAACACTGCCCAGTCCCAGACCACCCCTGGCCACGCACTCAGTCCAATGCCATCGGGAAGAAGATATCGGAGCCTGCAAACTGTAACGTCCAGGTTCAGGAGCAGCTTTTTCCCAACAACCATTCAGCTGTGAAACACAGCAAGCTCCAAATAAGCTCTGAACTACATAGACTTGGGGGCATTGGATTGGTCTTTTTGCATTATTGTTGTTTGTTTATTAGTATGTGTGTATGTACATATATATACACACATATATATATATATATACACACACACACACACACACACACACACACACACACACACACACACACACACACACACACACACACACACACTATTTATATATATATATTTATATATAATATATAAGGTTATGTCATAAGTGATAAGAGTAGAATTAGGCCATTCGGCCCATCAAGTTCTCTCCGCCATTAAATCATGGCTGATCTATCTCTCCCTCCTAACCCCATTCTCCTGCCTCCTCCCCATAACCTCTCACACCTGTACTAATCAAGAATCTATCTGTCTCTGTCTTAAAAAATGTCCACTCTCTTGGCCTCCACCGCCTTCTGTGGCAAAGAATTCCACAGATTCACCACTCTCCGACTGAAGAGATTTCTCCTCTTCTCCTTCCTAAACGAATGTCCTTTAATTCTGAGGCTGTGGTCTCTAGTCCTGGACTTTCCCACTCAACATTAGTTCAGTTATATAGTGCACTTTCTTTTCTCGTTTATTATATATTTTTCAGAGTACTATGTTTACATTTTCTGTTGGGCCGCTGCACGTCAGAAGTTCATTGTTCTGCCTGGGACATCTGCGTACTAAAACTCTCGTTTGTTTGTTTGTTTGTTTGTTCCTGAACTACAGCCAAAACGGTACATGATAGCGTGACAATTTTAGGCCCACCTTACTCACCGTCGTCCCTTTGGTGCTGATGGAAGAGGTTTCACTGAAATCGGTGTTATATTTTAAAAGTTATTCACATTTTTAAGTTTAAATCTATCTCCTAGGGAGGGAGGGGGGAGGGAGGGGGTGGAGGGAGGGAGGGAGGGGGGGTGGAGGGAGTGAGGGAGGGGGGGTGGAGGGAGGATAAGGGGGGGTTGAGGGGGATGGAGTGTGGGGGGAAGGGAGGGGGAGGGGAGGGGGAGGGGGGCTGGAGGGAAGAGGGGAGGGGGTGGGGAGTGGGGGAGGGGGTATGGAGGGGGAGGAGGGAGGGGCAAGGGGAAAGGGGGGAGGGGGAGGGGGGGGGGAGAGGGTGCTGCACCAATGCCCCTCAATCCCAAGGTTTGGGCCCAACGTTCCACTTGGTCTCGTATGGCAATAAAACACTTGCCGATGCAATGGCAAACTGCAGTGCCTGTGGCTTGGCTTTCCTTTTGGTAAGCCACACATTCACCCAACAATGCTTATGTTCCTTATCTTTAACACGCTGATCCTGATTCTCCCCAAGTCCATCCTCTGGACCCTGGACCCCAGCCTAACTCTTCTTACCCCCCTTAACTGCCAACGACCCAATTTCCCAAGCTCTTGATTCTCTCAATCCCCAATCTTGAGGACATCTTTGATCTCCCAATTCCCACTTCGGTCCACCCAATCCTGATTTCCCAACCTCCCCATCCTCACATCCCCGAGTCTCCCACAATCTCCACAATCTCTGGATGGGATTGATCCCCTGGCCAATCCTACACTGATGGAGCCTCCCATGTCCAGAAACAGGATTTCAGCTCCGAATCATGTGCTTCGATCCTTCTACCCACTCCACCCAAAGGTTGGATCTCTCCAAAGACATCACCCTTCCCCCTGAACAAACAGGCATCCTGGTCTGAGAAGTGCCGCTAGGATATACCCCCCCACCCTCCCCTCTCCCCTCTCCCCCTGCCCACCCCCCCCCCCCCCCCCCCCCCCCCCCCCCACCCTAATGCCATATTTCATCGCTCCTGGCCTAGGGTTAAACTTTATCTCCCCTCACTCTGTTATAGCGGACAATCGGCATTAGCGGACAACATTCTCCCCCCGTGATCTGTTATTGCAAGTGTTTCCAGTGACACTAACAGGGTGATAACGTGTTCATTTTTCCCACTCACTTTGTGTAATTTAGAAAATAATGAGTCATTTATTAATCAGTCATTATTAATGATGAGTCATTATTAATGAGTCACCGAGCACAGAGCGGCACGGTGGCGCAGCGGTAGAGTTGCTGCCTTGCAGCGCCAGAGACCCGGGTTCGATCCTGACTACAGGTGCTGTCTGTATGGAGTTTGTACGTTCTCCCCGTGACCGCCTGGGGTTTTTTTTCCGGGTGCTCTGGTTTCAGGCCACACTCCGAAGACGTGCAGGTCTGTAGCTTAATTTGTTTCGATAAGGATGGTAAATTGTCCCTCGTGACCAGTGTAGGGGATCGCTGGTCGGCGCGGACCCGATGGGCCGAATGGTCTCTTTCCGCGCTGTATCACTAAACTACACCAAAGTATTTTCACAAAAGAGAGTAAAATTGGGAAATGAGCATAGACATTCCTCCCCAACTCCAAAGACGTCCAGGTTTGTAGGTTAATTGACTTGGTACAAGTGTAAATTGGACCTAGTGCGTGCAGGGTAATGTTAGTGTGTGGGGATCATTGGTCGGCGCGGACTCGGTGGGCCGAAGGGGCCCATTTATGCCCTGAATCTCAAAACGAAACGAAACTAAAATGCTGGAGCGACTCAACGGGACAGGCAGCCTCTCAAGAGAGAAGGAATGGGCGACGTTTCGGGACGAGGCCCTTCTTCACACTGAGATGTAAACCAGCATCTTCAGTTCCTCCCCACACAATTCACAACCCTGTGCGTTTTTCCCCCTCTGGAGAACCGCGGAGCTCAGACGGGGATGGAAAACAGGAAGCACCAGAGGAATGACACGGAGTCGGATCGGATCGGATCGGATCGGATCGGGCATGCCGCCCAAAGACAACCTATGCTCCTGGGAACAGATGGCTATAAATAGGATTGCTGGAGATTTATAGGATTCATCCTGTTGTCATCCTGTCTCTGCTCAACCCCAGCTAACAACGCAGTTCCATTTTGATGTGATAAAAGGAAGTTAATTACTTAATCGTGGGGAGGGGGGGGGGGGGTCAACAATCCAGGTCAAGAACTTCCCTTTCCTGCTGCTCCGACTCCTGCTCGAAGCTCTGTCACTTCAATCTGAATCTCCAAAGGGTTTTAGTCACAGCTGACGGCCATTGAAATGGATTCATTTGGTTTCCGATGGGCCACTAAGCTGAGGATTCCCTTGCAAAACCAAGGAAATTCATCTCCTTTTTCACCTTTCAGGGCGGCACGGTGGCGCAGCGGTAGAGTTGCTGCCTTACAGCGCTCACAGCGCCAGAGACCCAGGTTCGATCCCTGTCTGTATGGAGTTTGTACGCTCTCCCCGTGACCTGC
The DNA here is from genome assembly GCF_053455715.1 of Rhinoraja longicauda. Lineage (NCBI taxonomy): Eukaryota > Metazoa > Chordata > Chondrichthyes > Rajiformes > Arhynchobatidae > Rhinoraja > Rhinoraja longicauda. The sequence continues at coordinate 27,536,618 of NC_135976.1, read as the reverse complement.
GTGGGTTTTCTCGGAGATCTTCGGTTTCCTCCCACACTCCAAAGACGTACAGGTTTGTAGGTTAATTGGCTTGGTATAACAGGTATAACAGGTATAACAGAGCTTTATTTGTACCAAGGTACCGAACGAAACTACATAGCAGTCATAGAAAAAAAGAACACAAGACACATGACCCCAACACAAACGTCCATCACAGTGACTCCAAACACCCCCTCACTGTGATGGAGGCAACAAAACTTCCACTCTCTTCCCCACGCCCACGGACAGACAGCTCGTCCCCGACCGACCCGCAGTCCCCGCAAGGGGATGGAAGTCCCCGCGGCCGAATCGCACCGGGCGCTGAAACGTCTTGCGGCCGAACCGGGCGATGAAAGGCCCGCGACCAAGCCTTGCGCAGCTAAGTCCCGTGGCCGAGCCGCACCGGGCGATGTTAAGTCCCGCGGCCGAGCCGCACCAGCGATGTAAAGTCCCGTGGCCGAGCCGCACCGGGCGATGTTAAATCCTGCGGCCGAGCTGCACCGGGCACTGTTAAGTCCAGCGGCCAAGCCGCACCGGGCGATGTAAAGTCCAGCGTAGATTGATCCTAGCGTGTGCAGGATAGTATTAGTGTGTGAGGATCGCTGGTCGGTGCCGACTCGGTGGGCCGAAGGGCCCATTTCCGCGCTGTATCTCGAAACTAAACTAAACCTGTACTCCTTTCGGGACTATCTTGGATCGGTCTTCACTGGCTTTATCTTGCACTAAACATTATTCCCGTTATTCCCTTTACCATGCACCTGTACAATGTGGATGGCTGGATTGCAATCGTGCGTTGTCTTTCCGTTGACTGGTCAGCACGCGGCAAAAGCTTTCCGCTGCACCCTCGGTACACGTGACAATAAACTAAACTAACTCAACTCACCATGCCGACTTGGGAATGATACTGACTTTAGACGGGAGACTGCAGAGAGACACCGTGTGGAAAAGTCCTCTTTGGCCCGCCAGGCCCGTGCCAACCAGCGATCACCCCGTACAGTGGCACTGTCCGACACACCGGGAACAATTGTTACAACTTACCTATAAACCTGCACGTCTTTGGAATGTGGGAGGAAAGCAGGGCAGCCAGAGAAAACCGGTGCAGTCACAGAGACAACGTACAATCTCCGTACAGACAGCAGCCGTAATCAGGATCAAACCTGTGGTTGTAAGGCAGTGACTTTACCGCTGCGCCACCGTGCTTTAAGCGTTCAGTCTGGTGTAAGCAGGGTGAATCGGCATGGGTGGTGGTAATTGATATACCTGTAAGATGTAGCTAGGACACGTTAGAGGCAGGAAACATGTTCCCAATGTTGGGGGAGTCCAGAACAAGGGGCCACAGTTTAAGAATAAGGGGTCGGCCATTTAGAACTGAGATGAGGAAAAACTTTTTCAGTCAGAGAGTTGTGAATCTGTGGAATTCTCTGCCTCAGAAGGCAGTGGAGGCCAATTCTCTGAATGCATTCAAGAGAGAGCTGGATAGAGCTCTTAAGGAAAGCGGAGTCAGGGGGTACGGGGAGAAGGCAGGAACGGGGTACTGATTGAGAATGATCAGCCATGATCACATTGAATGGCGGTGCTAGCTCGAAGGGCCGAATGGCCTCCTCCTGCACCTATTGTCTATTGTCTATTGTAGTGTTCTGTTCTGGTTTATTGTGTTCAGTTTTGGACATCCTGTTATAGGAAAGATGCTGTCAAACTTGAAAGGGTTCAGAGAAGATTTACCAGGTTGCTGCCAGGACTCGAGGAGCTGAGGGAGAGGGAGAGGTTGTGCAGGCTAAGGTTTTATTCCTTTGACCGCAGGAGGATGAGTGCCCTTTGCTCCAAATCTGCCCCAGCCAACAATCACTCCGTACACCAGTTCTATCCGACACGTTAGGGTCAATTTACAGAAGCCAATTAACCTACAAACCTGCACGTCTGTGGGGTGTAGGTGGAAACCGAAGCAGCTGGAGAAAACCCACGCCGTCACAGGGAGAACGCACAAACTCTGTTCAGACAACACCCGTAGTTAGGATCGAACCCGGGCCTCTGGCGCGGTTAGGCAGCAACGCTACCGCTGCGCCACCGTGCCGCACATTATTTATTTTACACTTTGTAAATCTCCTTCAACACAGGGCGGCACGGCACGGTGGCGCAGCGGTAGAGTTGCTGCCTTACAGCGCCAGAGACCCAGGTTTGATCCTGACCACGTGTGCTGTCTGTACAGAGTTTGTACGTTCTTCCCGTGACCTGCGTGGGTTTTCTCCGGGATCTCTGGCTACTTCCTGCGTTCCAAAGACGTGCAGGTTTGTGGGCTGATTGGCTTGGTGCAGTTGTAAGTTTTCCCTCGTGGTGCGTAGGATAGTGTCAGCGTGCGGGAATCGCTGGTCGGCGCGGACTCGACGGGCCGTATCCACGCTGTATCTCTAAGCTAAACTAAACAAGAAACTTGAGTGCTTCCCACAGCACAATGTCCGACGTATAACATTCCTGTTTTTCTTTAACTCTTTGCTATCTTTTTACGTTTCTCAACATCTCGGAACAAGCATATGTAGCTTGATGAGTGAGGAAGTAGGGCTTGGCTCTAAGAACTGGTCGGAAGAGGCAGCCGTCTCCCCTTCCAGCCGAGGAACACCGCCATGTCTCCCGGCCGCGTTATCTGCTTCACACAACTTCTGAAGGCAACACAATCTGAGTTAAACCAGAGCCCTCAACTGTCCACAAAGCCTGCACTCATTGTTTGATAGCAAATGTTATTAAAACGACGCCGATATCAGTTAAAGTGTACTCTTGGCCCAGTTGGTCAACGCTCCAGTAGCTTACGACATTGGTTTTCTATTTGATTTCCATCCCAAACTCTCACCAGGCTCCTTCCACCTCCAGAATCTAATCTCTCTCGTGCCCGCCATTAAGCCCCTCGCTTTGCAAACCCCATCCATGCTTCTCATACCCAACCTTCCCACTTCTTTCCCGGCTTTCACGGAGCAATATAGTACGGAAACAGATCCTTCAGCCCAACTCGCCCATGCTAACCCACATGCCCCATCTAAGCTAGTCCCTTTCGAGGGTCTTAACCCGCCCTCTTTTAGTTGTAGCCTTCGGCCCACCGAGTCCGCACCGACCAGCGATCCCTGCACTATCCTACACATACTAGGGACAATTTACACTCACACCAAGCCAATAGACCTGCAAACCTGTACGTCTTTGGAGTGTGGGAGGAAACCGAAGACCTCGGAGGAAAGCCACGCAGGTCGCGGGGGAGCAGACGATATGGGGACAGAGCTCGCAATGAGGAGCTGGGCTGTTTTAATGGTTTCACCTGGTGTTTTCTCTAAATCAGGAACTCTTTCCTCAGGCACAGCAGCCGGCACGGTGGTGCAGCGGTAGAGTTGCTGCCTTACAGTGCTTGCAGCATCAGAGACCAGCTTCGATCCCGACTACACGTGCTTGTCTGTACGGAGTTTGTACGTTCTCCCCGTGACTTGCGTGGCTTTTCTCCAAGAACTTCAGTTTCCTCCCATGCTCCAAAGACCTACAGATTTGTAGATTCATTGGCTAGGTATATAAATATATATATTTTTTAATGGTTCCTAGTGCAGTATAGTGTTACTGTGCAGGGATGGCTGGCCGGTGCGGACTCAACTGGGCCGAAGGGCCTGTTTCCGGGCCTTATCTCCGAACTAAAACTAAACAGTGAACTAAACAGTGGTGCAGCTGGTAAAGCTGCTGCCTCAGAGCATTCCGAGACCTGGGTTTGATCCTGACCTCCGGTGCTGTCTGTGTGGAGTTTGCACGCTCTCCATGTGACCCAATAGACAATAGACAATAGACAATAGGTGCAGGAGTAGGCCATTCAGCTCTTCGAGCCAGCACCGCCATTCAATGCGATCATGGCTGATCACTCTCAATCAGTACCCCGTTCCTGCCTTCTCCCCATACCCCCTCACTCCGCTATCCTTAAGAGCTCTATCCAGCTGTCTCTTGATTTTCTTCTGGGTGCTCCGGTTTCTCCCCACATTTAGTTTCAGTTTTCAGTTTTAGTTTATTGTCACGTGTACCGAGGTACAGTGATAAGCTCTTGTTGCCTGCCAACCAGCCAGCGGTAAGACAATGCATGATTACAAATCGAGCCATTCACAGTGGACAGATACATGGTAAGGGAATAACGTTTAGTGCGAGGTAAAGCCAGTAAAGTCTGATCAAAGATTGAGGGTCACACAAACTAAAGACATGTGGGTTTGTAGGTTAATTGGCCTCTGTAAAAATTGTCCCTGGTGTGTAGGAAAGTGTATGAGAAAGTGGGATAACGTAGAACCAGTGTGAACTGGTGATCGATGGTCGGTGTGGATTCGGTGGGCCGAAGGGCCTGTTTCTGCGATGCATCCCTTAAAAGTAAAAACTAAAACTATTAGACTGTGTATCCTGGAGATCAAGAACATCTTCCAAGAATGAGATCTGAAGAACGCAAAATGTCAGAAGAATTGTGAGTATCTTTGGGGATAAAAAGAACACTGAATCAGGCCTAATGATGTCAAACTGAGCCTGAGCTGAGTTTGGGCCCGGCATGGAAATCATGCTCTCCTTGCAATGGAGAGGATCTGCTGCCATCTGCTGGAGATCTATGCTTATGGTCATGGAGTCAGAGAGTGATACAGTGTGGAAACAGGCCCTTCGGCCCAACCTGCCCACACCGGCCAACATGTCCCAGCTACACTAGTCCCACCTGCATACATTTGGCCCATATCCCTCCAAACCTGTCCTATCCATGTGCCTGTCTAACTGTTTCTTAAATGTTGGGATAGTCCCAGCCTCAACTACCTCCTCCGGCATCTTGTTCCATACACCCACCACCCTTTGTGTGAAAAAGTTACCCCTCAGATTCCTATTAAATCTTTTCCCCTTCACCTTAAACCTATGTCCTCTGGTCCTCGATTCACCTACACTGGGCACGAGACTCTGTGCATCTACCCGATCTATTCCTCTCATGGTCTTATGATGTTGAGAACGGGAATAAAAATAAAGGGGAATTTAAGATATAATAATATAACTTCTATAAGATCACCCCTCATCCTCCTGCGCTCCAATGAATAGAGTCCCAGCCTACTCAACCTCTGCCTACAGCTCAGAAACTCTAGTCCTGGCAACATCGTCGTAAAGCGAAATGTGTAGAAAGGTACTGCAGATGCTGGTATTTATACTGAAGATAGACACAAAGTGCTGGAGTAACTCAGCGGGTCAGGCAGCACCTCTGGTGAAAAAGGATGGGTGACGTTTGGGTTCGGGACCCTTCTTCGGACTGAAAGTAAAGGGGAGGGAACTGGAGGTAAGCAAAAGGCTAGAACAAAGCGGGGCCTGCAAGGTAGTGTAAGAAAATAACTGCAGATGCTGGTACAAATCGAAGGTATTTATTTCACAAAATGCTGGAGTAACTCAGCGGGTCGGGCAGCATCTCAGGAGAGAAGGAATGGGTGACGTTTCGGGTCGAGACCCTTCTTCGGCAAGGTAGTTGGCACCCCTACCTGTGGCCATGCCCATTTGTACACAGTTGAGGAGAATGGCCAATTTCAGGACGTCACCCAAAAGTCAGTCGGTTTTCCCTATTTAATGAAACAAAGAGCAGCAAAGTGCATGGAAAGAATTTATTCTGTCTTTGTCAACTTTCTCAGCGGCCTTTATGTGGCGACTATTTGCATACCTTTTGTACGCAAGCAAAGAATTTCTGTGACGTCACATGTGACAATAGAATATTCATTCATTCATTCATTCATTGATCCTGAGGGACTGTCTAAAGAGACGGAAGACCGAAAGGAAAAGAAAGGAGGTGTCAGATCAAACAATGGAGGGGTTCAGAACAATTGCTGTCATATTTCTGTAAACAATCCTTTTTTAAAAATTGGACTAAAAATATATGTAGCGCAAGTCAACCATTTTACTGACGACCGAATGTTCGCACAATAACAGCAGAAACTAAACATATCAATGGCACGTAAACCAGCATCTGCAGTTCCTCCCAACACACATCACCAGGGTTTACTGTATTCCTCAACTGCAGTGGAAGCTGAGATTCGATGAGTTGGCAGGATTCCTGCCTCCCACTACAACACACCTATTGTCATTGAAGGCCTAAGCAGCGGACTGTCATGGGTATCTGTGGCAATCACAAACGATTCCTCCTGAAATCCGAACAACTAAAACTACTGGACAGGCGATGGACACAAAAAGCTGGAGTAACTCCAGGCGGCACACGACACGAGGGCCCACGACAAACTCATTCATGTTTTTTATGCTACAGGCAGATAGTCCTCTCATTCCAGGCCCTGCAGTCCTTCCTTGATCAGGTTCAGTTCGTAGCTGAGTGTTTCGTAGCGGTAAGCCATCCGAATCTGAGCCACGTTGGACTTTGGGATGTAGTTCCCTGCTGGGCCTTCCTTGTGATAATCCGGACCAAGGAAGTGGGCTTTCTCCTGCAATGGAAAAATTAAACGGTAGCACAACTCTGCAAGTCATCCCCACCACTAATGTGATTGTGTTTTCTTTCTGCGTGCTGGTAGTGACTGGGGATTTGTAGAGTGGTTCCCCGCTTCCTCTGCATGTGTATAAGTTGCAGGAGCAGAATTAGGCCGCTCGGCCCATCAAATCTAAACTGCCATCCAATCGTGGCTGATCTATCTCTCCCTCCGAACCCCATTCTCCTGCCGTCTCCCCATAACCCCTGACACCCATACTAATCAAGAATCTATCTATCTCTGCCTATCTATCTGGAACCTGACTACGGGTGCTGTCTGTATGAGGATTGTATGCGCTCCCTGTGATCACGTGGGTTTTCTCCGGGTGAGTTTTTTCCTCCCACACACTCCAAAGACGTCCAGGTTTGTAGGTTAATTGGTGTCTGTAAATTGTCCCCAGTGTGGGATAGAAATAATGTATGGGGTGATCGCTGGCTGGGCAGACTCTGAGGGTCGAAGGGCTTGTTTCTACACCGATTCACTCAACTAAACTCAACTAAACTCAACTCAACCCAACTCAACTCAACTCAACTCAACTCAACTCAACTCAACTCAACTCAACTCAACTCAACTAAACTAAACTAATCTCAATTCAACTCAACTCAACTCAACTAAACTAATTTAAACTAAACACAACTCAACTAAATTAAATTAAACTCAACTCAACTCAACTCAACTCAACTCAACTCAACTCAACAACTAAACTAAACTAATTTAAACTAAACACAACTCAACTAAATTAAATTAAATTAAACTCAACTCAACTCAACTCAACTAATCTCAACTCAACTCAACTCAACTCAACAAAACTAAATTAAACTAAACACAACTCAACTAAATTAAATTAAATTAAATTAAATTAAATTAAACTCAACTCAACTCAACTCAACTCAACTCAACTCAACTAAACTAAATCAAATTAAACTAACTTAAACTCAACTAAACTAAACAACAAAACTAAACTACACTACACTAAACTAAACTCAACTCAATTAAACAACTCAACTAAACTAAACTCAACTAAATTAAACTCAACTAAACTAAACAACTAAACTACACTAAACTAAACTAAACTAAACTGAATGCTCCATGGTAGATTATGATGGAGATTCGCCACCCTTTGTGAAATAGTTGTGTCTGTTTGACTCTCTGGAGCCTGACTGTTGGAAAGCTCCGAGCTACTGGTGCGATCATCCCCCAAGTTGACCAGTTACCTCCTTGGAGAGGCTGCTCTGCAGGACACTGTTGCGTGCTATCTCACACATGTCGCAGGTGGTCAGCTTGAAGACTTGCGCAGCAATGGCATATTCCTCCATCAGCGGCTCCTGTCAATGTCAGGAAGAATTAGAGATGCATTAGATATCTCATGCTTATAATGTACCCGGCAACAGCAGAGAACGGGGGAGAGGAGAGGAGTACAGACAGTGAGAGGTTGGGCTCCGTGTCTGTTCACGGAGGTGGAGCAGCGAGAGAAGGTGTTGCAAAACTCTTGCCGGAAAGAGGAGGAGAACTTGTTCAAAGTAGACATGCCTTGAGGAGATTTTTCAGTGGAGCAGACGGAATGTGTAGGAAAGAACTGCAGATGCTGGTTTACACCAAAGATAGACACAAAACGCTTGAGTAACTCGGAAGGGTCGGGCAGCATCTCTGGAGAAAGGGAACAGGTGACGTTTCGGGTCCAGACCCTTGTTGACTCTCAGTCTGAAGAAGGGTCTCGACCCGAAACGTCACCCGTTCCTTCTCTCCAGAGACGCTGCCTGTCCCGCTGAGTTACTCCGGCATTTTGCGCCCCTCTTCGGTGTAAAACCAGCATCTGCAGTTCCTTCCTGCACATTCGGTCCATGTGTGTCGTTGGGGTAACCCGAGGAGTTCTCACCTTGGTGTAGTGGAACTGCATGGGGTCGTCGGTGGAGAGCGAAACCATCAAGCCTTTCCTCATGTACTCAGGGAGCGGGTTCTTGGCATACTCCAGGAAAAGGCTGTTGTTGCTCAGAGGGGACATTGCGATGGGGATCTGAGTCAGGAAGTACAGGTACTGCAACACTGGACTCTGCAAAGGAAAAAGAGCACTTCGTTCAGTTTAGGACGGGACTGCAGATGCCAGATTAAACCGAAGATAGGAGTGGGATATTCCTGGCTCTCAGTCTGAGGAAGGGTCTCGACCCGAAACGTCACCTATTCCTTCTCTCCACAGATGCTGTCTGACCCGCTGAGTTACTCCAGCTTTTTGTGTCTAACTTAGTTTAGTATAGTATAGCTTAGCTTAGTTTAGTTTAGTTTAGATATACAGAGTGGGAACAGTCACTTGGGCCCACTGAGTCAGGTGACACGGTGGCGCAATGTTCCAGTCACTGCCTCACAGCGCCAGAGACCCAAGTTTGATCCTGACTACGGGTGCTGTCCGTTGGGAGATTGTACATTCTCCATGTGACCGCGTGGGTTTTCTCCAGGTGTTCTGGTTTCCTCCCACACTCCGACGACGTACAGGTTTGCAGGTTAATTGGTTTTAGTAAAAATTGTAGATTGTCCCTCTTGTGTCGCGTATGGGGTGATGGCCTGTCGGCGTGGACTCGGTGGGCCGAAGGGCCAGTTTCCACACTGTATCTCTGATGTCCAAAATCTAAAGAGTCCTCGCTGACCAGCGATCACCTGTACACTAGAACTGCCCGATGCACAAGGGGCTTTACAGAAGCCAATTAACCAACAAACCTGCACGTCTTTGGAATATGGAGATGCAGCGTGGAAAACCCATGCAGGTTACGGGGAGAACATACAAACTCCGTACAGACAGCACCTGCAGTTAGGATCGCCGGCGCTGCAAGCACTGTAAGGCAGCAACCCTACCGCTGTACCGCTGTGTGTGGATATTTACTCCAGCTAGACGTGTTTTTGATGGCCAAGTCGATGGATATTTCTGAGGTGGAGATTGCCAGATTCTTTATTAGAACGGGTGTCATGGGTTATGGGGAGAAGGCAGGAAAATGGGGTTGGGGGGGAAAGGTAGATCAGCGATTATTGAATGGCGGAGTAGACTTGATGGGCTGAATGGCCTGATTTTGCTCTGACAACTTATGATCTTCCTCCTTTAAGCCCCACCGCCCCTTCTCATTAGCCAGAGGGTGGTGAATCTGTGGAATTCATTGCCACACAAGGTTATGGAGGCCAAGTCAATGGATTTTTGTCGGCTAATTGGCTTTGTGAAATTGTAAATTGTCCCTAGTGTGTGTAGGATAGTGTTGATGTGCAGGGATCTCTGGTTGGGGGCAGATCGGTGGGACGAAGGACCTGTTTCCGTGCTGTATCTCTAAACTAAATTAAACTGCAACATGACCCTTCTAGTGTCTTTAGATTTCACTATATTTTCAATGGGGGAACCTAACCCTAACCCAAGGGTGGGCTTGATACTGCAGTCATTATTTACACGTTCCTTTAGGAAGGAGTTGAGGAGGAATTCCTTTAGTCAGAGGGTGGTGAATCTGTGGTGTTCATTGCCACAGAGGACTGTGGAGGCCAAGTCAATGGATATTTTTCTCAGGCAGAGACAGACAGATTCTTGATTGGTTCGGGTGTCAGGGGTTATGGGGAGAAGGCAAGAGAATGGGATTGAGAGGGAGAGATAGATCAGATAGATTGAATGGTGGAGTAGATTTTTAGATTTAGATTTAGAGATACAGCGCGGAAACAGGCCCTTTGGCCCACCGGGTCCGCGCCGCTTAGCGATCCCCGCACATCAACACTATCCTACACACACCAGGGACAATTTTTACATTTGCCCAGCCAATTAACCTTCAAACCTGTACGTTTTTGGAGCGCCATTCAAGGTGATCGTGGCTGATCATTCACAATCAGCACCCCGTTCCTGCCCTCTCCCCATACCCCCTGACTCCGCTATCGTTAAGAGCTCCATCTAACTTAAGAGCTCTATCTAACAGACTTGATGGATCGAATGGCCTAATTCAGCTCCTACAATTTATGAACATGAACATGATGAGATCCATCTCTCCCTCCTTAAAGCCCCCCCCAGCCCCCCCCCCCCCACCTAACCCCACTTCTCTCGGCCCACTGACCTTCTTCAGGTTAAGTCCATGCGAGATGTTGTCTGCGGTCATAAAAGCCGAGAGTAAGTGCGTCACTGCCCCTGCTTCTCCACAGTGCGGCCGAAACATAAACGTGTTCAGCCCTCTCTCCCTGCAGGACAGACAGAGAAATAAACCCATTAGTGCCACAATGTCCTTCCAAGCAACTCTCAGGCTCTTGAACACTGCACGACACCAAGGGTGGCGCGGTGGTGGCGGCACGGTGGCGCGGCGGTAGAGTTGCTGCCCTACAGCGCTCACAGCGCCAAAGACCCGGGTTCCATCCCGGCTACGGGTGCTTGTACGTCCGTACGGAGTTTGTACGTTCTCCACCTGACCTGCGTGGGGTTTCCTCCGAGATCTCTGCCTCAGAAGGCAGTGGAGGCCAATTCTCTGAATGCTTTCAAGAGAGAGCTAGATAGAGCTCTTAAGGATAGCGGAGTCAGGGGGTATGGGGAGAAGGCAGGAACGGGGTACTGATTGAGAATGATCAGCCATGATCACATTGAATGGCGGTGCTGGCTCGAAGGGCCGAATGGCCTCCTCCTGCACCTATTGTCTATTGTCTATCTCCGGTATCCTCCCACACTCCGAAGACCTACAGGTTTGTAGGTTAATTGGCTTGGTATAAATGTAAATTGTCCCCAGTGTGTGTAGGGTAGTGTTAATTAGTTTAGAGATACAAGCCCTAGTGGAAACAAGCCCTGTCGGCCCACCGGGTCCGTGGCGACGATCCCCACATATTAACACTATCCTACACCCACTAGGGACAATTGTTACATTTACCAAGCCAATTAACCTACAAACCTGTACGTCTTTGGAGTGTGCTGGGATCGCTGGTCAGTGCGGACTCGGTGGGCCGAAGGGCCTGTTTCCGCACTGTATCTCTAAACTAAGTTAAACTAAACCAGCCACAGCCATCATCTGACCTAAGTTTAGTTTAATTTAGTTTAGCTTAGTTTATTGTCACATGTACCAAAGTAAAATGAACAGCTTTTACTACCTGATTCCAATCGACTCTATGTGATTACAATCGATCAGGATTGAGAGGAATAAATCAGGTAAGCACAAGGTAAAAGAGGGGTGGCCTATAAGATCACCACTCAGCCTCCTGTGCTCCAAGGAATAGAGTCCGAGCCTGCCCAACTCTTTCTGGTGCATAAAATCATGAGGGAAATGGACAGGGCACACAGTCTTTTACCCAGGTTAGAGGAATCGAGAACTAGAGGATATAAGTTTAAGATGAGAGGGGAGAGATTTAATAGAAACATGAGGCATAGAGTCAACCAGCATCTAAGGAGGCCCTTCATACCAACTTGTCCATGCTGAGCAAGATTTACTTTTTAGTTTAGAGTCCGCACCGACCAGCGATCCCCACACATCAACACTGTGCTACACCCACTAGGGACAATTTACACATACACCAAGCCAATTAACCTACATACCTGTACGTCTTTGGAATGTGGGAGGAAACCGAAGATCGCGGAGAAAACCCATGTGGTCACGGGGAGAACGTACAAACTCCGTACAGACAGCACCTGTAGTCGGGATCGAACCTGGGTCTCTGGGTGCTGCAAGCACTGTAAGGCAGCAGCTCTACCGCTGCGCCACCGTGACCACATCTAAGCTAGTCCCATGAGGGACACATTTTTAAACTCAGAGGGTGAGGGGTATATGGATCAAGCTGCCAGAGGAGATAGTTATTGTGGATATATTATAACAGCATTGTAATGATACGTTGAGAGGTATAGAGGTACATGGATAGGAAAAGGTTAAGAGGGATATTGGCCAAATGTGGCGAAATGGGACTTGCTTAGATAGACAATAGACAATAGGTGCAGGAGGAAGCCATTTGGCCCTTCGAGCCAGCACCACCATTCAATGTGATCATGGCTGATCATTCTCAATCAGTACCCCGTTCCTGCCTTCTCCCCATACCCCTGACTCCGCTATGCTTAAGAACTCTATCTAGTTCTCTCTTGAATGCATTCAAAGACTTGGCCTCCACTGCCTTCTGAGGCAGTCAATTCCACAGATTTACAACTTTCTGACTGAAAAAGTTTTTCCTCATCTCCATTCTAAATGGCCTACCCCTTATTCTTAAACTGTGGCCCCTTGTTCTGGACTCCCCCAACATTGGGAACATGTTTCCTGCCTCTAACGTGTCCAACCCCTTAATAATCTTATATGTTTCGATAAGATCCCCTCTCATCCTTCTAAATTCCAGTGTATACAAGCCTAGCCGCTCCAGTCTTTCAACATACGACAGTCCCGCCATTCCGGTAATTAACCTAGTAAACCTTCGCTGCACGCCCTCAATAGCAAGAATATCCTTCCTTAAATTTGAAGACCAAAACTGCACACAGTACTCCAGGTGCGGTCTCACTCCAGATGGGGGGATCTTGGTCGGCATGGACGAGCTGGGCTGAAGGGCCTGTTTCTGTGTTGTGTGACTTGATGACTTTAACACGTTTACTTGCATTTCCTCTTTCATAATAAAAATATCCAAAGCAGTTCACGTCATGCTCGAAGATATTCGGAATGCTGACAAACACTGTCTTGAACATCTACAGGTGCACATCGGCTGGTTGCATTATGGCCTAGTTCGGTAAATTGAACGCCCATGGTCGAAGGAGATTACAAACAGTGGCGTGCACTGCCCGGTCCATCATGGGTCCTGACCTCCCCACCATCGAAGGGATCTACAAGAGTCGCTGCTTCAAACTGGCTGGCAGCATCACCGGAGATCCACACCACCCTTGGCCACGCTCTCATTTCACTCCTGCCATTGGGAAGGTGGTACAGGAGCCTGAAATCTGTAACGTCCAGGTTCAGGAGCAGCTATTCCCTCCAACCATCAGGCTATTAAACACTAAAACATCCAAATAAGCTCTGAACTACATAGATATGGGGACATTGTTTCTGTCCTTCCACTACTATTGTTTTATATATATATATATGTGTGTGTGTGTGTGTGTGTGTGTGTGTGTGTATGTATAAATACATATACATATATACATACATATACATGTACATACATACACACGCCTATATATATGTGCATATGTATGTATAAATATATATACACATATACATACACATACATGTATATACATACACCCACGCACATATATATGTGTGTGCGTGTGTGTATGTATAAATACATATACATATATACATACATATACATGTATATACATACATACACACGCATATATATATATATGTGTGTGTGTGTGTGTGTGTGTGTGTGTGCACGCGTGTATGTGTAACTACTGTTTTATACACACTTGCGCACTTATTTACACACACTTATTTACAGAAACACCCATATGCATACACACACGCATACATCTATATATATGTGTGTGTGTGTGTGTGTGTGTGTATATATATATATATATATATATGAAGTTCATATATACACTGACTTTTTTATTGTTTATGATGGTGTTTACGGAGCACTATATTTACAGATCTGTTGTGCTGCTGCAGTTTTATTGAGCTGTTGTGGGACATATGACCCTAAACACTCTTGACTCTTGCGTATTGTATTTACAGGTCTGGGTTGCTGCTGCAACTAATCACTCTTGGCTCTGGGGATGAACACTGACTAAAAGCAGAAGTAGGCAGTAGCACAATATATTTTCATCAAACTTACTGTGCATCTACCGATCGATAATGGAGGAGCAAATGCCATGCCTTTGCTCTGCAACGCTTGTCTGATCGAAAGATCTTACCTCCTCAGGTTGTTCAGGACCATGATGTTAGCATACATGTAACAGAGGTAGTAGGAGTATGAAGGGTTCTTCGGGACGTTCCATTCCTCAGGCTTAGGGCTCTTTGTGCAGAACATATGCCCACTGTGTTTGGACTCATCATCCACGCTGTCAAAGGCCGTGATCTGAATCCATGCAGAAAAGACCAAGTTTAGGTTACTGTCACGTGTAATGCTTTTGTTGTTGGACTGTGGGTGACTGAATTTCGTCCAATTTGGATGACAAATAAAGCTATCTTGAATCTTGAATCTTGAATCTTGTACCGAGGTACAGTGGAAAAAAAGCCTCTGTCGCGTGCTTAACCAGTCAGCGGAAAGACAATACGTGATTACAATCGAGCCATTCACAGTGGACAGATACATGAGAAGGGAATAACGTCTCGTGCAAGGTAAAGCCAGTAAAGTCCAATCAAAGATAGTCCGAGGGTCACCAAGACAGTACTTCAGCACTGCTCTCTGGTTGTGGTAGGATGGTTCAGTTGCCTGATAACAGCTGGGAAGAAACTGTCCCTGAATCTGGATGGCGCTCTCTGTTTCGTGCAAGAGAAGTGGCTTAGGGGAGGAGGCACTAGGCCGTGACTGGTTTAGATACGGTAAACAGAGGGAAGTTGTTCCTCTTAGACTTAGGTCTATGTGCAGGAAGGAACTGCAGAGGCTGCTTTATACCGAGGAAAGACACAAAGTGCTGGAGTAACTCGGCGGGTCGGGTCAAGTGAATCGGACAGTACCCTGGCTTATGGAAGGACCAATCAGAAGCCTAATTGCAGAGGGGGAAAAGCTGTTCGTGAGACGGGTTGGGCACACTCTCAAGCTTCTGCATGTTCCCACAGACAAGCACCAGGCATACAAGGCCCTTTTGTACCTGTGCTTCCCTCCCCTTCTTTTAGGACGTTCTTTTAGGATGGAGGAGAAATTTCTTTATTCAGAGGGTGGTGAATCTGTGGAATTCTTTGCCACAGAACGCTGTGGAGGCCAAGTCAGTGGATATTTTTAAGGCAGAGATAGATAGATTTGTGATTAGTACGGGTGTCAGGGGTTATGGGGAGAAAGCAGGAGAATGGGGTTAGGAGGGAGAGATAGATCAGCCGTAATTGAATGGCGGAGTGGACTTGATGGGCCGAATGGCCTATCTCTACTCCTATCCCTTATGACCCTCTACTGAAGAAGGGTCCCGACCCGAAACGTCACCCATTCTTTTTCTCCAGAGACGCTGCCTGACCCGCTGAGTAACTCCAGCCCTTTGTGTCTGTCTTCAGACCGTACGACACGCTGGCCTTACTCACGTGTTTGAGGAAGATGCTGAGCTTGATGTTGTCCTGAGGGTTCACCGTGGCTTCGAAGAGCGGCAGGAAGATGTTTTCAAGCATTTTCCCAAAGTGTGGGATGACGTTTTGAGCCCTGAAAATATCACTTGAAACAAAACGCAGAAGAGGTGTCAGAAACCCAAACAGAAAGTAATTGCAACTGTGACCGGGCATTCAAGACCGTCTGCATCTCCTTGAGATACAAACTCATTCTATCTGGGACCAAGTCACAGGATCCAGACGCTGTCACCCATGATACTGCCGAGGCAAACCTACAGTAATGGATTCATGCAACACTGAAGCAGGCTCTTCGGCCCAACATGCCCATGCTGGCCAAAATGCTCCATCTACGCTAGTCCCATTTGCCCACGTTTGGCCCGCATCGATCTATGCATGTACTTGACCAAGTGTCTTTTAAATGCTGTTATAGCACCTGCCTCAAATACCTCCTCTGGCAGCTCGTTCCGTACACCCACCACCCTCTGTGTGGAAAATCTGCACTTCAGGCTCCTGTTAAATCTGATAATTTCAATTGTTATTCCTATTAATTCCAATATTAACCTCTCTCCAATAACAGTTAATCCCATCAATAATCCCTAATCTTCCTAATGTTATATAGAACAGGGAACAGCACAATCCAGGAGACAGTGCCTCCGCTCACAATGTCTGTGCTGAGCGTGATGTCAAGTTTAGTTTAGTTCAGAGATACAGCGTGGAAACAGACCCTTCCACCCACCAAGTCCACGCTGACCAGCCATCCCCCGTACACAAGTTCTATGTTATCCCAGTTTCGCATCCTACACACTAAGGACAATTTACAGAAGCCAATTAACCTACACACCTCCTCGTCTTTGGAATGTGGGAGGAAACCCACGCAGTCACAGGGAGAATGTACAAACTCTGCACAGACAATAGACAATAGGTGCAGGAGGAGGCCATTCGGCCCCATCAAGCCAGCACCACCATTCAATGTGATCATGCTGTTCATTCTCAATCAGTACCCCGTCCCTGCCTTCTCCCCATACCCCCTGACTCCGCTCTGCTTAAGAGCTCTATCCAGCTCTCTCTTGAATGCATTCAGAGAACTGGCCTCCACTGCCTTCTGAGGCAGAGAATTCCACAGATTTACAACTCTCTGACTGAAAAGGTTTTTCCTCATCTCTATTCCAAATGGCCTGCCCCTTATTCTTAAACTGTGGCCCCTGGTTCTGGACTCCCCCAACATTGGGAACATGTTTCCTTCCTCTAACATGTCCGACCCCTTAATAATCGTGTATGTTTCGATGATCCCCTCTCATCCTTCTAAATTCCAGTGTATACAAGCCTAGCCGCTCCAGTCTTTCAACATATGACAGCACTCGAGGTCAGGATTGAACCCGGGCCTCTGGTGCTGTAAGGCAGCAGTTCTACCGCTGCACCACCGTGACGCCTACAAAGTGAAGCTAATCTTCTCTGCCTGCACGTGGTCCATATCCCTCCATATTCCCTGCATATCCTAGGGCATATCCATGTGCCTATCTAAAACCCTCTCAAATGCCACTATCGTATCTGCCTCCACCACCAACCCTGGCAGTGCACTCCACCCACCCACCACACTCTGTGTCATAAACGTGTCCCACACATACCCTTGAATATCTCCGATGTTTACACTTCCCAGACAAGTAGTTTGCCTCTTCCATGGCATTCCTTACGAAAATATTCATCCATCCCACTTTTCTCCCTAAACAGTAAGATGCACATGCATTCAAAGTGTGGCAATGTTGGTTGGACTAAGTGTGGCTGCCTTTTGCTTGACTTGTACGTGTTGGAATGAATGGACCTCAGAGAGTCCAACACTTGCCATATCTGCTGCGTTATTATACCCCAATGAATGAAACAGAAAATAAGTTCAGAGGTGGACTAGTCTCTCCAATCGTGATTCTTTCTCCACATCATTGCACCTGTTACTTTTTCACCCTTTTAACTTTTCTTTTCGGCTGCGGGTAGCCCGTCCATATTAGGAAGATGCTGGAGCAACTCAGCGGGTCAGGCAGCATCTCTGGAGAAAAGGAACAGGTTTTGGGTCGAGACCCTTCATCAGGCCGAGAGCCCTATAGACGCCGTCTGAGGGAGGGTCTGGACCCGACACCTTGCCAGTTCCGTGACCCACTGAGTTACTCCGGCTTTTTTGTGTCTATCTTCGGTGTAAACCAGCATATCTGCAGTTCCTGCCCATGCCATCCATGTAAGGGTCCATCCAGCCACTCATAGAGCCTTTACTCGGGGGCAGCTTCCAACTTACTAGACGTGGAGGGAGCTGTGTCACGTCACCATCCTTGTCGTCCACCCTGGGCAGTTCCATGGAACTGGCAAAGTTTGCAGCAAAGCCTCAACTACGGTCCTCTGAAGCACCAACGGCCACTTTTGATTGTCGTGCTTGACATACGACAGAAGAGGAACTTACTAGATTCTGGGGATCTGAATCATCCACTTCATGTGCGGAGAGACGACCCTGTGCTTGATAAACCAGGCGGCCAGCTTTGACCACTCATCCGGCGACCGCCCATAAATGGACAGGCGTGGCTCTGCGTACTGGTACTTGGCGTCTTCAAAGTCCGACGCGACCTCCTGCCGTACATGAGAGGTACCGTTAGAAACATCGAAACATAGGTGCAGGAGTAGGCCATTCGGTCCTTCAAGCCTGCACCGCCATTCAATATGATCATGGCTGATCATCCAGCTCAGTAACCTGTACCTGCCTTCTCTCCATACCCCCTGATCCCTTTAGCCACAAGGGCCACATCTAACTCCCTCTTAAATATAGCCAATGAACTGGCCTCAACTACCTTCTGCGGCAGAGAATTCCACAGACTCACCACTCTCTGTGTGAAGAAATGTTTTCTCATCTCGGTCCTAAAAGACTTCCCCCTTATCCTTAAGCTGTGACCCCTGGTTCTGGACTCCCCCAACATCGGGAACAATCTTACCGCATCTAGCCTCTCCAACCCCTTGAGAATTTCATATGTTTCTATAAGATCCCCCCTCAATCTTCTAAATTCCAGCGAGTACAAGCCCAGTCTATCCAGTCTTTCTTCATATGAAAGTCCCGCCATCCCAGGGATCAATCTGGTGAACCTTCTCTGTACGCCCTCTAAGGCAAGAACGTCTTTCCTCAGATTAGGAGACCAAAACTGGTATTAGTATATTAGTATATTAGTATATTAGTATATTAGTATCGCTGTCCATCACAGTTCAAATTCCACAATCGAGCCGCACTGGACACTGAGGTGACGTAGGCCGCCCGTTCAGATCGCTTGGCTTTGCATTCGCATGGTGGCAGCACGGTGGTGCAGCGGGGGTGAGAGGTTTATCTGTGTCTACTGGCATTGACCAAGAACACGGTGTTTATGCGTTGTCGTATGTTCTCCGCATCGTGACCGCATTGCAAACAGTGCACGCTTAAACTCCGTTGAGCAAAGAACACCTCAACGAACACCCGTGGGGCGGCACGGTGGCGCAGCGGTAGAGTTGCTGCCTTACAGTGCTAAGCAGCGCCGGAGAGACGGATTTGATCCCGACTACGGGTGCCGCCTGTACGGAGTTTGTACGTTCTCCCCGTGACCGCGTGGGTTTTCTCCGAGATCTTCGGTTTCCTCCCACACTACAAAGACGCACAGGTATGTAGGTTAATTGTCCCTCGTAGGCGTAGGATAGTGTTAATGTGTGGGAATCGCGGACTAGGTGGGCTGAAGGGCCTGTTTCCGCGCTGCATCTCTAAACGAATGGGTAAGGCAAGGGAAATGGATTTCAAGCTAAGGAGGATGAGACTGGAGAGGATTGACCGGTCAAGAAGATGGGTTTTTACAAGGAAGGGGAAGTGTGCGGAGAGCAAGGGCATATGGAAGGAATCCCGAAGTTTGGTGTCAAGGCAGCGGAAGGATTATCCACCAATGGAAGTGGGATAGCATAGAACTAGCATAGGGGCGATTATGATTAGTGTGGACTAGGTGGGCCAAAGGGTCTGTTTCCACATTGTATCCTAAGTGATAGGGGCAGTATTAGGCCCTTCGGCCCATCAAGTCTACTCCGCCATTCAATCATGGCTGATCTATCTCTCCTTCTTAACCCCCATTCTCCTGCCTTCTCCCCGTAACCCCTGACACCCGCACTAATCAAGAATCCGTCTATCTCTGCCTTAAAAATGTCCACTGACTTGGCCCCCACAGCCTTCTGTGGCAACGGATTCCACAGATTCACCACCCTCTGACTGAAGAAATTCCTCCTCATCTCCTTCCCAAAGGAGCGTCCTTTAATCCTGAGGCTATTGCCTCTGCTCCGGGACCCTCCCACCAGTGGAAACATCCTGCCCACGTCCACTCTATCCAGGCCTTGCAAAATTAAATTCTCTAAAAAGAAACGAAAAAAAAAATTTCTCTAAAAAATGAAAACTAAAAAGCAAGGGTGAGATATGTGGTGGGGACACGGGCATGATGGCGGAGTGTAAGGAGAGCATGTGGATGGAAGATCGGAGCAATGGGGAATATCAACGAGGAATTCAAATTATGGGGACAGCTCGTTATTGGAGACAGCTTACAAGTGGTGATTAAGCGGGGATTGATGAGTGATGAAGCGAAATTCAATACCTTCTTGGAAGTAAACCAAATAAGTGAGGAGACCACAGACCTTGATGATATGAGCGAAGTATTCTCCTTCTATGGCGTTCTCCGTTTTCAGATACACATCACGGAGTTCACTGGCACCCATTGGATTGTACTTGGCATTGAACTTATCAAAACGTTGGAAGGTCTGATGCCCCTGTAGACAATAGACAATAGACAATAGGCAATAGGTGCAGGAGGAGGCCATTCGGCCCTTCGAGCCAGCACTACCATTCAATATGATCATGGCTGATCATTCTCAATCAGAACCCCGTTCCTGCCCTCTCCCCATACCCCCTGACTCCGCTATCATTAATTATCTATCTATCTATCTATCTATCTATCTATCTATCTATCTATCTATCTATCTATCTATCTATCTATCTATCTATCTATCTATCTATCTATCTATCTATCTATCTATCTATCTATCTATCTATCTATCTATCTATCTCTTTTTTTTTCTTCGCTTTTTCTCTTTTGCACTCTCTCTCTCTCTCTCTCTCTCTCTCTCTCTCTCTCTCTCTCTCTCTCTCTCTCTCTCTATCTATCTATCTATCTAACTCTCTCTCTCATTAACTATCTATCTAACTCTCTCATGAAAGCATCCAGAGAATTGTCCTCCACTGCCCTCTGAGGCAGAGAATTCCACAGATTCACAACTCTCTGACTGAAAAAGTTTTCCCCCATCTCCGTTCTAAATGGCCTACCCCTTATTCTTAAACTGTGGCCCCTGGTTCTGGACTCCCCAACATCGGAAACATGTTTCCTGCCTCTAGCATGCCTGATCCCTTAATAATCTTATATGTTTCAATAAGATCCCCTCTCATCCTTCTAAATTCCACGGTACAAATATAATTTCAGACCGCTTGGTTTCTGTACGACACTCATGCTTTATTGTATTCATATCAACTCTTGGGATTTGGATGCCATTTGCATTGATATATACTGTCCAGGCCTTGACTGGGAGATACGGTCACTTCCTCAGTCAGATTTTAACCATCTGCCTCTTGTTTAGTTTAGTTTAGTTTAGTTTGACGATACGGCGTGGAAACAGGCCCAATTGGAATCATGTGTTGTCTTTCTGCTAACTGGATAGCACGCAACAAAAGCTTTTCACTGTACCTCGGTACACGTGACAATAAACTGAATGGAGAAAGTGACCAGATACATTGTGGACCTACTGCCACCTTGCTCTTCCTTCGAACGCAGCTTACTGGTGGAAGTATCTTAAACATAGCCAAAAGGCGAATCAAGGACCTGAGGACATAAGTTTAAGGTGAAGGGGAAAAGGTTTAATAGACAATAGACAATAGACAATAGACAATAGGTGCAGGAGTAGGCCATTCAGCCCTTCGAGCCAGCACCGCCATTCAATGCGATCATGGCTGATCACTCTCAATCAGTACCCCGTTCCTGCCTTCTCCCCATACCCCCTCACTCCGCTATCCTTGAGAGCTCTATCCAGCTCTCTCTTGAAAGCATCCAACGAACTGGCCTCCACTGCCTTCTGAGGCAGAGAATTCCACACCTTCACCACTCTCTGACTGAAAAATCGGAATAGGAATCTGAGGGGTTACTTTTTCACACAAAGGATGGTGGGTGTACGGAACGAGCTGCCAGAGGAGGTAGTTGAGGCTGGGATTATCCCAATGTTTAAGTAACAGTTAGACAAGTACATGGATAGGACAGGTTTGGAGGGATATGGACCATACGCGGGCAGGTGGGACGAGTGTGGCTGGGACATGTTGGCCGGTGTGGGCAAGTTGGGCCGAAGGGCCTGTTTCCACGCTGTATGACTGTATGACTCTAAATACTTACAGCATGCACGTCCAAGGAATCAACAGTTAGGTCATAGGCATTCAGCTTCAACTTGGTGAAGAGCTCTTTCAGAGTTAGCTTCTGTTCCTTGTTGCTCCAGACCACCCGATCTGAATCCAGCATCGAAGTCTTCTTTATAAAGCGCAGGAGGTGCTTCTGATTCATGCAGGCTGCCGCATGGATGTGGGTATCAACCTGAGGCCCAGGAAGTAAAGAGAGACACAAAATGCTGGGGTAACTCAGCGGGACAGGCAGCATCTCTGGAGAGAAGGAATGTGGTGGCATTTTGGGTCGTGACCCTTCTTCATACTGGGAGTCAGGGGAGATGTGGAACGGCAAGGTGTGAAAACGACAGATCAAAGCAGACGGTGATAAGAAAATGTAGGTAGACTCAAAATGCTGGCGTAACTCGGCGGGACAGGCAGCATCTCAGGAGAGAAGGAATGGGTGACGTTTCGGGTCGAGACCCTTCTTCGGAAGCAACCCGAAATGTCACCCATTCCTTCTCTCCAGAGATGCCGCCTGTCCCGCTGAGTTACTCCAGCATTTCGTGTCTACCTTCACAAGTTGAGAAGCTGTCCTTTGAGCTTATGTTGAATGGCAATGTAGCAATATACTGTAGGAGATAGACACAAAATGCTGGAGTAACTCAGCGGGTCAGGCAGCGTCTCTGGACAAAAGGAATAGGAGACGTTTCGGGTCGAGACCCTTCTTCAGACTGAGAGTCAGGGGAGAGGAAACTAGAGATGTGAAAAGGTACAAAGATCAAAGGAATGAAAGGGATGAAAAGAACAAATCAAAGCCAGCCAGATGATCGAGGAAAGGTGATGCCCACAATGGTCCATTGTTGGCTGCGGAGAAGGTGATAACGAGTGGATACGAACAGTGAAATTAAACAGTTAGGCGACTCGTATGGCGACTCGTGTGGGGGAGGGACGGAGAGAGAGAGGGCTATTTGAAGTTACAAATATTCATACCCCTGGGCTGTAAGCTGCACAAGCAAAATATGTGCAGGAAGAGGGGGGAACAGGACGGGGGGCGGTTTAGTTTAGAGATACAGCGCAGAAACACGCCCTTCGGCCCACCGAGTCCGCACCGACCAACGATCCCCGCACACTAACGCACACTATGGACAATCTACACTTATACCAAGCCAATCAACCTACAAAGCTGTATGTATTTGGAGTGTGGGAGGAAACCGAAGATCTCGGAGAAAACACACGCAGGACACGGGGAGCACGTGCAAACTCCGTACAGACAGCGCCCGTAGTCGGGATCGAACCCGGGTCTCTGGCGCTGCAAGCGCTGTCAGGCAGCAACTCTACCGCTGTGCCACTGGGGTTGATAGAGGCTTCCTAACGTTGGAGAATTCCAATTTGAGAGGACCAGTTGGTCTGACTGTAAAGTATTGTATGGCCCGTGAGGTTCAGGTAGATGTAGAATGGCGATGAGGTGGAATTCATTGCCACAGACAGCTGTGGAGATCAAGACTCGAATTAGGTCTTTACTGTATAGAGCGCAATTGATAGGTTCTTGATTAGTAAGGGCATCAAAGGTTACGGGGAGATGGCAGGAGAATGGGGTCGAGAGGGAAAAATAGATCAGCCATGATTGAAAAGCGGAATGGACTCGATGGACCGAATGGCCTAATTCTGCTTCATTGCCTTGTGGGCTTCATGAATGTAACCCAGAGAGACCAGTGTGTGGAGATGCATAGACACGCAAGTACTGACGGACTGCAAGACCCCTGGGTTCAGGTGCTTTACCTTCCTGACATTGTAGAAATCTCGATGAGGATTGATCTTCAGTTCCTTTATCTCTTCCATGTCGTTCAGCATCTCATGCAGATTAAACTTTGAATTAAGAAACTGTAAACGGCGGTGGGCGTACGTCTTTCTAAACAAGAACAAGAGATAAGGACATTTAGAACGGAGATGAGGAAACATATTTTCAGTCAGAGAGTTGTAAATCTGTGGAATTCTCAGCCTCAGAAGGCAGTGGAGGCCAAGTCTCTGAATGCATTCAAGAGAGAGCTTGATAGAGCTCTTAAGGATAGCGGAGTCAGGGGGTATGGGGAGAAGGCAGGAACGGGGTACTGATTGAGAATGATCAGCCATGATCACATTGAATGGTGGTGCTGGCTCGAAGGGCCGAATGGCCTACTCCTGCACCTATTGTCTGTTATCTATTGTCTATAAATGGAAAAGAGCTTCTACTTTTGTTTTCCATAATGGTGGCACAGTGGTACAGCTGGTAGAGCTGCTGCCTCACAGCGCCAAAGACCCGGGTTTGATCCTGACTCCCTCGGGTGCTGTCTGTGTGGAGTTTGCACGTTCTCCCTGTGACTGTGTGGGTTAGTCCCAGGTGCTCCGGTTTTACCTCCCACAACCTAAAGATGTGTAGTGTATAGAATGGAACTGCAGACGCTGGTTTACACCAACGATAGACACAAAGTTCTGGAGTAGCTCAGTGGGTCAGGCAGCATCTCTGGAGAAAAACTCTGGGTGACGTTTTGGGTTGGGACCCTTCTTCGGACTGAAAGTAGAGGGGAGGTAACAAAAGCCCAGAACAAAATAGACAACCAAGGAAAGGTCCATAATGGCAGGAGCGGGGTACTGATTGAGAGTGATCAGCCATGATCGCATTGAATGGCGGTGCTGGCTCGAAGGGCTGAATGACCTACTCCTGCACCTATTGTCTATTGTCTATTGAGAAGAGGTGATAATGAAGTGATACAAGGATGTGAACAGTGGAACTAGCAGGACTGGTTTATGCCAAAGTTAGACACAAAGTGCTGGAATAACTCAGCGGGTCCAGCAGCATCTCTGGCGAAAAAAGATGGGTGACATTTCAGGTCGGGATGCTCCTTCAGAAGTGTGGGTTAGTCAGTTAATTGGCCCTCTGTAAATTACCCCTTCTCCCTCTCCCTCCCCCTCTCTCTCATGCTCTCTCCCTCTCTCCATTTGTTGAACGTCCGGTCCACGCCCAGTCCACCACCTGACGTTGCACCTTCCTTGGAGTGAGTGTGCCCACTTAAATTCAGTCGCTGCCACGATCAGAAACATGTGAATGGGTTAAAAAGATAATCTTGAAGACCTTCGACGAGCCACACACACACACACAGTCTCGTGCTTGTCCCACTCCCACAGTAACTTTCCTGCAGGCACCAACGCACGTGACTCATCCATTCATCTCCACACAGTCGGGGGATAGTGTGGACTGGTGTGGAGGTTTGGAGAGGCTCGAGGGGATGTTGGCCGATGACGTACAATGGTAATAAAACGGTAATTGGGAAACAGAGTGGAGAAATTACAGCTCTTGCCCTTTGGTGGAAAAAATAGAAAAGCAGAGCAATATTTCATTATGGTGAGAAGATGAAAGGTGTTGCTGTTTAGATGGGAACTGGGTAAACCCATGGTGGAGAATCTGTGGAATTCGTTGCCACAGAAGGCTGCCGAGGCCAAGTCAATGGATATATTTACGGCAGATATAGACAGATTCTTGATCAGTGCGGGTGTCAGGGGTTATGGGGAGAAGGCAGGAGAATGGGGTTAGGAGGGAGAGATAAATCAACCGTGATTGAATGGCAGAGTAGACTTGATGGACCGAATGGCCTATCACTTATGATCCTATGATCTAAACAAACCACTAGAAGTTAATATGCAGATTTAGCAAGAAGATACGGCGCGGAAACAGGCCCTTCGGCCCACCGAGTCCGTGCCGACCAGCGATCGCCGCACTCTAACACTATCCTACACACGCCAGGGACAATTTTACCATTTTTTTACCAAAGCCAAATAACCCACAAACCTTTGGAGTGTGGGGGGAAACTGGAGCGCCCGGAGATAACTCGCGCAGGTTACAGGGAGAACGTACAAACTTCATGCAGACAGCACCCATAGTCAGGATCGAACCCAGGTCTCTGGCGCTGTGAGGCAACGACTCTACCGCTGGCCCATCGCGGTAGAAATTAGGAAGGCAAGGAGTACAGGATTGCAAGAATAAAGACTTCATGCTCGTTATACAGGGCCCAGTGTGACTACATCTGGACAATTGGGCTGGTATCCATAATCTAAGGAAGGACGTACTTGTTACAGAGGATATGGAACAAAGGTTCGCCAGACTGATTCTTAGGAAGATGGATTTGTAATATCAGAAGCTAAGTCAACCACAACTATACTTTATTGAGTTGAGAAGAACGTGAGGTAATTTCAATGAATGTACCAGTTTTAAGGGGCTTGATGGGGTGATATGGAGCTGATTAAAAAACAAAGTACTGGAGGAACTCAGTGGGTCAGACAGCATCTCGAGGGCAAAATAGACAGTCGATGTCTCGGGTCGGGACCTTTCTTTAAACTTGATGTCTTACATCTTTGGGACCTACATACAGACAGACACAAGTACACACAAGCGCACACACACAGATACAAGCACACTATCTCATCTCCATCTCATCTGCTCCGTCATTTGAACACCTGGCTTTCAAACTCTCTGGCCACACAAAATTAGTCATGGCAGTTGTCTACCGCCCTCCCAAACCACACCCATCATTCCTTTCTGACTCCTCTGACTTTCTGACCCAGTTCTGTTCTCTCTCCCCCTCAATCCTCCTCCTCGGTGATTTCAACATCCACATGGACTCCACTGACTCCACAATAACCGCTGACTTCACTGAAATACTCAACTGCTTTAACCTCACTCAACACGTAAATTTTCCCACCCATAACCATGGGCACATTCTGGACCTTGTCTGCTCCACTGGACTAAATCTACATCACCTCTCTGGCTCCGACCCCACCCTCTCTGATCACTTAGCCATCACCATGTCCGTCAACATTCCCACCCCAGCTCCAAAGCAAAAACGCAAAATAAACTTCCGCAAGCTGAACTCTGTTTCACCTACCTCGCTCTCATCCTCCCTCTCTGAAATAATGTCCGCCTCTCCCTTCGTTGAC
Organism: Rhinoraja longicauda; assembly: GCF_053455715.1. Lineage (NCBI taxonomy): Eukaryota > Metazoa > Chordata > Chondrichthyes > Rajiformes > Arhynchobatidae > Rhinoraja > Rhinoraja longicauda. The sequence goes on along the minus strand of NC_135976.1, from coordinate 27,509,544 downwards.
CTCCACAGCCCCTCTGACCTCACTGACTACTACAACCGCACTCTCTCCTCCTGCCTCGACCAGCTTGCACCTATAAAAACCAAAACAGTTTCCTTCACCCACTCTGCTCCCTGGTTTACCCCTGAACTCCGCGTGATGAAAACTCATGCCCGTCAACTTGAAAGACTCCGCAACAAAACAGGTCTCACAATTCACTCCCAAGCCTACAAAGACCACATACAGCACTATAAAGATGCCCTCTCCCATGCCCACTCCACCTACTACTCTCAAATAATTCACTCTGGCTCCGGAAACCCCAAAACACTCTTCTCTACAATAAACAAACTCCTCAGCCCCCTGGACACCATCTCCCAATCATTCACAGTTGACAAATGCACCACTTTCCTTTCATTCTTCCAAAGCAAAATAGACAACATCTACAGCACCTTAACCACCAACGCACCTGCTCCCCCTCAAACCACCTGCCCCCCCTTATCCTGTCAGCCCCTGCCTCAGTTCTCCCCAATCTCCACCACCGACCTCTCTGACCTCTTCACAGGAATAAAAACTGCCACCTGCTCTCTGGACCCCATCCCCTCCAGCTTTGTCAAGGCCTGCCTTCCTGCTCTCTCTCCACTTATCACTGCAACAATAAACTCCTCCCTGTCCACTGGCATCGTCCCGCCATCCCTCAAAATCGCTGCTGTCACCCCCATTCTGAAAAAACCTGGTCTAAACCCTGACACCCCAAACAACTTCAGACCAATCTCCAACCTACCCTTTCTGTCCAAAGTTTTGGAACGTGCTGTAGCTTCCCAACTAAAATACCACCTCTCTACCAATAACCTGTATGAAACTTTCCAATCTGGATTCCGCTCAAACCACTGTACTGAAACTGCACTCCTCAAAATCACAAACGACATTCTCCTCTCCTCCGACGCTGGCAACCTCAACATCCTCATCCTACTTGACCTCAGCGCCGCCTTTGACACCATAAATCACTCCATTCTCCTCACCCGACTTGAAACCTCCCTTAACATCACCGGCACAGCCCTATCCTGGTTTAAATCTTACCTCTCTGACAGACACCAGTTCATTTCCATTAACAACTGTAAATCCCCCACCGCTCCCCTCCCCCAAGGTGTCCCCCAAGGCTCAGTCCTTGGCCCCCTCCTCTTCATCCTCTACCTGTTCCCCCTTGGTCAATTAATCCGCCGTCATGGTCTCAACTTCCACTGCTTCGCCGATGATATCCAGCTCCTCATCTCCACCAAGTCAATCTCCTCCACCACACACTCTACACTGACAAACTGCATTACTGAAATAAAATCTTGGCTTCAATCAAACTTCCTCAAACTCAATTGCAACAAATCTGAAATCATCATCATTGGTCCAAAAATGCTCACCAAATCCACCCAAAACTTCATCCTCAACATTGATGGTCTCCCAGTATCCACCTCACCTCACATCCGGAATCTTGGAATCATCCTTGATCAAACCCTCTCCTTCGACAAACACATCAAACACATCACAAAGACAGCCTTCTTCCACCTCAAAAACATTGCCCGTCTCCGTCCATCCCTCTCCTCCACAGCTGCAGAAACCCTCATCCACGCCTTCATCACCTCCCGTCTGGACTACTGCAACAGCCTCCTCTGTGGCGCACCCTCAAAAATCATCAATAAACTTCAATACATTCAAAACTCCGCTGCCCGTCTACTCACACACACCTTGATCCGTGACCATATCACCCCCGTCCTTTATAAACTCCACTGGCTCCCCATCCCCCAGAGAATCCAGTACAAAATCCTCCTCATAACCTACAAAGCCCTCCATAACCTGACCCCATCCTACCTGACCGACCTCCTCCACAGGCACACTCCCACCTGCACCCTCCGCTCTGCCGCTGCCAATCTCCTATCCCCCCACATCCGGACTAAACTCAGATCCTGGGGGGACAGGGCTTTCTCCATCGCTGCTCCCACCCTATGGAACTCACTACCCCAAACCGTTAGAGACTCCCCCACACTCACCACATTCAAAACATCGCTGATGTCTCACCTGTTCAGTACTGCCTTCAACCACTGAAGGTCACCTCACCTACTGTCTCCTTTCTCTGTTCATTTATTTATTTACTTATTTATCTATTTATTAATTTCCCTATGTTCTCAAAATCTCTGTAAAGCGCCTTTGAGTATATGAAAAGCGCTATATAAATAAAATGTATTATTATTATTATTATTACTTGCAGACACAAACACATAGATACAAACACACACAGACATTCACATCATAGACACATGCACACACACAGCATACACACAGACACAGATACTCACACACACAAATACATAGATAGTCACACACATATACACACAGCCACACACAAACGTGTACACACACAGACACACAAACGCACAGACATACGTCACAGACACATGCACATGCTCACATACATAGATATAGCACACAGACATACACATTACAGACACATATACACGTACCAACACAAACACGTGTACACACACACACACACACATGCGCACACACACACACACACACACACACACACACACACACACACACACACACACACACACACACACACACACAAGTGTGAATGAACTCAGCAAGTTAGGCAGCATCTCTGGAGCATAAAAGACAAAACAATGTTTCAGGTTGAGACCCTACTTCGGACTTAACATTGTCCGTGGACACACACGCACACATACACGCACACACACACGCATACGCACACGCACACACACATACACACACACACATGCACACTTGCACACACACACGCGCAAGCACATACACACACACACACGCACACACACACGCTCGCACACACGCTCACACACATGCACATACACACACACATGCACACACACACGCGTACACACACACACACGCTGGAACACACACACGCTGGAACACACATACGCACACACACATACACACACACACACACATGCACGCACACACACATGCACGCGCACACACACACACACACATCATAGACAAACACCAGATCATTCTTCTGAGACAGTGGGTGCTTGTATCAGTGAATGCACAACCACCCCCAGGTAGGGAGTAGTATTTAATAAAGTTTGAACCTCGGATAGCCTGGTCGAGTGTGGCTCAATGATGCGTTGAGTTAATGGGCCATCGGGAAAGTTTACATTCTGTTATTTCAGTGCAAAGCACAAAACAACTGTCAGGACTCACACAGGCCCCTGAGCGATCAGTGCGATGAGAAAATTCATGTCGTCTAAGAAGGTGAACAGGTCGAGGTAAGGCAGGTCTTTGGGTTCATCCCTCTTGACAGATTCATTGTTGGCGTACACGTAGATCATACCGTCTTTCATCTTACACACATAGCCAAGATTCTCAGGCAGACTCTTGGGATTAAAGGGATCGTCTCCCGGCCTTAGATGTGGAGTATACACTGAAATAAAAGTCAATGTTGTAAGGTCAAGAATAACTTTTCTGGAAGACCATCGCATTTATTACAAGGACCAGATCCAACATCTTCACTCTTTAAGAGAAGAGAACAATGCAGATGCTGGTTGACCAGCGGTAGAGTTGCTGCCTCACAGCGCCAGAGACCCGGGTTCCATCCTGACTACGGGTGCTGTCTGTGCGGAGTTTGTACGCCCTCCCCTTGCCCTAGGGCGGCACGGTGGTTCAGCGGTAGAGTTGCTGCCTTACAGCGAATGCAGCGCCGGAGACTCAAGTTCGATCCCGACTGCGGGCGCCGTCTGTACGGAGTATGTACGTTCTCCCCGTGACCTACGTGGGTTTTCTCCGAGATCTTCGGTTTCCTCCCACACTCCAAAGACGTACAGGTATGTAGGTTGATTGACTGGGTAAATGTAAAAATTGTCCCTAGTGGGTGTAGGATAGTGTTAATGTGCGGGGATCGCTGGGAGGCGCGGACCCGGTGGGCCGAAGGGCCTGTTTCCGCGCTGTATCTCTACATCTAAAAAATCTAAAATCTAGTGAATTTCCTCCGGGTTCTCTGGTTTCTCTCCACATCCCCAAAGACCTGCAGGTTTGTAGGATTATTGGCTTCTGTAAAAATGCCCCGAATGTGTGGGATAGAACTAGTGTGAACATAGAACATGGAACAAAACAGCACCGGAGCAGGCAGGTCCTCGGGATGAAAGGGATCATCTCCAGGCTTTATCAGTGGAGTGTATACGTGAAATAAAAATAAATATGATTTACTTACTTATCTCCCTGTGACCATGCAGGTCACGGGGAGAACATACAAGCCCCATGCAGACACTACCCATAGTCAGGATTGAACCCGGGTTTCCGGTGCTTTAATGCTGTAATGTTGTGCTGCCCTGAATGTGATCTCAAGAACAAACTGTACTTGTATTAAATTCTGCAGCAGTCCATACACACATCCTTCTCAGGGTTGCTGTGGCAGAGGAGATTTTTATTACTGGGCTAAAGATAATCGTGTGCATCGATTCACTTTGGCATTCTTTAACATGTTTCTGTTTGTGTTCACTGTAGTTCCAAACTCAGGCATTGATATGCTTTAAGAAAAGGCTAGAGAGGATTAAATCACTACAGAATGAAGAGAGTCTATTCTGATAGGGAACGTAGTTTTGGGTTTTTTCGCTTAGAGATGCAGCGTGGAAACAGGCCCTTCGGCCCACAGGGTCCATTCTGACAAGCGATCCCCGCACACGAACAATGTCCCACATATTGTGGGGACAATTTACAATTTCACCAAGCCAATTAACCTTCAAACCTGTATGACTTTGGGAGTGTGGGAGGAAACCGGAGCACCCGGAGAAAACCCACGCAGGTCACGGAGAGAACGTACAAACGCCGTACAGACAGGGCCCGTAGTCAGGATCGAACCCGGTTGTAAGGCCTCTGCACCACCGTGCCAAGTTGACAGAGGAATATGACAAACACTGCATCTTAATGAAATAAAATCTTACTCAGAAGATAGTACAGAGAATGGTTTGGGCAAAAGCATCAGAGCAAAGTTTAAGAGCATGGATATTTGCTGAACAGTTTTTAAATGTAGAGATCCTTGCAGAATTTGAGACATGGCTGAGATCAAATAACACTGATTTACGACTCCTGTGAAATGAATCCTTCCTTAATTTAACTTTATGAACCCACCCAGTTCTTTGCATTTAAACAGGCTAATTAAATTTGATAAATGGTATCATATTACAAGGAATATTTTATCACTCTGTCGTAGCGTAATTTTTAAATGGTACGCCATCTAACGTAGGCCATTTCTTTCCCAGAGTCATGAAACAATGCATCTTTCTTACAAGAACTGGCTCTCATTATAATCCCATTCCTTTCACTCTGCAACGTCATGTGTGTGGAATTTTCTGCCACAGAAGGCAGTGGAGGCCAATTCACTGGATGATTTCAAGAGAGAGTTAGATTTAGCTCACAGGGCTAACGGAATCAAGGGAAATTGGGAAAAAGCAGGAACGGGGTACTGATTTTGGATGATCAGCCATGATCATATTGAATGGCGGTGCTGGCTCGAAGGGCCGAATGGCCTACTCCTTCACCTATTTTGTTTTTGGTGAGGATCCCATGTACTCTCTCATTCAGTTTCATAAGCTTATAGGAGCAGAAAAAGGCCATTCGGACCATCAAGTCTCCCCCACCATTCGATCATGGCTGATCTATTTTTCCCTCTCAACCCCATTCTCCCGCCTCCTCCCCACAATCTTTTACACCCTCAAGAACCTAACAATCCGTGCTTTTAAAGTGCCCAATGACTAGGCCTCCACTGCCGTCTGCAGTAATGAATTCCACAGATTCACCGACCAACATGTCTCATCTACGCTAGTGTAGGAAGGAACTGCAGATGCTGGCTAAAGCAATTTCTCCTCATCTCCATCCTTAAGGTACGTCCTGTTTTTCTGAGGTGCGTCCATTTTAATTCAAGGTATTGCCTTACATGCAAGTTTTGCTGTTTAAGATCGCAGTAAAAGAACGACTTCAGACGATCAAATTGAAAATATTATATCTTAATCAGATAAGTGGTGCTTTGTTGATGAGATAAATGGAAACATAGATCAGTTAGGATCAGGGGTTAAAAGATTGAGAGGAGAACTGAAGTGGACTTTGATTACCCACGAGAGTGACAAGTACCGGTAGCGCAGCGGTAGAGTTGCTGCTTTACAGCGAATGCAGTGCCGGAGACTCAGGTTCGATCCTGACTACGGGTGCTGCACTGTAAGGAGTTTGTGCGTTCTCCCCGTGACCTGCGTGGGTTTTCTCCGAGATCTTCGGTTTCCTCCCACACTCCAAAGACGTACAGGTATGTAGGTTAATTGGCTGGGTAAATGTAAAAATTGTCCCTAGTGGGTGTAGGATAGTGTTAATGTACGGGGATCAATGGGCGGCACGGACTTGGAGGGCCGAAAAGGCCTGTTTCCGGCTGTATATATATGATGATGATATGATATGATACCGGAAACATACTGCCTGGGAGCGTATCAGGAATGAGTTGGTTAACCCATGATGAGCGTTTGTCGGCACAGGGCCTGTACTCGCTGATGTTTAGAAGAATGAGGGCGGACCTCATTGAAACGTACAGAATAGTGAAAGGCTTGGGTGGAGAGGATGTTAGAAACATAGAAACATAGGAAATAGGTGCAGGAGTAGGCCATTCAGCCCTTCGAGCCTGCACCGCCATTCAATATGATCATGGCCGATCATCCAGCTCAATAGCCTGTACCTGCCTTCTCTCCATACCCCCTGATCCGTTTAGCAAAAAGGGCCACATCTAACTCCCTCTTAAATATAGCCAATGAACTGGCCTCAACTACCTTCTGTGGCAGAGAATTCCACAGACTCACCACTCTCTGTGTGAAGAAATGTTTTCTCTTCTCGGTCCTAAAAGACTTCCCCCTTATCCTTAAGCAGTGACCCCTGGTTCTGGACTCCCCCAACATCGGGAACAATCTTCCCGCATCTAGCCTCTCCAACCCCTTAAGAATTTTATATGTTTCTATAAGATCCCCCCTCAGTCTTCTAAATTCCAGCGAGTACAAGCCCAGTCTATCCAGTCTTTCCTCATATGAAAGTCCCGCCATCCCAGGGATCAATCTGGTGAACCTTCTCTGTACTCCCTCTAAGGCAAGAACGTCTTTCCTCAGGTTAGGAGACCACTAGTTTCCACTAGTGGGAGAGTCTAGAACTACAGGTCATAGCCTCAGAATTAAAGGATGTTCTTTTAGGAAGGAGACGAGGAGAAATTTCTTTAGTCAAACCTGTGGAATCCGTTGTCACAGAAGGCTGTGGAGGCCAAGTCAACGGATATTTTTTTTAAGGCAGAGATAGATAGATTCTTGATTAGTACAGGTGTCAGAGGTTATGGGGAGAAGGCAGGAGAATGGGGTTAGGAGGGAGAGATAGATCAGCCATGGTTGAATGGCGGAGTAGACTTGATGGGCCGAATGGCCTAATTCTACTCCTGCTCCTTATGACCTTATGATCACTAATATCGTCTAAGGGAGCACAGCCTCAGAATAGAGTGACGCGCCTTTAGAAAGGAGATGGGGAGGAATTTCTTTGGCAAGTGGGTGGTGAATCTGTGGAATTCATTGCCACAGCCGGCTGTGGAGGCCAAGTCACTGGGTATTTTTAAAGTGGAGATTGACAGATTCTTGATTAGTAAGGGTGTCAAAGGTTAAGGAGAGGAGACAGGAGGCAGGGATGAGAAATCAGCCATGATTGAATGGTTTACCAAACTCAATGGACCATATGGACCAAATCTGCTCCGATGACTTATGAACATGAAGAGGTGCACTTAAATCGCCTTGCATTGAAGATTACGGATGAAATGTAGGAAGGAACTGCAGATGCTGGCTTAAACCGAAGATAGACACAAAATGCTGGAGTAACTTAGCGGGTCAGGCAGCATCTCGGGAGAGAAGGAATGGGTGACGTTTCGGGTCGAGACCCTTCTTCAGACAGAGTCCCAGTTGCCTGCGTTTGGCCCATATCCCTCTAAACCTGTCCTAGTTCTGTACCTAGATATCTCAACTACATTTCTTCCCTCCCATTTTTCCTGTAAAGACTCTATCCCCGACTCCCAAATCCTCCATCTATGCCGCATCTGCGCCCAGGATGAGGTTTATCAGATCGTCGGGGATGTCCTCATTTTTTAGGAAACAGGGGTTCCCCTCTTCCGTTATAGATGAGGCTCTCACTAGGGTCTCCTCGATATCCCGCAGCTCCGCTCCTGCTCCCCCTCCCCCCATTCGTAACAAGGACAGAGTCCCCCTTGTCCTCACCTTCCACCCCATCAGCCGTCGCATACAGCACATAATCCTCCAACACTTTCGCCACCTCCAACGGGATCCCACCACTGGCCACATCTTCCCATCTCCACCCCTTTCTGATTTCCGCAGAGACCGCAACTCCCTGGTCAACTCGTCCCTTCCCACCCACACCACCCCCACCCCCTCCCCAGGTACTTTCCCCTGCAACCACATGAGATGCAACACCTGTTCCTTTACCTTCCCCCCTCGACTCCATCCAAGGACCCCGACGGTCTTTTCAGGTGAGGCAGAGGTTCACTTGCACCTCCTCCAACCTCATCTACTGTATCCGCTGTTCCAGGTGTCATCTTCTGTACACCGGCGAGACCAAGCGCAGGCTCGGCGATCGTTTCGCTGAACACCTCCGCTCAGTCCGCCTTAACCCACCTGATCTCCCGGTGGCTCAGCACTTCAACTCCCCCTCCCATTCCCAATCTGACCTTTCTGTCCTAGGTCTCCTCCATTGTCAGAGTGAGGCCCAGTGCAAATTGGAAGAACAGCACCTCATATTTCGCTTGGGTAACTTACACCCCAGCGGTATGAACATTGACTTCTCTAACTTCAAATAGCCCTTGCTTTCCCTCTCTCTCCATCCCCTCCCCTTTCCCATTTCTCCCACCATCTACATTCTATCTCTGTCCCGCCCACTCCCCTGACATCAGTCTGAAGAATAAGAAAATAACTGCAGATGCTGGTACAAATCGAAGGTATTTATTCACAAATTGCTGAAGTAACTCAGCGGGTCAGGCAGCATCTCAGAAGAGAAGGAATGGGTGACGTTTTCGGGTCTGAAGAAGGGTCTCGACCCGAAACGTCACCCATTCCTTCTCTCCTGAGATGCTGCCTGACCTGCTGAGTTACTCCAGCATTTTGTGAATAAATACCTTCAGTCTGAAGAAGGGTCTCGACCCGAAACGTCACCCATTCCTTCTCTCCAGAGATGCTGCCTGTCCCGCTGAGTTACTCCAGCATTTTGTGTCTTCCTATCCATGTACCTGTTGAAATTGCCTCAACTACCTTCTCCAGCAGCTCGTTCCCTACACCCACCACCCCTTGCGTGTAAAAGTGACCCCTCAGATCCCCATAAAGTCTCTTCCCCTTCACCTTAAGCTTATGCCCTCTGGTTCTCGATTCCCCCACTCTGGGTAAGGGACACAGGGCGCCCATTCATGGACTCATCCTTACCTGGATGCACCTCATCCTCCTCTTTCCACTGTTCATGCTCCATGGTTCGCAAGAAGCGAGACGTGGTCCTAAAAAACCTCTGAACAGAGAGCCGCATGTATTTCTCCCGAATGGTCAAAGCTCGATACAGACCCTTGCAGGCAATTTCAAAATCTTCCATGGTTACCTGTTCACAGACGGGGGAGACAGTCAAATTCGGAATGGTTTTCACTTTGGACTTGAGAGATGCAGGGCAGAAACAGGCCCTTCGGCCCGCCGAGTCCGTGCCCACCTGCGATCACTCCCTACACTAGTACTATCTGTTGTGCTGACCGCATAATAACAGAAGCCTTACACCTGGATAACGATCCGGTAGACTTTATTAACTACGTAGCAAGCACGACCTCACGCCTGCACGTTCCACTTACACTAACCCCAATCTCGCAAGCAGTGGTCACTCAAAAGCTAAAGGGGCGTAACTTCAAAAGCGTGACGCATAACATGAGTGACACCATTACACTGATCTACACTATCCTACACACGAGGGATAATTTACACGTCACCGAAGCCATTTAACCTACAATTAACCTGCACGTCTATGGAGTGTGGGAGAAAAAAACGGAGCACCCGGAGAAAACCCGGGGCACGGAGAGAATGTACAAACAGTTCAGACAGCACCCGTAGTCAGGATCGAAACTGGGTCTCTGGCGCTGTAAGGCAGCAACTCTACCTCTGCGCCACCGTGCCGCCCTAAACTCTGCTGAGTTTTTCCAACTGTCCATCCTTCCTGTCTATATCAATGCAATCTGATTCCCTTAGAAGCCATATAGTGACCAGAACACCTCGATCATCTGGGCAGAAATCGGTGGACTTAAGCCTTTGTCGAGTTGGCAATAAGACCTAATGGCGTGCAGGTTGGTTTGGTGGCACAGTAGTGCAGGGGGTTCTGAACCCATCCTTTTTCTCGAGAGATGCTGCCTGACCAGCTGAGTTAATCCAGCACTTTGTGTCTTCGGTACAAACTTGCATCTGCAGTTCCTTTTAGGCTCAACCTCTCCCTGCCGCTCATACCCTACCCCCCCCCCCCAATTCAGGCATCGTTCTGCTAACCTTCCTCTGCAACCTTGCTGAATCTTCCACACCTTTGTCCATTGTCTTTCGCTCCTTAGTTGGGAAACATAGAAACATAGAAAATAGGTGCAGGAGGAGGCCATTCGGCCCTTCGAGCCAGCACCGCCATTCATTGTGGTCATGGCTGATCGTCCCCAATCAATAACCCATGCCTGCCTTCTCCCCATATCCCTTGATTCCACTAGCCCCGAGAACTCTATCTAACTCTCTCTTAAAACAAAGCAGGAAGAAAGGAAGGAATGGTATTCTGTGCAAAGCTTCATTGTGTAATGTAGACTTAGCCTTACCCCTGATGCATAGTCTCCAGTGATAGAGACTCTCTGGAAATCAGGTACATCCAGGTATGACGGCTCCATCATCTGGGCAGGCGTCGACTGCATTACCTCAGCCACATGAACCATTGGCACTGATGACTCGATGACCTTTGCCTTCATTGTTAGCTTCTTCCTAATGTGACAACACAATCCAAAGGTCTTTATTAATTAAAACATCCCGGTTTTAGAACAGAGGGTCTTCATCAAGGCAACACGGTGGGGCAGCGGTAGAGTTGCTGCCTTACAGCACCACGGACCCTGGTCTGATCCTGACCATGGGGGCTGTCTGTATGGAGTTAGTACGTTCTCCCCGTGACCTGCGTGGGTTTTCTCCGGGGGCTCCGGTTTGCTCCCATGCTCCAAAGACGTACAGGTTTGTAGGCTAATTGGCTTGGTCTAATTGTAAATTGTCCCCAGTGTATGTAGGATAGTGTTAGTGTGTGGGGATCGCTGCTGGGCGTGGACTCGGTGGGCCGATTGACCTGTTTCCACTAAACTATACTAAACTAAGCTAATCTACAAAACCTTGTGCTTGTTTTAAAAAAAAGTTATTGCTGTACCTCTTCCAAGTTCCAAAAGATGTTTAAATTCACAAATTTAAATTCCACCGGGTGGGGCCGTCAGCGATGGCAGTCTCGCCAACGGTCTGTCTATCTTTTCGTCTTTTTTGTTATTTTTAGTGTGTTTTTAAAAGTTTGTGTTAATGTTCTCTGGTTTGTTTTCTGTGGGGGGGGGGGGGGGAAGGGGGTCAGGGGAAACTTTTTTCTCAATCTCTTACCTTGCCTGAGATGCGATTGTTTTCCGGATCGTATCTCCGGTCGCCCTGCGGCCTAACATCGTGGAGGTGGCGGCCTTGCTAGAGTCTGACTTTGAGCCCCACCGTGGGACTTACCATTGGAGCCTGCGATCCCTTGCCTGGGATCGACGCTCCAACCGCGCGCGACCTGCAGATTCCAACATCGTGGAGCTCGCAGTCTCGGGTAGAGACTGATGTCGGGAAGCTCCAAAGTCGCAGAGGTTTCGACCATGCCACGACCCGGAGTCCAATCGCCTGACGTGGAGGGCCCGACCTCCAGCTACCAGAGCCAAGATCGCCCCATCAACGGAAGGCTCGAGGCCCCCGACCGCGGGAGAACAAAAAGGGGAAGAGATTGAACTTTTTTCCGCCTTCCATCACAGTGAGGAATGTGGAGGAGTCACTGTGGTGGACGTTCATGTTAAAATGTATTTTGTGTGTCCTGTTGCTTTTTAGTGGTATGACTGTTTGGCAAATCAAATTCCTCGTATGTTGCAAAACATACTTGGCTAATAATGTATGATTGTGATTATGATTATAATTATGATCGTTTCTGGATAAGTCACAGAGTCATACAGCGTGGAAACAGGCCCTTCGGCCCAACTGGCCCATACCGGCTAACATGTCCCATCAACACCAGTCCCACCTGCCTGCCTTTGGCCCATATCCCTCCAAACCTGTCCTATCCATGTACCTGTCTAACTATTTCTTAAACATTGGGATAATCCTTACCTCAACTACTTCTTCCGGCAGCTCGTTCCATACACCAACTACCCTTTGTGTGAAAATGTCACCCCCTCAGATTCCTATTAAATCTTTTCCCTTTCAACTTAAACCTATGTCCTCTCGTCTCGATTCCCCTACTCTGGTACCTACTACATTGAAGGTGTTTTTGAGATTCGACCTTTGTGCTTTGGTACCTCTTCTCTATGGATTCCTTTGACTTTCTGTCAATGAGGTGGTGCTGCATCTCAAGTTGTCCGATTGGGCAATCCTCTGCTATTCCAAATGGAGAGATCTCATCTCTTTCATCTTCGTCCTTGGCATCTTGGGCAAAGACTTTCTCAGCTAGGATCCGATCACTTTCATCCAATCCTGAAAAGAAAAGTCACATGGATATATATCTATATACTAAAACTCTCGTTTGTTTGTTCCTGAACTACAGCTAAAAAGGTACGCAATAGCACGCCAATTTTAGGCCCACCTTACTCACCATCGTCCCTTTGGGGCTAATGGAAGAAGTTTCATTGAAATCGGTGTTATATTTTTGAAGTTATTCACATTTTGAAGTTTAAATCTATCTCCTAGGGAGGGAGGGGGGAGGAAAAGGGGGGTTGAGGGGGATGGAGTGGGGGGCGGGAAGGGGAGGGGAGGGGGAGGGGAGGAAGGAGGGAGGGGGAGGGGGAGGAGTGGGTAGAGGGGAGAGGTGAGTAGAGGGGAGTGGGGAGAGGGGAGGGGGGAGGAGAGGGTGCTGCATCAATGCAGGAGAGGTTTGGCCCCAATGGGTCCAAATATATATATATATATATATATATGAGTGAGAAGATTTAATCAAGCAGCACATTTTATGAGAAGGATCCCAGGAATGAGTAGATTAACGTATGATGAGCGTTTGACGACACTGGATCTGTTCTCACTGGAGTTTATAAGACTGAGGAGGGGATCTCATTGAAACGTACCAAATCGTGAAAGGCCTGGATAGAGTGGATGTGGAGAGGATGTTCCCATTAGTGGGTGAGTCTAGGCCCAGAGGCCATAGCCTCAGAATTGAAGGTTGTTCCTTTAGGAAGGAGATGATGAGAAATTCCTTTAGTCAGAGGGTGATGAATCAAGGCTGTGGAGGCCAATGGATATTTGATTAGGACGGGTGTCAGGGATTGTGGAAAGAAGGCAGGAGAATGAGGTTGAGATAGATCAGCCATGATTGAATGGTTGACTAGACTTGATGGGCCGAAAGGGCTTGATTCTGCACCTATTACTTACGAACTTATAATGACACCAACAATTCTACAGACTAAGAAAATGAGGTGATTCGGTTGTTGTGGAACCACACTTTTTATGATCGAACTTGGGCAATTCTTAGCAAAGGGGTAGAACCGTCTTGTAAAAGTGCAACAATTCCAAATAATATTTTTAATAAGATACTGAATTTTCAACAAAAGGTTGAACTGTCTTGCAGAACTGCTACAATTACGAATAATATTTTTAACACGATACTGAATTCTCTCAATCTACATAATGCTGACTTCAACTTGCCTTGCAGGAGTAGTAAGCAAAACTGAAAGATGTCGCTGAGCTGGAAAGAGTGCAGAGAAGATTCGAGGGCCTGAGCTAGCGGGAGGGTTGAGCAGGTTAGGACATTATTCCTTGGAGCGCAGGAGGATAAGTTCCTCATGTGATCTTACACACCTCTAAAAGATCACCCTTCATCCTCCTGCGCTCCAAGGAATAAGGTCCTAGCCTGCTCATCCCTCCCTATAACCCAGGCCCTCGAGTCCTGGTAAATCTTCTCTGCACCTTTTCCAGCTTAGCCACATATTTTCTATATCAGGATAACCAAAGCTGAACACAATACTCTAAATGTGGCCTCACCAATGTCTTGTACAACTGTAACATGACCTCCTATCTTCTATACTCAATTCTCTGACTGATGAAGGCCAATGTGTCGACAGCCATCTTGACTATGATGGGGGAGGCCAAGATGTATGATCAAAGGGAGTTGCACAAGTTGGTGGATTTAAAAAAAAATACAGGCACAGGTTAATGTAGAAACATGGAACTGCAGATGCTGGTTTACAAAAAAATCACAGCATGCCAGAGTAACTCAGCAGGGAAGGAAGCATGCCTGGAAAACAGGGATCAGTGACATTTTGGGTCAGGAGCTTTCTTCAGACCCTACAATCGGTCTGAAGAAGGGTCCTGACCTGAAATGTCACCTATCCGTGTTCTCCAGGCATGCTGCCTAACCGGCTGAGTTACTCCAACACTTTGCTTCTTTTTTAAGAACAGATTAATGCATGGGCCCATAACCCTCTAACAATCAGGACTCCACACTCTTCCTTCTCCAGAGACAGCCTCTTCCCCACCATACAGGTGGAGTCACTTCAGCCAAGAAACAGCTGGAGGGGACGAAATCCAGCATTCATACTCCTGCATATCCTTCAGTCCAATTCTCCAGCCCCGACTTCCTGATATTGTTCCTCGAATCCAATCCCTACCCCGTTCTCCCACTACTGGTTCAAAGGGTCACTTCACCCATATCTCACCACTGCAGTTGGTGGTAAGATCCAGCATCTGCCACTGCCCACTCTCCTGGGTCAATTATTGCCTCCAGGACATCCTACCCTAGGCAGTCAAAGTGCGGAGCTCGCAGCTGGGACCAGGGTCGGCACCACGGAGGAGGCAGGAGGGGACCCGGCGGCAATAGTGGAGGGGTCGGTGCGCCGATCGATGAGGGCGCCGACCGACGGACGAGGACGGACCACGTGGGAGTGAGGACGCTGCTTCCGGGGGAAGGAATAAAGGAGGACCTGGTGTGGGGGGATCGCCAAGAGGGAGGGGGAGGTGGGAGAACAGAGGGGGACCTGGTGCGGGATACTTTGTAATCGCCCTTTATCGGTGACTATTTGCATGCCTTGGGTGTGCAAGTAAAGAATCTCACTGTGACTTGCCACATGTAACAATAGAATATTCATTCATTAATTCATCAATCAATTAACTAATTATTTTTTAATTAATTAATTAATCGATTGGTTAATTAATTGATTAATTGATTCATTGATTGATTAAGCGACAGATTAATTAATTCATTCATTCATTCATTGTTTACTTGATTGGTTAATTAATTTATTTATTTATTAATTGATTGATTGATTCATTCATTCATAAAGCAAGAAGCAAATTAGGTATTGAAGGGTTGGGTATTAAGGGATGTGGGCCCCTAAACGATGAAGGCAGGATCTGACCAATCTTCCACCACATTGGGACAATTGTTGTCTTAGTAAACTGATACCAGGCCAACCAATGTAGCTGTACATTCATTCCTAGCTTGTAAATGTCAGGGAATTTATTGATATGGCAACTATCAAAGAAAGATACATAACAACAATAGGAAAAAGTTGTAAACACTCAGCAACTCAAACAGCAATGAGAAGAAAGAAATTGAGTTAACACTGAAGACAGACACAAAATGCTGGAGTAACTTCTGCCCAATGAGTCTGCGCTGCCATGTACACTAACACTATCCAACACACTAGGGACAACCAAAGCCAATTAACCTACAAACCTCTATGTCTTCGGAGTGTGGGAGGGAAAAACCCACGCAGGGAAAACCGACACAGGTCACGGGGAGAACGTGCAAACTCCGTGCAGGCAACACCCGGGGTCAGGATTGAACCCAGATCTCTGGCGCTGTAAGGCAGCTGCTCCACCCAGAGTCATGTTTCAGTTGGTGCATGCTTCATCAGTGACTTTACGCCTTGCCATGATCCCTTTATTGCTTCGCTATTTTGAGATGTGCAGATTGAATCATAACCTCATAACACATCATCAGGAACCCAAACCTACATTTGAACATAACACAACATAGAAAGAAAAAAAGTGGATTCTTTGAAGTATGTCATAAGTAGATTGGAGAAATAAGGAACCACAGATGAAAACACAAAGTGGTGGAGTAACTCGTCGGGTCAAGCAGGATTTCTCAACTACAGGGAGAGATGACGTTTCGAGTCAGGGCTCATAAACAGATGCATGTAGGAAGGAACTGCAGATGCTGGTTTAAACCGAAGATGCACACAAAATGCTGGAGTAAGGGATTAAAAGTAACATTAGCAAATTTGCAGATGACACAAAGCTGGGTGGCAGTGTGAACTGTGAGGAAGATGCTATGAGGTTGCAGGGTGACTTGGACAGGTTGTGTGAGTGGGCGGATGCATGGTGCGAGGTTATCCACTTTGGTGGTAAGAATGGGAAGGCAGATTATTATCTAAATGGTGTCAAGTTAGGAAAAGGGGACGTACAACGAGATCTGGGTGTCCTAGTGCATCAGTCACTGAAAGGAAGCATGCAGGTACAGCAGGCAGTGAAGAAAGCCAATGGAATGTTGGCCTTCATAACAAGAGGAGTTGAGTATAGGAGCAAAGAGGTCCTTGTGCAGTTGTACAGGGCCCTGGTGAGACCGCACCTGGAGTACTGTGTGCAGTTTTGGTCACCAAATTTGAGGAAGGATATTCTTGCTATTGATGGCGTGCAACGTAGGTTTACTAGGTTAATTCCCGGAATGGCGGGACTGTCGTATGTTGAAAGACTGGAGCGACTAGGCTTGTATACACTGGAATTTAGAAGGATGAGAGGGGATCTTATTGAAACATATAAGATTATTAAGGGGTTGGACACGTTAGAGGCAGGAAACGTGTTCCCAATGTTGGGGGAGTCCAGAACCAGGGGCCACAGTTTAAGAATAAGGGGTAGGCCATTTAGAACGGAGATGAGAAAAAAAAAATTCAGTCAGAGAGTTGTAAATCTGTAGAATTCTCTGCCTCAGAAGGCAGTGGAGACCAATTCTCTGAATGCGATCAAGAGAGAGCTAGATAGAGCTCTTAAGGATAGCGGAGTCAGGGGGTATGGGGAGAAGGCAGGAACAGGGTACTGATTGGGAATGATCAGCCATGATCACATTGAATGGTGGTGCTGGCTCGAATGGCCGAATGGCCTCCTCCTGCACCTATTGTCTATTGTCTATTTTCTAAAATGCTGGAGTAACAGACTGAGACTGAGTTTCCCTCTCCCCTGAGTCTGAAGAGGGTCTCGACCTGAAACATCACCTATTCCTTTTCTTCAGAGAGGTCACCTGACCTGTTGAGTTACTCCAGCACTTTGTGTCCAACTTCTGCACAACACTAACCTCAACTATGACCTGTGAACTGTCTTTGGTTGCACTAAGGACATTATATTTTTGTTTGGTATTATTATGTTATTATATTATTACATTATATTATATTATTGAAATTCTGTTAATTATATATAATGTATGTATGCTATGTTTAATGTGAATTGGCCTCCACTGCCTTATGTGGCAGAGAATTCCACAGATTCACAACTCTCTGGGTGAAAAAAGCTTTTCCTCATCTCAGTCCTAATCGACCTACCCCTTATTCTTAAACTGTGAGCCCTGGCTCTGGTCTCGCCCAACATCGGGAAAATGTTTCCTGCATCTAGCCTGTCCAATCCCTTGAGAATTTTACATGTTTCTACAAGATCCCCTCTCATCTTTCTAAATTCCAGTGAATGTAAGCCCAGTCGATCATTCTTTCATCATACGTCAGTCCCACCATCCCAGGAACTAACTATGTGAACCTGCGCTGCACTTCCTCAATAGCAAGAATGTCCTTCCTCAGATTAGGAGACCAAAACTGCACACAATAGTCCAGGTTCATACGCCAGAACATGGTGTGAATGGGCTCTGGATGCTGGAGAATGTTTCCTACCTGATTTCCCGCCTTTAGACATCTTGACTTGCGGTGAATTTTCCCGCTGAGGTGGGTTGCAGTACCGGTTAATCGTGCGTCGAATGGACTATCTAACACAGTGTTTGGTCTGGGCTCAGTTGCAGCTTGATCTTGCTTGGTCATCTCCTATAAAAGGCTGGAAGTATTTATACACACAGCTATTTCAGGAGGACAACCTTTGCCTGTGGAGGCCATGTGATAGGTTTGGCCCGTACAGTATAATAATTATTGCATTATCATCATGAATTTTAACATAAAATATTATTATTCCATTTCCTCAGCTGGTATTGCAATTAGTTGATTTTAGTCATGTGCACCAAAGGTACAGTAAAAAACTTTGTTACCCAGTCAAATCTTGTTATCAAAACGTGTTATCCAGTCAAATCAAACTATACATGAGTACAGTACGCTATGTCCAAAGACAACAGGTAGTGGAAAGAGGAAAAATATTAGAGTGCAGAATATAGTGTGACAGCGTTAGAGAGTTACAGTTACGAAGGAAGAATAGTTTGAAGAAGAAAAAAGTCCAAGGGGTGCAATGAGGTTGGTTATAAGATCGGGATTGCACCCTATGAGAGATGCTCCCTTTCTGACAGGATGTTCAACAGTGGGAAATAAGTTGTTCCTGAATCTGATGGTACCTGCTTTCAAACGTTTGTATCTTCTGCCCATTGTGAGAAGGGAGAAGGTGGAATGGCCAGGGTCTGAGTGGATGGAGTTGCCTAGTGTGAAGTGTAGATGGAGTTGATGGAAGGAGGTCTGCTATGTGCGATGGACTGAGTTACATTCACAGCTCTCTGCTATTTCTTGCCGTCCTGCCAAGCCAAGCTGTGATACATCCCGATAGGATGCTTTAGTTTAGTTTAGTTTAGAGATACGGCGTGGAAACAGGCCCTTCGGCCCACCGAGTCCGTGCCGACTTGCGATCCCCGCACATTAACACTATATCCTACACACACTGGGGACAATTTACATTTATACCAAGCCAATTAACTGACAAGCCTTTGGAGTGTGGGAGGAGATCTCGGAGAAACCCCACGCAGGGCAGGGGGAGAACGTACGAACTCCGTACAGACAGCAACCGTATTCGGGTTCGAACTCGGGTCTCTGATGGTGTAAGCGCTGTAAAGGCAACAACTCTACTGCTGCGCCACCGTGCAGCCCTTTCTACGGTGCACCAACGTAGAGGTTGGTGAGAGTCGTTGGTGGCAGGACGAATTTTGTTCATTCTTCTGAAGAAGTAAAAGCATTGGTGTGCTTTCTCAGCTGTATTTTCCATGGGGTTGGTCCGGGACAGATTGTGGGTGATATTTATGCCTCAGAACTTGAAGCTCTCGACAATTTACACTTTGGCACCATAGATGCTGATTGGGAACATGTGCTCCACCTTGCTTCTCGAAGTCAAGGAACTAGCTCCTGCGTCTTGCTGACATTGAGGGAGAAGTTGTTTAATTTTGTTTAGTTTAGAGATACAGAAGCAGGATGTTCGACCCACCCTAACAAGGAGATTAAGGAAGGGTCTCTTCAATGTAATGGCTAGCATTTTCACTTCGGCCAACAGCACTCTGTGGAACTTACCTGCCTGAGGGGAGACCTCATTGAAACCTACCAAATAAAGAAAGGCCCAGATAGAGTGGATGCGGAGCGGATGTTTCCAGTAGTGGGAGAGTGTAAGACTAGAGGGCACAGCCTCAAAATAAAAGGACATATAAAAGAGGAATTCCTTTCGCCAGAGGGTGGTGAACCTGTGGAATTCATTGCCACAGTGGGTATTTTTCAAGCAAAGATTGATAGGTTCTTGATTAGTACGGGTGTCAAAGGGGACGGGAAGAAGAAGGCAGGAGAATGGGGTTGGGAGGGAACATAGATCAGCTTGATTGAATGGGGGAGTTGACTCGATGGGCCAAATGGCCTAATTGTAATAATAATAATAATAATAAGCATTTATTTTATATAGCGCCTTATCAGGTGCTCAAAGCGCTTTACAAAAACAATCATAACATAAAAACAAACAGACAAACTATCCTAACGGAAAAGCGGCGAATAAACAACGCCAGCGTCCTCTCACGTCAGGGTCCGGCAGTAGACAACAAAAAGCACAGGACACACAGATACAATTTTTACACAAACAGCCATCACAGTGATTGCTCTAGGCATACCCTCACTGTGATGGAAGGCAAAGAAAAGTCTTATCTACTCCTATTGTGCTCCTATTTCTTCTGGACTGGATTTTATTTCACGCATGGAGCAGTTTGGAGCACATTATTTCTATCCTTGTTTGTCTGTACGTAAAGACAGACAGAATACTGTCAAGGAATACATCAAGGCAGAAGATGACATTTCCTATCAGCCATTCCCCCATTATCAAGGACATATTACTACCACAATACCATTAGCTTGTATTTACGTGGAATAATTAGGACATAGCTCAACTGTTTCCTGGCAGATAAGCAGTTTTCTACCACTTACTGTCCGGTCTTGAATATGAATGATGGTTCTTTGGGTGATATATCTATCAGTTATTAACAACAGGAATGGCACGGATGGACTAAACTAACTTTCGTTCCAAACTGGAGAATCAGACGGACACGTGGCAGCAGCAGCAGGGCTTGCATGCCAGTACTTCCTATAATGTTTCGGTTATTTTACCTTTCTTTAGAGATACAGCACAGAAACAGGCCCTTCGGCCCACTGAGTCCGCCCCAACCTCGGTCACCCCGTACGCTAGCCCTACAATCCTACACCCGAGGGACAATTTACAATTTTACCAATTAAGCTACGAACTTGCACGTTTTAGGAGTGTTTGAGGAAACCGGGGCACCTGGAGAAAACCCACGCAGGTCACGGGGAGAACGTACAATCCCCGTATGGTCAGCACCTGTAGTCAGGATCGAAACCGGGTCCCTGACGCCGAAAGGCAGTAACTGCACTGTGGCACGTTGGTGCAGGTAGGAGAGGAGGAAAAGGGAATATCCAGGGTGGTAGGCATCCGTCACGAAACCTTCAGCGCTCCTGATGCAACGCACCGTGAAGATGGGCTGGGGTGGGAGGAAGTGCCGAACCTGTGATGGACCGGGCTGTGTTCACCGCTCTCTGCGGGATCAGGCGGTCAAGAACAGAGCCGTTGGCCGACCAGGCTGAGATGCATCCCGTCATCACCAATAAGTCTAAGGAGTTAGTGGTGGACTTTAGGAGGTGAGGAACACCCCTGTCCCCTGTCTCCATCAATGGTGTGGATGGCAGGTTACCAAGGAGCACAAGTACCTTGGAGTTTACCTGGACAGTAAACTGGACTGGTCCAGGAACGCTGAGGCCCTGTACAAGAAGGGACAGAGCCGGCTGTACTTTCTGAGGAGTCTGCAGTGAGATGCTGCAGATGTTCTACCAATCGGTGGTGGCCAGTGCCATCTTCTTCACTGCCGTGTGCCGGGGCAGCAGGGCGAAGGCCACGGATGCCAACAGAATTAAAAAGCTCATCAGGAAGGCTGACCCCGTCCTGGGAGTGGGGTTGGATTCACCGGAGATGGTCTTGGAGGGGAGGACGCTCCTCAAACTGCGGAGCATCCTGGACAATGCAGCTCACCCCCTCCATGACACACTGGTCAACCTGAGGAGCACCTTCAGCGACAGACTGGTTCCACCAAGATGCAGCATAGAACGCCACAGGAGATCCTTCTTCCCTGTGGCTGTCAAACTGCACAACTCCTCCCCCTTCTGTCGTGGGGGGGACTGACTCCCCTTACCCCCACCCCTCCTCCCCAATCTTTGCACATCTCCAATCTTTGGACTTTCCACTCGTCACATTAATTTCATGTTTCATGTGTCTTGTTGTGTTTTATGACCGTTGGCAGACCAATTTCCCTCCTGGGATAAATAAAGGTCTATCGTATCGTATCGTATCGTATCGTCAGAACATTTTCTATCAGGCATTCTGTAGACGTTTGAAAGAATCCTTGTGGACATGCCAAAACTTCTCAGACACCTAATAAATTAAACATAGCACTGTGATGCACTTTCGGTCCATTGCATCAGCGTGAAGGGACAATGTTATTGCCAGGTCTGTCTCATAATAGAACCTACAATTGCAAATTATTACATCGCATTTAAATGTAAATGGACATCTTTAAGCTGTTAGCAACACTGTATAATGTGAATTACTGTGGTTTTAGTTTTAGAGATACGGCATGGTAACAGGCCCTTCGGCCCACTGAGCCTGCACCGACCAGCGATCACGCGTACACGAGTTCTATCCTGCACACTAGGGACAATTTACAGAAGCCAATCAACCTACAAACCTGTACGTCTGAGGAGTGTGGGAGGAAACCGGAGCACCCCGAGAAAACCCACGCGGTCACAGGGAGAACGTACAAACTCCGTACAGTCAGCAACTGTAGTCAGGATCGAACCTGGATCTCCACCACTCTGCCACTGTGCCGTCCTATTCTTTGTTTTGATTTTTTTCTCCAAGATGGGTCTACTGAGGATGGTTCTGCAGCAGGAATTGGCGTTGTGTTCAGCACGGACATTGTGGGCCCAAGGGCCTGTTCCATGTTCTCTTCCATGTTCTATGTTCTACAACTGCTGAATGTCTTAATTTCGTTGAAATGATTACGTCCGACTATCTTGGGAATTACTTTTAGATGCATCTGGCCTTCTGCTTGCAGCTCATGTAACATTACTGGCATGCTTTGGTTATTTAAGCTTGTTACGTCTCCTCCCACCAGAAGCAAGTAGAAGTAAGCATAATTTTCTAGGTGCAAGTGTTTGCATGAGCCACTAAGCTTCCTTAGAAAAGGTTAAAGATTATTGGCTTTAGTCTTCCAATATTTTAGATCGTGATGACACAGAGGGACGTCAAGCTGTGCCAATTAATTAAAACCTGCTTAGTAATTTTACCCTTTCAGCATTCTTGCTATTGAGGGCGTGCAGCGTAGGTTTACTAGGTCAATTCCCGGAATGGCGGGACTGTCATATGTTGAAAGACTGGAGCGACTAGGCTTGTATACACTGGAATTTAGAAGGATGAGAGGGGATCTTATCGAAACGTATAAGATTATTAAGGGGTTGGACACATTGGAGGCAGGAAACATGTTCCCAATGTTGGGGAAGTCCAGAACAAGGGGCCACAGTTTAAGAATAAGGGGTAGGCCATTTAGAACTGAGATGAGGAAAAACATTTTCAGTCAGAGAGTTGTGAATCTGTGGAATTCTCTGCCTCAGAAGGCAGTGGAGGCCAATTCTCTGAATGCATTCAAGAGAGAGCTAGATAGAGCTCTTAAGGCTAGCGGAGTCAGGGGGTATGGGGAGAAGGCAGGAACGGGGTACTGATTGAGAATGATCAGCCATGATCACATTGAATGGCGGTGCTGGCTCGAAGGGCCGAATGGCCTCCTCCTGCACCTATTGTCTATTGTCTATTGTTACGTCAAAATAACTACATTTCAACCCTCTTCCATTCCACAGCAAATATCTTTTAATTCCACTGAGAATTTCTACATCTACTGCATTTTCAGGCAGTCAGTTCCATTCTCTGGGTAAAACAAATTCATCTCCCACTGAATCCTCTGTACCGATTACTTTAAATATTTGCCCCCGTGATTTTTGACTTCACCTTTTCTGAAAAAGACAGCTGCCCAATCTATCCTCACAGTTGGGTTTTTTTCCCAGGACTGGATCCACATCCACTCCTTCCACAGATGTTGCCTGGCACGCTGTGTTACTCCATCACTTTGTGTTCTTTTTCAATATTCACAAGTAATAGGAGCAGAATTGGGCCATTCAGCCCATCATATCTACTCCCCCATTCAATCATGACTGATCTATCTTTCCCTTCTAACCCTATTCTCCTGCCTTCTCCCCATAACCTCTGACACCCGCACTACTGTCGTATACTGTCGTATGTTGAAAGGCTGGAGCAATTAGGCTTGTATACACTGGAATTTAGAAGGATGAGGGGGGATCTTATTGAAACATATAAGATAATTAGGGGATTGGACACATTAGAGGCAGGAAACATGTTCCCAATGTTGGGGGAGTCCAGAACAAGGGGCCACAGTTTAAGAATAAGGGGTAGGCCATTTAGAACGGAGATGAGGAAGAACTTTTTCAGTCAGAGAGTGGTGAAGGTGTGGAATTCTCTGCCTCAGAAGGCAGTGGAGGCCAGTCCGTTGGATGCTTTCAAGAGAGAGCTGGATAGAGCTCTTAAGGATAGCGGAGTGAGGGGGTATGGGGAGAAGGCAGGAACGGGGTACTGATTGAGAGTGATCAGCCATGATCGCATTGAATGGCGGTGCTGGCTCGAAGGGCTGAATGGCCTACTCCTGCACCTATTGTCTATTGTCTATTGTCTATTGTCTAATCAAGAATCTATCTATCTAAACTAAAAACAAAAAAACTATTCTCTCTCACCAGTCCATCATCCACACTGATTCTCTACTGCAAACCTACACATTAGGCTTAATTTAAAGTCAAGAGTATTTGTCATATGTAGCGACCAAGGAACAATGAAATTTCTCCTTGCAGCAGCATAACAGGCCTGTAAATCCGGTACACATAGATAACATATAATATCTGAGGAACTCAGTGGGACGGGCGGCATCTGTGGGGGGAATGGACAGGCCACGTCTCAGGCCAGGACCATGGACTAGCTGCAGTAAAACAGGATATTCGTCGTATTTCGCTTGGGCAGCCTACAACTCAGTGGTGTGAAGATTGATTTCTCTAACTTCAAGTAACCCTTGTATTCCCTCTCTCTCCATCCCTCCTCCACCCCAGTCATCCTCCTAGTTTCACTGTCACCCTGCTTAGTTTCACTGTTTGTATCCACTCGTTATCACATTCTCCGCAGCCAACAATGGACCATTGTGGGCTCCACCTTTCCTCGATCATCTGGCTGGCTATGATTTGTTCTTTGCATGCCTTTCATTCCTTTGTACCTTTTCATTAGTTTACCTATTATTCCCGTGACTCTCAGTCTGAAGAAAGGTCTCGAAAGTTCTTAAAAAAAATATTGTCTAATCTTGGCCTTGAAGGCCCGTTGACCTGATGATCTTGGCCTGGCAATGTTGTTGCTTGAATAGGGTTGGGGTTTGTATGTGGTGGAGAATTAAATTATAAACTAACCCCACCATGGCTAATCCTACCATCTCAGCCACTGTGCCGCCCTAAATGTCAATAGACAATAGACAATAGGTGCAGGAGGAGGCCATTCGGCCCTTCGAGCCAGCACCGCCATTCAATGTGATCATGGCTGATCATTCTCAATCAGTACCCCGTTCCTGCCTTCTCCCCATACCCCCAGACTCCGCTATCCTTAAGAGCTCTATCTAGCTCTCTCTTGAATGCATTCAGAGAATTGGCCTCCACTGCCTTCTGAGGCAGAGAATTCCACAGATTCACAACTCTCTGACTGAAAAAGTTATGTCCTCGCAGTTTGGTGACATAAGATAAGATGCTCACGTTGGAGTAATGGTTGCCATGAAATGAGTGCATTTTTTTGCTTAAGAATTAGGATCTAGTGTTAATGACAGTGTGCACATACTGTGTGAATTCTCGAAGATAGACGCAAAAAGCTGGAGTAACTCAGCGGGTCAGACAGCATCTCTGGAGAAAAGGAATAGATGACGTTTCGGCTCGAGACCCTCCTTCAGTCTGAAGAAGGGTCTCGACCCGAAACGTCCCCCTACTCCTTCTCTCCAGAGATGCTGTCTGTCCTGCTGAGTTACTCCAGCGTTTTGCGTCTATCTTCGGTTGCATCTGCAGTTCCTTCCCACACTGTGTGAATTCTCAGTGGTTTATGATAACCTTGCAGCCAAACTCTTAAACCTTTCAGTGTGACATCTTCTTCCAGTTCTGGACAGCATTTACTGACCCTTAGATAATGCATGAAATAAAAGTGTACAAATGAACTAAGGTGGCCTCCCATGGCCCCATCAATCCTAACTAGAACCAGGAGACTAAGTTACTTGTGCAGCAACCTGCCAAGTAAATACCAAGTGCCTGAGCTTATGAGTATATATACCTGTTAACATCGGGACAGGGGGCAGAGCAGCATGAATAAATAAGCTGGGGACCGTGAGATACCAGACACCCCAACACATTGAGAAGCAAGATAGGATTACTAGATGAGGAAAACCTTTTTCACCCAGAGAGTTGTGAATCTGTGGCATTCTCTGCCACAGAAGGCAGTGGAGGCCAATTCACTGGATGTATTCAAGAGTTAGATATAGCTCTTATGGCTAACGGAATCAAGGGATATGGGGGGGGGGGAAAGCAGGAACAGGGTACTGATTTTGGATGATCAGCCATGATCATATTGAATGGCGGTGCTGGCTTGAAGGGCCGAATGGCCTTCTCCTGCACCTCTTTTCTATGTTTCTATGTTACTGGTGTTCATGCTCCCAGTGATATACAGTGAGGGATGCGGGCGGCTCAGTGGTCGAGCTGCTGCCTCACAGTGCCAGAGACCTGGGTTCGATCCTGACCTTGGGTGCTGTCTGACTTTGTTTGTTCCTCCCTGTGACCGCTTGGGTTTCCTCCAGGCGCACTGGTTTCCCCCTCACATCGCAAAGACGCGTGGGTTTGCAGGTTAGTAAGGCCCCGTGTGTATTAGGATAACTAGTGTGATCGGTTGGCGTGGACTCGGTGGGCCGAAGGGTCGGTTTCCATGCTGTATCTCTAAACTAAAAAAAAAATGTTGGTGGTATTTTACAAAAAAGACACAAAGTATTGGAGTAATTAAGTGGGTCAGGCAGCAACTCTGAAGGGTATGACTCGGGTGGCACAGTGGCACAGCGGTAGAGATGCTGCCTTTTTGCACCAGAGACCCAGGTTTGATCCAAACGTTCTCCCCGTGACTGCGTGGATTTTCTCTGGGTGCTCCGGTTTCTCCGGTTTCTCCGGGTGCTCCGGTTTCTTTCCACATTCCAAAATCGTACAGGTTTGTAGGTTAATAGTGCTAGTGTACAAGGTGATCGGTGGTCAGCGCAGACAATAGACAATAGACAATAGGTGAAGGAGGAGGCCATTCGGCCCTTCGAGCCAGCACCGCTGTGGTGGGCTGAAGGGCCTGCTCCCCCACTGTATCTCTAAAGTCTAAAAAGTCTAAAGGTGACGTTTCGAGTCAGGACCTTTCTTGAGACGACTGTAGAAGAGGGGGGGGGGGGGGGGGAGCTGGAAGAGAGATGGGGAAGGCCAAAGCCAGGCTAGTGTTAGTGTGGTCGAAGATCAGGAGAGCAGCAGAAATCAGAGGGGGAGCAGTGAGAGAGAATCTCGAAGAACTCTCGTCAGAGGGAGGAGGAGAACATTTTCGAAGTGAGGACACCGTGAGGAGATTTTACAGTAAAAGGTATCTTTTGCTGCTTCACTGTGAAATTGCCTAATGCTATGCCTACTTTGAAGAAGTTCTCCACTTCCCTTCGACGGGAGAATGTAGAAACAAGAACTGCAGATGCTGGTTTACAAATAAAGGCACAAAGTTCTGGATTAACTCAATGGGTCAGGCAGCATGTCTGGAGAATATTGATAGGTGATGTTTGGGTCCAGAATTGCAATGACTACAGGATTATCAGTAAGGAGGATGGCCTTGTGATAGTTTAGTTTAATTTATTGTCACGTGTACCGTGAAAAGCATTTGTTGTGTGCTAGTCAGCGGAAAGACAATACATGATTACAATGGAGTCATCCACAGTGTACAGACACATGATAAAGGGAATAACGTTTAGTGCAAGATATAGTCGAGTAAAGTCCAATTAAAGATAGCCCAAGGGTCTCCAATTCGTTTGATAGTTGCTCAGGACAGCTCTCTAGTTGTTGGTGGGATGGTTCAGTGGCCTGACAGCAATTGGGAAGAAACTGTCCCTGAATCCGGAAATGTGCATTTTCACACTTGCCTGACGGGTGAGGGGAAAAGTGCAAGTGGGTAGGGTGCGACTCGTCCTTGATTATGTTACTGCCCTTGCCGAGGCAGCGTGAGGTGTAAATGGAGTCAAAAGATGGGAGGCTGGTTTGTGTGATGGTCTGGGCTGCGTCCACAATTCTCTGCAATATTTTGCGGTCTTGGACAGAGCTGTTCCCAAACCACGCTGTGCTGTGTGAACATAGCGACTGGGTTCTACTGGGGGAAATCGAGTGAAATCAAGCTCTGACCCTAGAACCAGCAACAGCTCAGCTTTTCTCCGGTTGGTAACTGATGTAACAGCAGTGTAGCGTTACAGACGGACAGGAATAAACTCAACAGCTGCCTGTGAATTGGCCTTTGCTTACCGCAAGGCTAAGAGGCACAGAGCAAAGAACAAACTGCTAGAGGAACTCAACAGGTCGGGCAGCATCTGTGGAGGGAAATAACTTATTGAGGACTGAGCATCAGGACTGAGCGTGGAAAGGATAGTCTGTATAAAGAGAAGGGGTTCGACCCAGGATTGATTCTGACTACAGGGTGCTGTCTGGACAGAGTCTGTATGTTCTCCCTATGACCATGTGAGCTTTCTCCGGGTGCTCCGGTTTCCTCCCACACTCCAAAGACATGCAGGTTTACAGTTTAATTGGCTTTGGTAACATTGAAAATTGTCCTAGTGTGTAGGATGGCACCAGTGTATGGGGATTGCTGGTCGGCGCCGACTCGGTGGGACGTAGGGCCTGTTTCCACGCTGAATCCCTAAAGTCTAGAGCCTAAAGTCCAAAGATGGAGATGATGTTTCCATAGATCCCCTTTCACATCATTCCCCGTGGAAGCAAAGTGTGTGCCTGGAATGTACTGCCAGGAGTGGTGGTGGTGGTGTAGGCAGAGGCGGATATGGTTATGACATTTAAGATGCTTTTAGATAGGCACATGGATGTACGGGGCGTAATAAGTTTAGTTTATTATTGTCACGTGTATATAGAAACGTTTTTTTGTTGCTTGTCATCCAGACTGCGAAAATACAATATATAACAGGCAGACAGAGGAGATTCGTTTTACTTGGTATCATGTTCGGCAAGGACAGTGTGGACCAAAGTTTCCTATTCCTGTGCTGCACTGTTATGTGTTCTATGAGCATGGGATATGGAAAATATCCTCAGAGATATTAATGTGCAAATCGATGCGCTGTAGGTACACCTTGAGACCGATTGTAAGTTTTGAATATGAACACTAGAATATTAGCCACAATAACTTGAGATATTTATAAACTAAGGGAAGATTGATTATTTTTAGTTGAGTCCATCTTACGTTGTATATGGGATCAAACTGTAACAAATGAAGGAACAGCATCAATATCAATACCAAATGTTCCATTTTATTCCACGCACTCAGGATCTCATTCAGAACAGTAGCTCCCTCTCCTGGCCCAAGATATCCCCATCAAAAAGGAAAAGCAACAAAAGGTGCTACCTTTGTGTATAGAAGTTGGGAGGTCATGTTGCAGTTGTATAAGACGTCGGTGAGGCCGCATTTAGAGCATTGTGTTCAATTCTGGGCACCATGTTATAGGAAAGATGTTGTCAAGCTGGAAATGGAGCCGAGAAGATTTACGAGGATGTTGCCAGGACTCGAGGGCCTGAGCTATAGGGAGAGGTTGAGCAGGCTAGCTTGGAGCACAGGAGGATGAGGGGTGATCTTGTAGAGGTGTACAAAATCATGAGGAATAGATCGGGTAGACATACACAGTCCCTTGCCTAAACCAGAGGACATAGGTTTAAGGTGGGAGGGAAAGGTTTAATGGGAACCTGCTCTGCTCCCTGTACACCCATGACTGTGTGGCCCCATACAGCACCATATCATTTTTAAAATCTCAATTATATCACCACGGTCAAACATTTCAATAAAAATGAGATGGGGCAAAAAGGCGAAGAATCTTTTGTCGTGTTGTCAGAACACTTGGTCTTTGATGTCAGCAAGAGAAAATAATTGGTAGTTGACTTAAGAGAGGGGTGGGGGGGGGGGGGGGGGGTGTGTAGAACACAACACTGTCCTTCTCATCAAAAGGCAAAAAGGGGTGGACACCATGTGTACTGACCACCCCACCATTGTAGGGATCTACAAGAGTCACTGCCTCAAAAAGGCAGCCAGCATCGGAGACCAAGATCACCCTGGCCACAAACTCATTTTACTCCTGCCATCAGGAAAAAGGTATGGCAGCCTGAAAACTGTAACGTCCAGGTTCTGGAGCAGCTTCGTTCAAAATGTCATATCTTGGAGCATGTACAGTGCCCTCCATAATGTTTGGGACAAAGACCCATCATTTATTTATTTGCCTCTGTACTCCACAATTTGAGATTTGTAATAGAAAAAAAATCACATGTGGTTAAAGTGCACATTGTCAGATTTTAATAAAGGCCATTTTTATACATTTTGGTTTCACCATGTAGAAATTACAGCAGTGTTTATACATAGTCCCCCCCATTTCAGGGCACCATAATGTTTGGGACACAGCAATGTCATGTAAATGAAAGTAGTCATGTTTAGTATTTTGTTGCATATCCTTTGCATGCAATGACTGCTTGAAGTCTGCGATTCATGGACATCACCAGTTTCTGGGTGCCTTCTCTGGTGCCAGGCCTGTATTGCAGTCATTTTTAGCTTATGCTTGTTTTGGGGGTTAGTCCCCTTCCGTTTTCTCTTCAGCTTATAAAAGGCATGCTCAATTGGGTTCAGAACACTCAAGAATTGTCTATTTTTTAGCTTTGAAAAACTCCTTTGTTGCTTTAGCAGTATGTTTGGGATCATTGTCTTGCTGTAGAATGAACCGCCAGCCAATGAGTTTTGAGCCATTTGTTTGAACTTGAGAAGATAGGATGTGTCTATAAAGTTCAGAATTCATTATGCGACTACCATCAGTTATATCATCAATGAAGATAAGTGAGCCAGTACCTTCAGCAGCCATACATGCCCAGGCCATAACACCCCTACCACCGTGTTTCAAAGATGAGGTGGTATGCTTTGGATCTTGGGCAGTTCCTTCTCTCCTCCATACTTTGCTCTTGCCATCACTCTGATATAAGTTAATGTTCGTCTCATCTGTTCACAAGACTTTTTTCCAGAATTATGGTTGTTCTTTTAAGTACTTCTTGGCAAACTGTTACCCGGCCATCCTATTTTTGCGGCTAACCAGTGGTTTGCATCTTGCAGTGTAGCCTCTGTATTTCTGTTTGTGAAGTCTTCTGCGGACAGTGTAGTTGACAAATCCACACCTGACTCCTGAAGAGTGTTTCTGATCTGTCAGACAGGTGTTTGGGGATTTTTCTTTATTATAGAGAGAATTCTGTCATCAGCTGTGTAGGTCTTCCTTGGCCTGCCAGTCCCTTTGTGATTAGTAAGCTCTTTCTTCTCAATTATGTTCCACACAGTTGATTTTGGTAAGCCTAAACTGATGTCTCGAACAATTTTATTCTTGTTTCTCAGTCTCATAATGGCTTCTTTGACTTTCATTGGCACAACTTTGGTCCTCATGTTGATAAACAGCAATAAAAGTTTCCAAAGGCGATGGAAAGACTGGAGGAAAGACTAGGTGCTGAGAGATCTCTTATACTTGCATTTGAGGCAATCAAACACACCTGAGCAATTACAAACCCCTGTGAAGCCATGTGTCCAAATATTCTGGTGCCCTGAAATGGGGGGACTATGTATAAACACTGCCTACACGTTTGGGGCAATTTGCAGTGGCCAATTAATTTATCAATCTTCATATCTTTATGATACAGGAGGAAATTGGAACATTGAAAGGAAACTTCAGCAGTTATGGGGAGAATTGTTTAACTCCACACCGACAGCATCAGAGATCAGGATTGAACCTAGGCTGTTGGTGTCGTGAGGCGGCAGCTCTGCTACCTGCGCTACTAAGGTGTCTGCAAGTATTGAAACAAAGCCATGCGTGCCCCTGTAACCCCCTCTGACCAAATTTAAAACTTTACACGCTGGTAATATTGCAGTGTTTATGTTACCATATAACCAGAATTGAATGATTTGAAATCAAAATAGAAATTCATACAAATAAGTTGTCAGTAATGTACTTAAAATGGAAATCTATTGAAATCAAAATTAACATAAGTGCAGACAACCATCATCTACAGAAAAAAAAGTTGTTTTATTGTCTCACTGCATTGAATACATAAAATGGCTCAGGGCGAATGTTCCTGCATTCAGGAGAAACAAATGACCGCGGAGAAATTAAGGGTCACCAGTGCTTTGTTTTTTTGTCCCAGACCTCAGAAAATCCATTAATCTACAGAAAATGTTCATGTTTTAAAATAAACTTATTTACAAAAAATGGTCAACATTGGGGGGGGGGGGGGGGGGATTCATTGCAACGTGTTAAGAAATATACTTTCAGCCAGCTATTTTCACATATTTTCAAACCAGCACTGAGGTTACAAGACACAGGTTGGAGTTAATAAAAAGTGAAAAGATATAGCATTTACATTGTTAAAGGGTACATGATTATTTTCTTTCACTCAGAATATTATCAAATCTGAAAAAAATCCTGAGTGTACAAAAATAAAAAATAAAACAAGATCAGCAACATTTAACTCTTTTATTTGCAATTATTGATTTTTTTTTGAGGGATGGAGCAAAAGCAGGGGAGAATGTTAAAGAATCTCAGAAACACTTAAAAATGTCTTATCTATTCAAAGTTTTTTGTTACAAAATACAAGGTGAATAAAGCAAAATAAATGATGTCCAAAATCTGGATCAGTAATGTGCACAGTAATCCAGATTTTAATGGGGCCCACTTGCTGAACGCTCATATTCAAAGATTTTTGACAATTTACTCGGTCTCTTTACAAAAACACTGATGATTTAGTCTCTCTCAAATTAAAAAAAACTCCATCCAGCCCAAGAGGTGGAATATCTACCATCATTATACATTGTCACACAGGGTCATCCGACAGAGGAGGAAAGTCATTGGTACGTTAGTTTAATAGTTTAACACAAGGAGCGAGATTCATCAACCTGTAAAGTCATACCCAAATAATATTCAATGATCTATCAATGTATCATTGCATCAGGTTGTTAGTGCCAATTTTGAGTATTTTCTCTAACTAATGTAGAAACCAAGATTACAAACCTGCAGACAGGGTTAGGGTTTAGTATGTTTAAGGTTCAGTAAAATGGATTTGAAACAATGTTAGATTCAAAGCGTATACGCCTCCAGAACTGCAATATACATTGCACA
This sequence comes from Rhinoraja longicauda, assembly GCF_053455715.1. Taxonomy (NCBI): domain Eukaryota; kingdom Metazoa; phylum Chordata; class Chondrichthyes; order Rajiformes; family Arhynchobatidae; genus Rhinoraja; species Rhinoraja longicauda. The sequence continues at coordinate 27,476,175 of NC_135976.1, read as the reverse complement.
ATTCCTCACGGTAGTCATTTTGCAGAGTTATAATTCGAGGTACAATTGAAAGCTGCAATGTACACTTTGAGTGTTTCCAAATAAGCAAAAACTTTCTGTAAAAACGAGAGAAATGCTATGTTACAGTCTGTTTATCAGATACATCAATATTTACCCAAATCTCTTAAAATGTACTGAACATGCTCATTTGGTGCAGTGCATCACAGAAATATGTCCTCAACCAAGAAAATCCCAATACAAACTGTGTTCTCATGACATGCTCAGAAGAACTGAGAAAAATGCTCTTCTGTTATGCATAAGTCAAAGAGAGACAGCATCTTTTTTTTGGAAAAGAGCTTTTAGATTGATGGACAATTCCACACCAAAACTGAATAAATGAAAATATTAAAGTAAAAGGAAACTTGTCCAAAGCAAGCCTATTTTATCAAAGTATATTAAACTCTGGCCCAAGTTGGAGATGATTATAAAAAATTGGGAGAATATTTTCCCTCTCTGCAAACTGTACAATGAATCCCTATACAATATGAAAGTAAGGAAAAACTTACAACTTTTCACTTATACTGAGACAAAAGTTAACATTTTTTAAATATATAAAATTTGTTATATGAACTTTGCAATACAAAAAAATAGATTTGAAGAGATGTAATAATGTTAATGGCAGAAAACATCAGCTGTATCTGCATTGGGTGTTTGGTTTTAGCTCCTGCAGACTGAAGCAAAAAAAATGCTGTCTCTCAGAATCTTAATGCAATTGAAATCAATGGTTTTCAATCTATCTGAAGTCACAGCATATGTTTTGGTACATGCTAAACAAAACCTTTGCCACTGTATTCTAATAGTTTAATTACATCAGAACAAGTCATCAGGCTCAAGAGATCAACTTGGACCGCTGAACAAAACTGGAAACGCATCAACATTAAATACAATCACAACCACAATACAATACCACGAAGGTTACAAACAGAAAATTTCAGAATAATTTTCAAGTAAACCTATGCAGTTTAAAAAGCTAATGTATGATTCACTAGCTTCTAGGCAGAGGGCTGCATCACAGAGCGTTTTTAATGGAACTGAATATTTGTACTGTTTTATTCTGGTAAAGGACAGTCAACCTGAAATGGCACCTGTTTCTCTTTCCACAGATACTGCCTGAGCTCAAGTGTTTTCAGTATTTTCTTTTATTTTAGATTTTGTGTATATATGTGGGAGGTTCTGAGCAGATAATGCAGGTCCTTTCAATACGTTGGTGCCTTGATTCTGCATTTGAGTCAAATGACCCCATGAGTAACACCAATTTGGAGTAATAATAGAGAAGCAAACCTAGCCTTCAACTGATCCAATGATTTTTTTTTAAGTGACATTTTTGAAAAGCAGTTAATGAGGATTCTGGGGCATTGGTGGGTCTACAGAATTAGATCTCAAAACAGTCTTGATCTCATTTGATTGGTGAGGTGAACCAACTACTTCAGTTTGCTCTTTGCCATAGAGAGTATGCAATTGTGTTAGTTAATCAATAGTACAATGAATTTGACATCAGAATCTAGTGGTTAATGACTCCAGTTCCAAATTTTAACATGAAATTGGTATTTTTAACATATCACCCGTATGATTAGACAGAATAAATATTGGGGAAAAGATCTGCCCCAATCTGTTCAACAGAAGGCCACAGCAATAAATGTGTGCAACAGTGTACAGAGTTCCTGAATATCCTGAAGCAAGGTGTAGCTCATGGCAGAGAAAGAGACTGGAGATCAAATAAATATTCTCTACATGTATCTGGATGAGGTACCATTTCTAAAGTGAATGGATGGAAAATAAATCAAACTTAAAATCGAAAGAACACAAAAACATAGCTAGGACTGCTAGTAAATCAAACATTATCTTCTTACGCCTATATTAAGACTTAGTATCTTAGGGGGTATTATAATTAAGAGAGAACAAAATGCACGAGCTAAAAATGTAGTCAGGCAATGCAAAATCTAATTAAAGTCTTTGTCAGGTGAAAGGCTAATACAGCAGTTATCAGAATAGGTCATGTTGAAAAACAAGTTTAATTTGCTATTATTTACCCCAACACTAAAAAAAAGCAGAACTAACTGGGAGTTGAATAGCCTACTCCTGTTCCTTTGCTGCCAAGTACAGGTGCCTCTACAGGCTCCAAGCTCCCCAATTTTTAGAGCTTAAACCTGAGCAGGCCTTGCCCAGATCAGCTAACATGTGGAGGCAATGAACACAAGCCTACTAAACAAAGCAAAACCTGCTATAAACTAAAGATCACTAAGCAATGAATATTAAGTTTAACCTAAAAGGAAAATCATCATTTTAAGGTGGGAACTGAAAAACCTGCACTGCATATGCACAGCCTAGTACTGCAGAATAATACACCACTGGATGTCAGAAAAAGCCATCCTCATTACACACCATTGCAGTTTGCTAACAACCTCTTCCCGAATCAAGTGTCAAGCAATCATTCATGGAACTATGAAGGAATTGTTTTGTTTTTTAAATACTAACATGACATTTCATTATACCGATATCTACTCTAAATTATACTGTAATATTTTTTTTGTGATGCTTCCAAGTACTAAAGATGGTTTTCAATTAAACGGTGCTCCCGACCAAGAAGTATTTTACGTCTCAATTTTATGACCATAAACTAATCGAGGAAAAGCTTCGATCTAAAACATGGTTGTTTGTTTTAAAATAGTCCTAAGGATTCCACCCCCCTCCCCAACACACACACCAACACACACACACACACACGTGCGCACACACATGCCAAGGGTTGAAAAGTTACTTTGTGGCTCCTGCTGTGACTGCCTAGTGTTTCCAACAAATTTGTTTTAGATTTCCGGCCATCGTACAATTGTCATTAAACCACATTCCTGGAAGGCTCCACATGGATAATGCTGCTTGGCAATGTAAGAAACAAACTGTGCTGAAAGAATTGATGAAACGCCCCAATGCACAAAACAAGAGAGAAAATAAAGCTCATGTGCCCCTCCCTTTCTTGCCTATTAATGGCCATAGACAACTTCAGCCTTGTACCTTGCAGTGAAAGTGAGCGTTAAAGCTGAAAAAAATATTTGATCCTTTGCAACAAAGCTAATTCGAATAGAGTACAAGTCAAGGTTACCGCAGTCAGAAATTAGTCATAAAAATATTCCAAACTAAAATCAATCCAATTTTTTTTTTAACTTTCAAACAAAATAACTTAAAGAACCACATTGTATTCATTAGGGCCACTGCTGAGCTTTCTATGAATGCCAGTCCATAATTTGCCCAATGCTATGGTTAAGCATGGATATTGCGAGAAGTGAACAAGAAAGCTAATCTGCAATCACCGTATTTAATTCCTAAATCAGGATCGTGGACAAGCAACCTAGCCTCCTTCTGGGCTACAATAATTTAGCAAGGGAGGCAATAAATATAAAGAATACACCCTTCATACCAAGTGTGGTACAACCACTTTGTGACTTTCTTGCACAGGTTAAAATGGTCACATCCATTGGTTTGTTATAGTAGGTAATTGCGGCTACATTTGAACAGTATTAGCCTGAGTGTCCCTTTTAATACTTGGTGTGCCTGCCCACATGAACCATTCTAATCAACTGTCAATGTAGGTCTCAACATACTGATGATATTCTATACTTCCAAGGCAAACAAACAGAACAAAATAAATTTGTCTACACATACAAAATCTGTTGGCCAAAAGTAGGCAATTCTAGTAAGCACAAGGGTTTAAAACAGCAAAAATATTTGTTACAGTAAACAGGCACTTTATATTGAAAAATCAGTTTGCATTCAGACTAGTATTGCTACAGTCTGATCACACATCTGCAACATGACTTTGTTAGTGTACTATAAAAATTACATCCGGTACGTTTAGTGTAATGCACAAAGAGAATGAGCAAACATTGCACCTGTACCTAGTAAACCTATTGTACAATTCAACAGATTTCTTTATATATTTAAAAAAGGGGTCAGGTGGGGTCAATCTCACACCAAGGAATTTTGGTCTTTCTCTTCCATCTTTGCTCAGTTTTTTTGTTATCTTACAAATCATGTAGAAGGCATTCAATAACCTACAGAGGAAACAAAAAAATGTTAAGACTGTCCATAAATATAGCATTTTTATTAATATATGCAACAGAAAATTTAAGACGACAAAAGTGCTGGAGTAACTCAGCAGGTCAGTCAGCATCTCTTTGATAGGTGACTTTACGTGTTGCGACCCTTCTTCAGACAGATCATGGGGGGAGAGAAAGCTAGAGGGGAGAGGCAGGAGATAATGTGGCACCAAAGGTGAGGTTTTTCCAATGGGCAGAAGATTAGGCTAAAAGCCAGAGATAAAAGCAGAAGGCAAGAGACAAGGTTGAAGAAATGTGAATTGCGAAGTTAGAGGGAGGAAATTGGCACGGTGGGGAGAAATAGGTAGGAGCCTAGGTGGGGCAAAAGGGTGGGAGTGGGAGGTTAGTTAAAATTGGAGAATTCAATATTCATACCGTTGGGTTATAAGCTACCCCAGTGGAATATGGGGTGTTATTCCTCAAGTTTGTGTGTGGCCTTACTCTGGCAATGGAGGCAACCCAGGACAGAAAGCCCAGAATGGGAAGGGGAGTTAAAATGGTTAGTAACCGGAAGATCCAGCCAGCCATGACAGACCAAATGCATGTGTTCAATGAAACAGTCGCCGAGTCTACGTTTGGTCTCACCAATGTACAGGCATCTGCATCGGGAACATCTGATGCAGTAGATGAGGTTAGAGGAGGTGCACTTGAACCCCTGTCTCATCTGGAAGGACTGCTGAGTGAATCGTGAATGTTTATATATAATAAATACACTTCCTTCCTCTTTCTTTGCTTCGTATTTGCTTGAGAATTATTCTATAGCTATAGAGAAAGATCTTCTCAGGCAGGATGTTCTACTGCCTTCACTGAACAAGAGCGACAAGTATAAAAAGACATTACCTACCTAATTACATAATGATGCATTTTAACCCCAAGCAACCTTGATTTCTATCGTCTTGACTGTTGAGTTTTATCATTCTGTATTGCCGAATCTCTCGTACCAATGTGTAAAATGCATCTTCAACTCCCTTTAATTCAAAGACAAGATTCTATTAGATTCTGGGTGGAGTAAAGACACATCAATACCAGTCTTTTATCAACATTTTATTCAAAGCAAGAGTATACAAATAGACAGACACTCAGTAGAAAGCATTTAAGGATTCCTTACAACAAATTGATATGAATATCAGGATTATGGCTGCAATGGTCCTTTCAGTCAGTGCTTGACTATTGTTTCTTAAACTGTATAGTTTTTGAACAGTTGTGACAGATCATACTGCTTTTAGTATGTTTTAAAATATAATGTTTATCATATTACAACTTCACCATTGGTATTTATATCCTTTATGTAAAGACTTTCTTGAGGATCTTTCAAATCCGTAGTCAAATCTCATTCCATCAACCGCTTGGTTCAAGAACTTTAGTCACCTTTGACAGTAAAACCCCATCAACTCAACCATTCATTTAAAGTCAGGTGATTTTTTTAAATCAACCAAACAACATTCTACCATTCATAGACACAAAATGCTGGAGTAAACTCAGTGGGACAGGCAGCATCTCTGGAGAGAAAGAATGGGTGTCGTTTCGGGTCGAGACCCTTCTTCAGACTGACATTCTAGCATTCATGACGGTCATCTACAATTAAGACATGCAGCACGTTAAATACACTATTTCAGCTAACATGGTCCGTGCGTACATATCTTAGAATTATGATATCTGTGCTGTCTTCTGGCAGAATTGCTGTTGCAGTTAATTGTCCAGTTGTGTTGGGTTTATTAAATATAGAGCACATTGTACGGACCAAAGCACAAAGAGCAGTTGATAATAAACCTTTCTTCACACCGCCATCCGAGAAAAAATTTGAAGATGAAGAATACATACCAGGCACATGACCCATCGAGCAGCAGTTATCCTAAACATCCTGTACAATCCCTAGACATTGCCTACCTACAGCAGCACTGCAGAAATTCCACTAATAATGCCTCTCCCAAAGCATCAAAATCCATTGGAAAGATAAGTGAACCAACATCAATATTCTTTCCCAGGCCAACATCCAAGCAAAGCAGCCTTAATTACACACTTTTGGCTTCAACGGTCAGGCCATGCAACTTACAAGCCAAACATCAGACTCCCAAAACAGATACTATTCTGTTTTCAGGACAACAGATTACCAGGTAGACAGAGGAAATGATTCAAGGATTACGGGCGGCACAGTGGCGCAATGGGCGGCACAGTGGCGCAATGGGCGACACAATGGTAGAATTGCTGCCTTATAGCGACAGAGACACGGGCTCGATCCTGACTACGAGTGCTGTCTGTACGGAGTTTGAACGTTCTCCCTGTAACCATGTGGATTTACTCCGGGATTCATCCCACACTCCAAAGAGGTACACGTTTGTAGGTTAATCGTAAATTGCCCCTAGTGTGTAGAATAGTGCTGGTCGGCATGGACTCAGTGGGTCGAAGGGGCCTGGTTCGACTCTGTATCTCTAAAGTCTAAAGAAGTCTAAAATCTCAAAGCTTCCTTGAAAAAGTATAGCATCCAACTGACTTGTGGGAATCCCTGGTCTGCGACTGCCTGAAATGGAGGCACTGCATTTGGCAACGTGTCGAATCCATTCATTGGGAGTGCATAAACATTCACTTTAAATGGAGTGCATCAAACACCACCACCCCACCTTGTGCCAGAGTTTCTGAATCCCACACTGGCCTCATCACCTACCTTGGAACTTACAAAATTGTATTTACCAAGGGATTACCAAAGACTAGAACTATGAGAATCTCTCAGAATCCTTTACACCTTGACTAGTTTAGCAGATTTAAATTGGCAATTTACTTTAAATTTTAAATTAACAAAGGACCGAAGGAGAGGCTGATGTAGAAGATTTATTTTCAGTGTTTATAGAAAGTGACTGTGGTAGGATTAAAGGTGCCCTCAATAAATGATCTGCACTATATTATTCAATTTGCTGTACAGGTCATAAATCAAGAACTAAATTCTGTACTGGATCAGTTGATCTCTGCTGAGAGTTTCAGTTCCCCATAATAATGTCTAGCCATGAAGACAAGGAAAAAAAGCTATATTTCGGGAAGAGGTCACCTCTGGTCACTACTCAGAAATCTTATCAGAATAGATAAAACTGAACTAGTGTGAGCAAGTGGAATTCTCTGCCTCAGAAAGCAGTTGAGGCCAATTCCCTGAATGCATTCAAGAGAGAGCTAGATAGAGCTCTTAAGGATAGCGGAGTCAAGGGGTATGGGGAGAAGGCAGGAACGGGGTACTGATTGAGAATGATCAGCCATGATCACATTGAATGGCGGTGCTGGCTTGAAGGGCCGAATGGCCTCCTCCTGCACCTTTTGTCTATTGTCTATAGAACCATATGACAATCAGCCCTTTAACATTAAACACACGCCTAAAGTGTGTTCTACCCATTGAGCAGTTCTGCAAGTTACTGTGCAGACCAGCATTTATTTCCCACCTTTTAACACCCCATGAACTGAATGATTTGATGCAGCATTTCAGAGAACTGCTAAGAGCCAAACACATTGCTACATGCCTGGAATCACATGTAGGCTAGACTGGTTAAGGACAACAGACTAAAAAAAATATTAAACAAAGCAGGTCATTATAACAAACTATTAGATTTGTGGTAATCATTTTTGAGGTGTCGACTCCTTGAAATTCCCGATTATACATTTAACTGAATTTACATTTCCTACTGTCTTCATGGTCGTTGAAGATCTCTGGATTGGGAGGTCAAATCTCTGAATCACAAAGCCAGTCACAATATTGCTAGTACAAGGTCAACAGGAGCTAACAGGAGGAAAAAAACTGGAGGAGGGAAAATCAAACAACATCTTATGTGGGGTGCAGGAGTTTACAAACTGCCAGAGAAGTATCAGTTTGCAGTTTATAAACATCTACTAAAGTGACATTCCAGGCATGTACAGACTTATCCTATGTACAGAATAATCAAGGCTGCTCAAGCAGGTTAGTTCAGTAATAAACTGGTTATGGGAAGTATCTGGTGTAGAACCTAATGATCGAGAAACTTTTAAAATATATTTAAGTGTAAGATTTTGGCGGTTTTCAACTTAGAAACAAGTAAGGAATAGTACCAGAAGGTAGGTAAGAAATTACAGCTTTGAAATCTTGAGGAAAAAGTATGTTTAAAGGGAGACTGGAGTCGTTTCTGACTTTCCAACACAAAGGCAGGTGAGCAGCTAAAAGTAATTGACCACAATTTTAAAGCACTTTGATTTGATAGATTTTACGTGATAGAGCTGCTAATAATTCAAGTGACATCTTTTACCCGTAAATATAAAACATTTGACTTAGTAATATTTACATGTAAAATAGCACCTTATATATACTCAGCGCTGAAAGCACAAATTGGACTTAAATCTCAATTAAAAATGTTCCACCTCCTTTCTGCTAAAACCACAGGCTTTTGCTGAGGTAGTGTCACACATGCAGGTTATGTGGTAACCAAATGCGTATTCTTCTAACAGTAGAGTCAGCATTATCTTTAGAGAATGTTGCAGTCAAGCCAATCGTGTTCTAACAAATATCCACATAGTCATGTTCTAACAAGGTCACTGAAGAGCAATTGGGAAAACAGCAGCGAGTGATTCTCACGAGCCCATGAACAACAAAGTCAATCACTGAGCCCCAAATGTTAACGTACTGATAACTCAGCACAGACCAGAAAGGAAACCTTCACATGCGTGCTCCTGCAGAGCCAGGGTTTAACGCCGGATAATGCAGAACACACACCTTCGTGCAATGATTACTGAAGATTTGATTGAAGTAATTGAACAATAAATTCTGACGGTCAATTACAAATCTGAGGAATTGAAATGTGCCCATTTTGCCTGATGTTCCCATAAATAGTAAGTCAGTTTTGAGTTATAGTTCATAAGTTAGAGGAGCAGAATTAGGCCATTCGGACCATCATGTCTACTCCGCCATTCAATCATGTCTGATCCATCTTTCCCTCTCAATCCCATTCTCCTGCCTTCTACCCATAAGTCCTGACACCCTGGCTAATCGAGAATCAATTGGCATAATATCAGTCAGAAAGATTTACTTCTAAACAAGTTTTAAATGATCTTGCAATTGCAACTACATGTGCCAACATGACGAGAGCGTCTGGGAGTCTCCCATTGTGGTTAAAACTTACTGTGTCAATTTTCTTTCACCTGAAGCACAACTTTTGAAAGAACATATAATTGTGAATGTTACATTAACACTAAACGGACTAGGAACAAAACTGAATTAGATTAGTTTAAATTAGAGATACAGCACGGAAACAGGCCCTTCGGCCCATACACTGGGGACAATGTACATTTATAGCACGCCAATTAACGTACAAACCTGTACGCCTTTGGAGTGTGGGAGGAAACCGAAGATCCCGGAGAAAACCCTTGTGGTCACGGGGTGAATGTACAAACAACGCACAAGCATCAAACCAGGGTCTCTGGCACTGTAAGGCAGCAACTCTACTGCTGAGCCACCATGCTGCCAGCGGTACAATTGTTGTTGTAAATTTATTTAAATCTACCTTTTCCCCAAAACTAGGATGGACTATGATGGAATCTTCCTCCCGAAGATAATTGATTCACAGAAACATACAGGGCAGGAATCACCCACTCAGTCCACTGTGTTCTGTCTGTTCAAAGATCATTATTTTGGTTATTTCCCATTTCTCAATCTGCAGCCTTGTAGATTATGTCTCTCACACTCATCCAGATATCTTAAAAACACATTCAGGGTTTCTGGCTTCACCACTCTTTGAGCCCCTCTACTCTTTGGGTGATTTTTTTCCCCCTTTAAACTTCCCTCTACTCTTCCCATTAATTAGCTTAAATCTATATTTCCTTCTTATCGACCTCTGCTCAGGAAAAAAATTTCTTACCTGTTGCTCCCACCCAAGCCTCTTGTTTTTACATGGACTCAACTCAAATTTCCCTTAGCCTCCTTTATTCCAGAGAAAATCATCCCATTTTATTGCGTTTCTCACAACTATAATTATCCAGCCCTGGCAACATCCTCAAACTTTGCATTTTTTGAGAGATATATTCATCTTCTACAATAATGATCAAACCTAATGAACAGTGAGGATGTATTTACGTGTAGAAAGGAACTGCAGATGGTGGTACGTACCGAAGATAGACACAAAGTGTTGGAGTGACTCATGATTTCATTTACTTTTTTAATCCTCAGCCAATAATGACATACTACCTTAAACTACCTAATCAAACTACCTTACCCTCCCACTGAGCTTACCTGTCTTGTTTTTGCAGAGGTCTCTATGAAAGGTATTCCATAACTCCTAGCCAGTTCCTGGGCTTGTTTTGTATCCACAGTCCGTGAAGGTAAATCACATTTGTTTCCCACTAAGACCATGGGGACATCTTCAGAATCCTTTACTCTTTTAATTTGTTCTCTAAATGAACAATAAATTAAATGTCATTATATATTTACGTTACAAAACCAAATGCAAGCAATTCAAAAGGTGACAAGAAACAATTGCTAACTTTGATTAGGCAGTAAAAAAACAATGGGGCACAAAAACTGATGGTGCATTCTGTTTTATTGCTTGTGTATTGTATAAGTATTAGGCAACAATTATAAAAATGAATGAAATTACACAATTCTTTAAAATAATTTAACGCTGTTTACAATTAAGTTGGACAATAGTGAAATTGGTGCTTTTTCACATTTGATGTTAAAACTCCATTTATCATTTTCTAAATTTATTCCCATGTACATTGGTCATCAAACTTTGAATGTTCTCAAACACTTGTGCTCGGTCTGTCAAGGCCAGCTGGATCTCCTGGTTGCTAAACATTTTAAGCCCCCTTCCATACTGACGTTTCTGTCCTGGGCCTCCTCCATTGCCAGAGTGAGGCTGCACACAAACTGGAACAGCATCCCATATGCTGCTTGAATAGCTTACAACCCAAAGTTATGAACAGCAAATTCTCCAATTTTAGGTAACTAACTTACAAACGGGTGCTGTCTGTACCGAGTTTGTACATTCTACCCATGAACGCGTGGGTTTTCTCCGAGATCTTCTGTTTCCTCCCACACTCCAAAGACATACAGGTTTATAGGTTAATTGGCTTGGTATAAATGTAAATTGTCTCTAGTGTGTGTAGGATAGTGTTAATGTGCAGGGGATGCTGGTCGGAGCGGACTCGGTGGGCCGAAGGGCCTGTTTCTGCACTTTATTTCTAAACTAAACTCTCATCTTTCACCTCTTTTAGAATAGGTAGTCATTCAGGCCAGATGTTGATTGGTTTCAAGTTGCAGTTTCTTCAGCATTATTTCCATACAAAGTTTCTCACCCCTACAAGCTCCCCTCTTCCTTCTATTACTGGTATAATCAAAGTCTTCTATATTTAAGGCAGATACGAAACATGCACTATTTCCTTTATCTTTATTTCTCTGATCAGAACTACTGTTCTTATTCTCTTTTTACATGGTGCAAGACGCTCTTACCAATTTCTATCTTATTTACAAGTTTACTCTTATCTTTACGTGGTAATTTGTGGTCCATCTTTGACGGTTTTCAAAAGTACCCCAATTCTCACACATCCCTTTATCTCCGCAATTTAATACTTAACCCTACTTTGGTTAATCAATTTTCCTTTTATTTTTCAAAATCAAGTATTTTCATTGATAATTATGAAACAATATTTGCCACATTATAAAACTACATTTTCCAATTTACCATTATACTTCTACAATTGTGTTCAAGACTATATAGCTTTAGTCTGCAGTATGCCACTCTTCAAATAAAATTCTACTTCCACTGAATACTACATAAGACACCCAAAATAGTTTTTTCTCTGGTTGTTTCCAAAACATATTTCTGAAGTCTTTTCCGAAGTCTGTGTAGGTTATTTACCGGAATTATTTGTCAGACAAAATATCTCCACTTATTTGAATGCAACTGAACTTTGAACAATACCCTAACTAGCTCATTTAAAATTATGTTAACCTAATATTTCTCATATTACTTTCAAAAATAAAATGCACATATGGGGAGGCAGGTTTTCAAAAGCATTGATCTCCAACATCTGAATTTCAGGGGTCATGGTAGAGGAACCAAAAGTCTTAAACTTCAATTCATTTTCAAAAGTAACTAAGTTGTATAGAGAATATTTTTAACACCCACCTGTACAAGTGAACATCTGCAAATGATTTATGATTGTTTATGGCAAAGACGCAGAGGAACCCTTCTCCTGTCCTCATGTACTGATCTCTCATAGCACTATACTCTTCTTGACCAGCTGTATCCAGAATGTCTAATAAACATGTTTCACCATCAATCACTACCTGCTTCCTGTAGGAGTCCTGAAGAGAGACACAGAATATTAATTCATTTTCAATTATAGTTTAGCAATCATTTTACACCACAAGCATGAAATCACTCTAGAAATGTCTATGCATTTATTCCAATACAATACTTCTGCACATTTGTAATGGAATAAGCAGAAGGATATTAAGACAGAGAGCACAAAAATAAGCAAACAACAACCCATAAAATTCTTTTGTGGCCACAGTATCAAGCAATGACAATTTAGTGAACAGATCCCACCAAAAAAGGAACAGTGATTAAAAAGGAAAGTGCAGAAAAGATAGAGAAACCACATTAAAAAGGAAACAGTCTGGAAAAAGCTAATATAAAATAAAATAAAAAACTGCAAATGTTGGAAATCTGGAAAATAAACAGAAGATGCGGGGAAAACACAGCAAACCCGAGAGGACCTTTGGTAAGATAAACAGTGGTGGCTGATCTGTTGAGTGTTTAGAGCATTTGGTGCTTTTATTAATGAAAATTGATGCTCAAAATTCATCTAAAACGGAAAGAAAATATTGAAGACTCAGTAGATCAGACAGGGATGAGAAATAGTTAATTTTTCAGATATTTTAAAGGCCTGCAAGGACATGCCCAGCAACTACAATTTCACCTCCTTAGAAACCATAATGTAAGAATAAAATTAATTGGCACTTGGAGAAGCTCGAGTTAATGATGACAGCCAGTATAAAGTTTTGAAAGCCTAATTGCTTTTAATTAAATGGTTTATTTTTACAATAATGTACAGGGAAGCTGATGAAGGGAATGCGGCAGAGGTCACCAATGTGGATTTTCAAAAGGCATTTGAAGTCCCAAAGTAAAGACTGGTTAGCACAATTGTGGGCAGTGGAACAAAATGACCAATGCCAGCATGAATAACAAATTTGGCTAAAGATGACAGCAGACACATAGAACGTGGTTTGTTTTCAGACAGGAAAATAATATACAATAGTATCCCCAGGTTCGGAGCTAGGACCACTGCTCATATATATTAAAAACAGATATTGAGGCTCTATAAGGCGCTGGTCAGGCCACCTTTGGAGTACCGTGAGCAAATTTGGGCCCCGTATCTGAGGAAGGATGTGCTGGCTCTGGAGGGGATCCAGAGGAGGTTAACAAGAATGATTCCAGGAACCATATGATGAACACATGACAGCACTGGGCCTCTACTCGCTGGAGTTTAGAAGGTTAAGGGGGGACCTCATTGAAACGTACAAAATAATGAAAGGAATAGAGTGGATGTGGAAAGGATGTTTCCACTGGTGGGAGAGTCTAGGACCAGAGGTCATAGCCTCAGAATTAAAGGGCACTCTATTAGAAAGGAGATGAGGAGGAACTTTTTTCGCCAGAGAGTAGTTCATCTGTGGAACTCATTGCCACAGAGGGCTGTGGAGGCCAAGTCTGGATATTTTTAAGGCAGAGAAAGACTGATTCTTGAATAGAACGGGTGTCAAGGGTTATGAGAAGGCAGGAAAATTAGATTAAGAAGCAGAGATCAGCCATGATTGAATGGCGGAGTAGACTCGATGGGCCGAATGGCCTACTTCTACTCCTATAACTTGCGAACTTATGAAAAATTCAAAATTTGCAGTGAATTGGCAAATTAAATTTAATACAGGATGGTGCAAATTGATACATTTAGGTAGAAAGATAGAGTTAATACAGATTAGGTATCATATTTCCAACAGGTATATAAGAGAAGGCCTGGAATATTTGCAGTCTTTGAATGTGGCAAAACATCTTAAGTGTATATTTAGTAAGTCATTTGGAATATTAGGCTTGTAGGTACGATAACAGAATACAAAAGCAGTGATTTTGCTCATTTATTATATTTTTAAAGTAACAATTATGCCTCAAATTATTGCCAATTCAGGCCACTACATTCTAGGAAGAATACAAAGATCCTATAGAGCGTGTAAAAAAGATTTACTAGCATGGTTATGGATGAAAGATTTCAGCTACAAGATTAAACTGAAGTTGGATTGTTCTTGTAGAAAAGGAAGTGGATAAGAGTTTTGATACAGCTGTACAAGATCTTGTCAGGGTTAAATAGGATCAAGGGAAGCTACTCCCACAACATGTAGTTCAAGGGCTGGGGAAATAATTTTAAAGTGATGGGTAGGAAATACAATGAACATTATTAAATAGAGTAGTGACTATCCATAACTGTTTTTTCTCATATTTAATCAGGACTTTTAAAAGAATTGGAGAGGGACTTGAAGGAAAATAATTTTCAGGGTGAGAGACAGGGAAATTGGACTAACATATGCTCTGCAAAAAGCTGGTATGAACTTGATATGCTGAATAACCATCAACTGAGTCACAGCAATTCAGTGATTTAAAAGTTCTGAATCACTGAGTATTGCCAGTGCTTTCTCTTTTTACGTCACACATCCAGCATTTTTCTTCTACGTTAATAAGAGGCCCCAGACAATCCATATTGAAGTTTTGAAGTAGAAGCACTCATTTTCCCAAGTTCTTTGGAAGCAGTAATTATACTATGTACCAGAGAGTGGAGAATGTTACTTATCTGCTCTGAAAGAAGGTAATAGTGGAGAGCAGGCAAATTGCTTGCCAATTAGCATTGGCTTTCATTAAAGATTGGTATCAAGAGGTTTATAGAATATTCCATTACAAAAGACAAGGAAACATTTAACAAATACATGAACCAATGAAAGGCAGATCCCATTTGTCAATTTTATCATTCTTTAAGGAATTATCAAACAAATGGGCAAAATAAATTCAGTTAGAATATAATCTGATTTGAAGATTAAAGCCCATTTTAATAATGGTGTCAAATGCGGCTCGACAAAAGTTAAAATGTTGCGGATTCCAATTCTGCCCCAGGGATTTAAGCACTATATCTAGACTTGCAGTTATTGCAGTAATAATGGAAGAGTTCTGAACTGAGAGAAATGCAATAATTTAGGTAACATATCACATTGAAGCCTGAAAGGAAATTGCATGGCTTCATTCTAGGAGCGGGACTGTTATTCATAATATTCTGGCCTGTCTTTAAACCCCCCTTAATAGATTGCAATTGTGGGACTTGCAATCTAGAAAGTGGCCTGCGTGTTTTCAACATTTCAACAGTGCTAAATTTCAGAATTACTTAATTGGCTGGAAAGTATTTTAAGGCCCTGAAGTTGCAGCAGGTATTATAAAATTGCTACTTCCTCCTTGTTGCGATGGTTGAAAGATGGAAACTTTCATTTTTCAGAGCTTCGTTTTTTGTATCTTCACAAGATGTTGTAGCTAAGCCTTATAGTAATAAAAGAAACAGCTCCTCACCCTTTGTACATTTTAAATAGCCACCCTATACCTATTTGAGGAGATTGAGTTCATAAATATGAAAGACCACTTTGCTGACAGTTCTACACAAGCATCCAAGGTTAGATATGAACCCCAAATCTTTTATAACTGCGAGTTCCCAGCCAAGGTTTAAATAAGAAAAGGAACAACCAGGTTTATACAGAAGAGTTTGAATAAAATGCATTGAAGAATAGGTATCCAATTTGGCCACAGGTGGGGTAACTTCTGTTTAGGAGATCAATAACAGAAAGTGTTTTGGAAAAGTTCAGTGATGTTACCTGGTTCTTTTTGACTACAGGAAAGAAAACACTATTATTCCAAACACAAATAAAACTCTGTCAAAGTGACTTTAAGAACCTATCCTCTGTCGAAAGCACAGGTCTGTGCTCACTTACCTCTATCGTTGGATCATATTCATCCACAAAGTGGTTCTGAATCAACTGGATCGTTAAGGCACTCTTTCCCACACCACCAGCTCCTACCACGACAAGTTTGTATTCCGTCATTTCCTGCTTCCCTTTACAGTTAATCTGAAAGCGGTAAAAGGTGGGAATATTAATCGGATTTATCCACACAATTTTAAAAGGCTGTAATGGTGGACTTGTGACACTTGGAAAACCATTAAGAATAGCAATCATAAATTTTCTCTCCAAAACTTGACTGCAACCTGGAGAGTATCCAAGCAATGTGAAATGACAAACCTGTTACTCTAGATCAGTGCCGAGAGAAATTTATAAAATAGTAAGAGCGAAGTTACTAAACTGTGCCTGCCAAATTACCACCGTTTCAGCTGACTCAATCATCAAAGTAATAAGTGCTGGTGGAGGAATTAAGCAATACTCATTCACAGGTGAAAACAAAGTGCTGGAGTAAACAGCACATTTCTATTCCAAATTTGCAACGTCTGTATTTTATTTTCAAGCGATGGCTAGTCTTGACTTTTTTCCAATGTGAGCAAGAGCTGAATTCCAGAGGTTAAGTGAGTGCAACAACCCTCAAAGGCCGCACTCGACTAAGCTAGATTTCGAAGAACTTTGGTACTGAATTCAACGAGACACTAAATTAGGTGGTATTACAGACAGTGATTAATGTTATCACTGATCAGCTGAACAAGTGGAAGTTTAATTCAGATAAGTGCAAGGTGTTGCATTTTGGGATCCAACCAGGGTATGACTTTCAGTCGAGCCCTGGGCAGTAGAGCAGAACAGAGATGTGCAAGTATAAGATTACATTTTCTGAACTTGCAACACTTACATAGGGTGGTGAAGAGGGCTTTTGGCACACTGGCCTTTTATAGTAGGGGGACTGAGTACATAAATTGGAATATTTCTTTGGATTGTTACAAGACGTTATCGAGGCTCCACTTGGAGTATTGTGATTAGTTTTGGTTACATTGTCATAAGAAAGATGCCATTAAGCTGGAAAAAATGTCATACAAAATTACAAGAATGTTGCCAGGACATAAGGAACTGAGTGATAGGGAGAGGTTGAGCAGGCTAGGACTTAATTCCTTGGTGCATAGGAGACAATCTCATTGAGGTGTATAAAATTGTGAGGGGCATAGATAGTGCAGCTTCCCCCCCCCCCCCCCCCAGGGTTGAGGAATCAAGATTCAGTGGGTAAAGGTATAAATTGGGAATGAAAAGATTTAATAGGAACCCGAGGGGTTTTCACACAAGAGGGTAGAATGAATATGGAACAAGCTGCTGAACGAAGTGGTTCAATGACATTTAAGTCATTTAGGCAGGTACACAAGGGTTAAAAGGATATGGGTCAAACATGGGCATATGGACTTGCTTAGATGGGCATCTGTATCAACATGGACAAGTTGGACCTAGTACTATTTAATAAGCATGGTACTGTTTAATGATCATCACAATATTAAACGTGCCAAATTGATTCAACCCTCCACCAATGAAGTAGACAACCAAGGGATAAAGAAGAACGAACTCTGCACTTTCCTACTCTTTGGCAGAAGAATACTTTTACAGAGTCCAGATGACAATGTTAATCATTAACATCTGATATCACGCTTATCCCTTATTCTTCTTTCCTCACAACCAGCTATAAATTTGATTTTTTTTAAAAAAGCAAAACAATGGGATGTGCACATCAACATGAGATAAAGAGCTTAGAGTGAAAAGGCTATACAAAATAATGGCTCTGCCAATATAAAATTATATAATGATTAAGTTTTGATTGCTAATATTTTGAGTGATGGATGCTTTTCAAGTTACCAATTAAAATATCTTGATTAAATCATAGCAGAATGTTTTTAAAATGTTTGACACCTCATTTGCTCTGTTGTAATGCTTCTCTAAAGTTTATCAAATATCAGCAACACAAAAACACCTTATGTTTCAATGGGCACGTGTAACAATAGTGTACACTCTGCTGACGATGTAGCGGTAACATCTTCAAATCAAACCATTCATTATCCTATCAAATACCCAGTAGATTTCATACAAACTAAATATTACACAGAGGAGTACAGCCCAGGAACAGGCCATTCAGCTGATGATACAGTGCCAACATAATGCCAAATTAAACTAATCCCTTTAACCTGCACATGATCCACATCACACCATTCCTTGCATGTTCAACTTCCTTTCTAAATGGATCTTAAACATCACTATATCTGCTTCCACTGCCCTTGGCAGTACATTTCAGGCACCTATCTATCACTCTCACAGTAAAAATCTTGTACCACACATCTCCTTTAAACATTCCCCCTCTCACCTTAGAACCATGTTCTGTAGTATTTGATATTTTCATTGGGGAAAAGGTTCTGACTGTGCACCATATTGATACTTAGTTTAGTTCAGTGATGTGATACAGCGAGGAAACAGACCCTTCAGCCCCCCAAGTCCACGCCGACCAGCGAGCACCACACACTAGCACTATCCTACACACTAGGGACCATTTCCAATTTGACCAAGCCAAGTAACCTACTAGCCTGTATGTCTTTAGAGTGTGGGAGGAAAACTGGAGCACCCAGAGAAAGCCAATACAGGTCAGGGGGAGAACGTACAAACTCCATACAGACAGCACCTGTAGTCAGGATCAAACCCGGGTCTCTGGCGCTGAAAGGAAGCAACTCCACGGCTGCACCACCGTGTTGCCAGGCTTCTTATAATTATCTATACTTCTTTCAACATTCCCTTCAGCCTCAAAGACTTCAGAGAAAACAATCCAAGTTTGTCAAACCTATTGTCCAATCATAGCCACTAAATCCAGGCAGCGTCTTGGTAAAGTTGCAAGCAACGTGCACTATGAGCACACCAATAAATGACCATCTACAATAAGGGAGAGTTCAATCACTTGTCCTTAACATAGAATGACGTCACCAAATCCCCGACCATCCTGTGGATCATCAGTGACCAGAAACTCAACTGATGTCACCAGAGAAAGCTGGGGTTACAAGCACGGAAGTGGCACATCTGACAATCAATTGACATTTCACAATCTACAAGGCATAGAGCAGTAAGGCAGAGATTAAGCTGGTATTCTGCCTATTTGCCTCAATGAGAACAATTCAACCAACACTCTTCAAAAAGCTTTTATACCACCCAGAGCAAAGCCACCCACCCAAGCATTCACTCTCTCCACTGCCAGTGTCAACTACAAAATGCACTGCAATTACCCTACTCGGACACCACCACCAAAACCTGTTACTTTTATGACCAAGAGGGGCAAGAGAATATCACCTTCAGGTTCTCCTGCAAGTCTCAAACTTCCAAATTCAGAAAAATATTATTTCTCCATCGTTTTTACATCTAAATTCTGGAACTTCCTAACAGATTATTAAGTATCAAAACTAAAAATACAAGTGGCACATTAGTTTAATCAGCAGATTAGAAACCTGGTGGTCAAGACTAACAACCTGGAATCGCAAGTTCAGAATGGAATTAATTTAGAACAGAACATTTTGGTGATGATGATCATGAAACTACCAGAAAATCATTACAAATCCAGTTGGTTCATTACTTCTTCATTCAGGGGAGAAAAGCTGGTGTCCTTACCCATTGGGTTCTTTCTTCTGCCTACCCTGATCACTTCAACACCTCACACCCCCACCCATGCCTTTCATTGCAGCACTCCTTACTGTCACCCGTATAACTCTGTGCCCTCCAGTTCCTGCCTTCATTTAGCAAAACAAAAAGTGCTGGTGGAACTTAGCGGGTCAGGCAACATCTGGGGAGGGAATGACAGACAACGTTTTGGGTCGGGGCCCTTCTTCAGTCTAAATAAATATCTGCATAAATACCCTCAATTATAGAAATATATTTGTGTGCTGAAAGCAGTTCAGGGAAGACTTACTAACTAGGATGGGAGAATTGGCTTGGAAGGAAAGGGTTCATATCATATCATATCTATACAGCCGGAAACAGGCCTTTTCGGCCCTCCAAGTCCGTGCCGCCCAGCGATCCCCGTACACTAACACTATCCTACACCCACTAGGGACAATTTTTACATTTTACCCAGCCAATTAACCTACATACCTGTACGTCTTTGGAGGTTCACCCAGCAGGTTCACAGGCTCGTATCTAATGAAGTTTGGACGAGAGTGAGAGGTGACAATTGAAGGGTCCTGCTGGGTGGGGTGGATAATCAGAAGACAATGTTTCCTCCTGTGAGAGAATGCAAAACAAGAGATCACCTTTTGGAAATTATGGGGTTGCTCATTTGGAAGTGACGAGGCAAAGTTTACACTAAAAATGTCTACGGTATTTGGGACTATATTTCCAATGGGTGGAAGCAGAGCCTATGAATATATTTAATACAAAGATAGATTTGAATATTTTTATGCAAAAGTAGATAATTTTTTGATAAGCAAAAGTGAAATGTTCCCCCAGTCACAGGAACAGGGAACTATGGTGACACTCAAAACATCATATTAATAGGTGGAGCAGGCTCGAAGGCCTGCTCCTAAGGTACATGATCAAACAATACCTCAGCCTCCTCAAATCCACATCCTCCATCTGTCAGCAATCTTTCCCACCCCACTTGCTTCCTTCCACCCAGACTACCATTGCGCTCTCCCCATGAATTACCAACCTTTGCATCCCCTCAACACCCCCTCCCTCCCCCACTCTCCCTTCCACTGTTCTCACCGCACGTCTTCGTTCCAAACAACCACCCACCCCTTGCCCTCCCTCTTCCTCATACACCCCCTCCTTCATCCCCCTTTCCATCCCTCCCCTTCTCCTCTTGCCCCATGATGAACCCTCTATCTTTGCCTGCCTTTGCCTCACTCCATCGCTTGGTCTATCTTTGGCTGCTTGTTTTACCACCTCCTTACCATTCATTTGGTGCCCACCATTGCTCTCCCCCTTCAATTGTCTCTCTATCACTCTCCCAAGTCCACCCCTCTCCTTCCTGGTCATATCCCATGCTCTTCCCTTAGCAGCCCTCCCTCCTTCCCATGGCCCCCTTCATCATTTGTCCTATCTTCCCATTTCCTCACCCCTCCCACTCTCTGCATTCCCCTGCCCACAATCCTCCATACTCCTAATCTTGCTCCACTTATTCCACTCCTATGCTAACATTCCTCTATATCCATTCTCCCTTCCCTACCCCCCATTAATTCCCACTCCAATCACCTCACTGTTCACCCCCATCCATTGCCCCTCCCTAGCACCCCCTCCCATCCTGCCTGATCCCCACCTCTCCCAACTCCCTTTCTTTCCTTCCTCCCTCCAATCATCCTTTCCCATCCGAGCCCATCGCCAACATCCCCTCCATTACTCTCCCCATCGAGATCCACCCATCCACATCTCCTGCTTTTACCCTATCCAACCCCTCTTCCCTTGCCCTTCCCTCCTGCATTCCTCTTTTGCTCCTTCACGTGCACTCCCCTCATAAACCTTTTACTCCCTTGCAAAGTCCATTGTCCTCTCCTAGTTCTCTTGCCTTCCACTTACTTTACCACTCCTCTCCTTCCACTTGTCCTCTCGTCCTCCCTCCCACATCCTTGTCCTCTCCTCTCTACCACTCTCCTACCCAAATAATTTCACAACCCCTCTCCCTTCCACCCACCCTCACTTCTCTCGCTCCCACCCATAACTCCTCCTCCCTCCTCTCACCCCCCCTCCCCTCATGCCCTCACTACCCTTCCCATCTTAACACCCCCTCCATCCCTCCTGTTCCTTCCACTTTCAACTTCCTCCCTCCCCTCCCGTTCTTACACGTGCCCTCATCCCCTCCCTCATACTCCCACTGCCCTTGCCATCCTCGTTCCCACCTTTCACCTCCCCACTCACTCTCCCTCCCCTTTCCTCTAATACCCCTTCTGTTCCCCTATCCTCCACACCCACTCCTCCCCTAACCTCAACTTTCCCGCACTCTCCCTCCTATCCTCTTCCCTCCTCCCCATTCCTCTCCAGCCATCCTAGCTCCCTACCCCGACACCCACCTTCACTCCCTTTCCCCACCCACCCTCCCTCACTCACTGCCTCCTGACTGGCCCTCACACCCCCACCCCTCCACACTCCCATGCACCCATTTCCCTCACCCCACCCTCCCCGCTGCCGACAACCCTCCTCACCCCTCCCCACCACACTCCCCACACCCCTCATTCCACCCGTCTCCGCTAAAACTCTCTTACCGCTCTCCAACCACTCCCATCTCCCACTCTTCTCCCATGCATCCCTGCCTCTCCCCATCCCTTTTTCCTCACCTCACCCTCCCTCTTCTCCCCATTCTCCTCCCCACGCCCTTCTCCCCTCCCACAAACCCTCCCTCCACGCCCACTTCCTCACAACTCACCCTCCTTTCCCCCCACATCCTACCCTCTCCCCAACCACTCACAACTCCCTCCACTCACTCACCACCTCCCACCGTACCCGCAACGTGTCCCCCCTGCACTGTCTCCTCACCCACCCCCATTCCCCTCACCCGCACCGCCCTTCCTCACCCTCTCCCCACCTCCCCACGCTACCTCCCCCACACCCTCTTCTCCTTCCCACACCACTCCCCTCACCCTCTCCCCTCATCATTACTGCCCTCCCTCACTTTCTCCCCACCACCCTCCTTCCCCCACACCCCCCCTCCGCACCCCACTCCCCTTCACCCTTATCGCCCTTCCTCACCCCACTCCCCCCCACCGACTCCCCCCATACCCCATCCCCACCCCCTCACACCCCTTCCACACCCTTTCCCCTCATCATTACTGCCCTCCCTCACCCTCTCCCCCCACACCTCCCCATACCCACCCTCCCCACCCCCCTTCCCCCACACCCTCTCGCTCTCCCCCCTACCCCTCCTTCCTCACCCCACTCCACCGACTCCCCCATACCCTATCCCCACCCCACTCCCCTCACACCCTCCCTCCTCACCCCACTCCCCCATACCCCACCCCCCACACTTACCGCCCTTCCACACCCTCTCCCCTCATCAATACTGCCCTCCCTCTCCCCCACACCTCCCCATACCCACCCTCTCCCCCCACCCCTCCTTCCTCACCCCACTCCCTCCCACCGACTCCCCCATACCCTATCCCCACCCCCTCACTCTTACCGCCCTTCCTCACGCTCTCCCCATACCCCAAAAACCTCCTCTCCCCACCCCTCACGCCTACCCCCCTTTCCTCACACCGTCCCCTCTCACTCTCTCCCCTCACCCTCACTCCACACCGTCTCCCCTCACTCTCTCCCCTCACCCCATCCCCCCTCACTCCCCTCCCCCTCTCACCGCTTCTCCTTCGGCCCCGGCAGCGGCAGCGCTGGCTGTCCGAGCGCTTCTGAGCATGCGCGCTGCCCCCGCCCCGCCCCGCCCGCTAACGGCCGCGCTCGCGCTCGCTCCCCTCCCCAAAGCGCGCGCTCCCCGTCCTGTGACACTCCTCCCCCCCTCCACCCCCGTGTGTCCTCGTGCCCGCGCCCCCCCCCCGATGTGTCACGTGCCCGCGCCCCCCCCCCCCGGTGTGTCACGTGTCCGCGACCCCCCCCCCCCCGCCCCTGCCAACCGAACACAAACCTGCCTCTCAGTCAGGACGGGCGGCCACACACGGTTGCCCCTCCCCACACACCAAGCCCTCCTTACCCGGGCACCGCGCGCACCTCAGGCTCGTCCCTCCCCCGCCAGCTTGTCGCTCCGTGTAAATATTCACCTCACCCACTCTCTCCGGGTGGAGGAACCTTTGTTTTTTTTTTGTAATGTCACAGGCAGAAGGCCAAGCCGCCGGGCGGCGCGCAGGCGCAGTGGCTGCCAACGGCCGCGGGGGGTTTGCGTCGCCGGGCACGTGGGCGGCGCGGTGACGTCAGCGCGCGGCGCGGCTATAAATAGCCGGTATAAAAGCAGCAGCAAGCGCGCCGGCTGGCAGTCGGTGGCGGGGAGGCGGGACAGAGCGGCTGGAGGAGCAACCACCACCCCCCTCCACATATACACCCCCCCCCCACCCCCCCACATACACACCACACACATACACCACACACACCTACACCACACACACCAACCCCCCCCCCCCCCCCACACACATCCCCCCACCCACACAGCCCCCACACACCCCACCAGGATGGGGGGAGGAGAGGGTGCTGCACCAATGCAGGAGAGGATTGGGCGCACCAGGTCCACTTGGTCGAGCTAGTATATATATATATATATGTAGGAAGGAACTGCAGATGTTGGTTTACATCAAAGATAGACGCAAAATACTGCAGTGACTCAGCGCAACAGGCAGCATCTCTGGAGAGAAGGAATGGGTGACGTTTTGGTTTGAGACCCTTCAGACAGGTCTGAATATATGTACATATATATATATATATATATACACACACACACACACACACAAATACATCATGCATGTCTTTCCACTGACGTTACTGTGCAACAAAACCTTTCACTTCCTTGGGACACGTGACAATAAGCTGAACTGAAATATATATATATATTTAGATATATATATATATATATATATAAACACACACACACACAGTGGCGCAGCGGTAAAGTTGCCTTACGGCACTAGAGACGTGGGCTTATCTGTACGGAATGTTCTCCCTATGAACTGCTTGGCTTTTCTCCGGGATCTCCGGTTTCCTCCCACATTCCAAAGACGTACAGGTTTGTAGGCTAATTGGCTTCGGTAAAATTGTAAATTGTCCCGTGTGTGTATGATAGTGTAAGTGTGCGGGGATCGCTAGTCGGCGTGGACTCGGTGGGCCGAAGGGCCTTCAAACGGGTCTGAAGAAGGGTCTTGACTCAAAATGTCACCCATTCCTTCTCTCCAGAGATGCTGCCAGTCCCACCAAGTTACTCCTGCATTTTATGTCTATCTTCAGAATATGTAAACATAGTACACTGTAAGCAATATAATAAATGGGAAGAAAAGATCAATGAGTGTGTGTCAATATATCTATATTCGCTCCGCCTTAACCAACCTGATCTCCCGGTGGCTGAGCATTTCTACTCCCCCTCCCACTCCCAGTCTGACCTTTCTGTCATGGGCCTCCTCCAGTGTCATAGTAAGGCCCACCGCAAATTGGAGGAATAGCACCTCATATTTCGCTTGGGCAGCTTACAGCCCAGCGGTATGAACATTGACTTCTCTAACTTTAGATAGTTCCTCCGTCCCTCTCTTCCCCTCCCAATTCCCAGTTCTCCCACTGTCTTTCTGTCTCCACCTATATCCTTTCTTTGTCCCGCCTTGACTTGTGTGGAGATTGACAGCTTCTTGATTAGTAAGGGTTTCAGGGGCTATGGGGTGAAGGCAGGAAAATGGGGTTGAGAGGGAAAGATAGATCAGCCATGATTGAATGGAAGAGTAGACTTGATCGGCCAAATGGCCTTATTCTGCTCCTAGAACGTAAGAACCTCCCAACAACCATCAGGCTCATGAACTCTGTACTAAACTAACTTAACTATGAACTATAGACTGGGTTTGTTTGCACTAAGACTAAGGTCTTTGGGTTTTATTGATGGTCAGTATTGGGGTCATCAATGGATTGAATTTTTTGTTTATTATATATTATCTATGTGTATTGTGTTTACGGGGCTGTTATGCTGCTGCAAGTAAGAATTCCATTGTTCATTGTTGGTACATATGACAATTAAATACTCTTCACTCTTGTTCAGATCAACCTTGCTCAGCCTCAAGTTCTTGCCAAGTAGAAGCGATGACCATCGTAAAAGCACTGATGAGATCTGGGGAGATCTGTCTAGTTTAGTTTAGTTTAGAGATACTGCGCAGAAATAGGCCCTTTGGCCCACCGAGTCCGCGCCGACCAATGATCCCTGCACATTAACACTACTCAGCGTAAACTAGGGACAATTTATACATTTATATCAAGTAAATTAACCTGCAAACCTGTACATCTTTGGGAGGAAAGAGATGAGGAAAAACTTTTTTAATCAGAGAGTTGTGAATCTGTGGAATTCTCTGCCTCCGAGGGCAGTGGAGGCCAATTCTCTGAATACATTCAAGAGAGAGCTAGATAGAGCTCTTAAGGATAGCGGAGTCAGGGGGTATGGGGAGAAAGCAGGAACGGGGTACTGATTGAGAATGATTAGCCATGATCACATTGAATGGCGGTGCTGGCTCGAAGGGCCGAATGGCCTACTCCTGCACCTATTGTCTATTGTCTATTGTCTATTGAAACCGAAGATTTTGGAGAAAACCCACACTGGTCACACGGAGAACGTACAAACTCTGTACAGACAGCACCCGTAGCCAGAATCTAACCCGAAACTCTGGCGCTGTAAGGCAGTAGCTCTACTGCTGCACCACCGTACCGCCCTGTCTGATTAATTGAGGATTTTGTAGCTGATGTATACTTCCTGGCTCATTTATTTTGGATCTGTAAAACACACAGGAGAATATTTACTTCTTCGTGAGTGACTGCAAAAAGCAAGAGTATGCACACGAATTAGAAAAGGTCAGAGGGGAGGCTCAGAAATAAATCAACAAAGACTAATAGAGCAAAGACACGAAGTACTGGAGTAACTCAGCGAGTCAGGCAGCATCTCTGGGGAAAAAGAATAGGTGACGTTTCGGGTCGAAACCCTTCTTCAGACTGAGAGGGGAGAGGGAAACGAGAGATGTGAAAATGTACATAGAACACATGAATGAAAGGTATGCAAAGAGACAAATCAAAGCGAGGAACGATGATCATGGAAAGGTGGGGCCCACAATGGTCCATTGTTGGCTCAGGAGAAGGTGATAGACTAATCGAGCAGGCTGGAAATCAGAATTGGGAAGTATGGTTTTAGTTGTATAGACATTACCTAGAATGCGTGCAGTGGTGTATATATACTGTATATATAACAGTATTTCTCACAGTTGAAAATGACCTCCAGACATAACACTTAAATGTGATGGGGGGGAGTGCAATAGAAATATTCTGTAAGCGTGGAGATCTGGTAATGGAGTGGACCTTTCAGTTTTTGAGGCAGTATCTTAACTATTGGACAATCTTGGTTTAGATACAGCATGTAAACAGGCCATTCGGCCCATCAAGTCCGCACTGACCAACAATCCCCACACATTAATACTGTCCTACACTAGGGACAATTTTATACCAAGCCAATTAATCTACAAACCTGTACTATGGAGTGTGGGAGGAAACCGATGTTCCCGGAGAAAACCCACGTGGGTCACGAGGAGAACATACAAACTCTGTGCAGACAAGCACCCATGGCCAGGATCGAACCTGGTCTCTGACGCTGTAAGCGTTGTAAGGCAGCAACTCTGCAACTGTGCCGCCCTCCTGAATCTACTCCTGAAAGAAATATTATTGCACAAAGAAAGACTTGGATATGTCGCGGAGACAAAAGTGACTACAGATGTTGGAATTTGGAGCTAAAAACAAACTACTGGGGTACATCAGCAGGTCGAACAGCATCTTTGGAGCCAAAACAATAGACACCATTTCAGGTCATTAGAATTGAGAGTGTCGAGGACAGACAATCAGTATAAAGAGGTGAAAGGGAAGAGATATATGATGTGCTGTACATAATTTCAGGTTTTCCCAAACCATTTTTTAAGTTTAGTTTTAGTTTTTGTAGTTTTTGTTTAGTTTATCGTTATGGTATGGTGAAAAGCTTTTTTGTTGTGTGCTATCCAGTCAGCGGAAAGACTATATATGATTATAATCAAGCTGCCCACAATGAACGGATACAGGATAAAGGGAATAACATTTAGTGTAAGATAAAGTCCAGAAATGTCCGATTAAAGATAGTCCGAGGGTCTCCAATGAGGTCGATGGTAAGTCAGGACCACACTCTAGCTGGCGATAGGATGGTTCAGTTGCCTGATAACAGCTGGGTAGAAACTGTCCCTGAATCTGGAGGTATGCGTTTTCACACTTCTGTACCTCTTGCCTGATGGGAGAGGGAAGAAGGGATGAGTTCACACACCTGTTTGTGCCTGTCGCAGTTTGTACTTTGTGTACAAAATCATGAGAGGAATAGATCGGGTAGACGCACAGAGTCACTTGCCCAATCGAGAACCAGGGGACATAGGTTTAAGGTGAGGGGGGGAAAGATTTAATAGGAACCTGAGGGGTAACTTTTTCACACATAGGTTGGTGGGTGTATGGAACGAGCTGCAAGAGGAGGTAATTGAGGCAGATGCAAGTGCAACATTTAATAAACATTCGGACAGGTACATGTTCAGAGGATTATGGGCCAAGTGAAGGCAGGTGGCACTAGTGTAGATGGGACATGTTGGTCAGTGTGGGCAAGTTGGACCAAATGGCCTGTTACCACGCTATATGACTATGACCTGACCTACATAGGCCAGGTGTCGAAAGGGGCTGTATAATTCATGTCAGTTGGAGAATGAAGTCGTCAGTCAGCATGTGCGTGATATTGGAGCACTAATAACTGTTCAGTTATCAGGGAAAGATAACATTCAAAGCAACCACAGGCTTTTACGAAATAATCATTCTGCAATACCATACCTCAACGGCATTAAATTTGCTAGTTTACTACACCTACTGAGGTGAGATAATATTGTGAGGTGCATATATGTTAATGACTAGAACCAGTGAGTGCACTTTCTCCCAGTGCTAGCAGTATTTTCTCGCTCTTGCTTGTCTAACCTTTCATCATGTCAAGGCTATGATTTTGAAATCGAGGTTTATTGCAACATCTCCTGCTTTAATTTCTAAAGCATCATAACCAGTATTTGTGTGTGTGTGTGTGTGTGTGTGTGTGACTGTACATACTGGTACGGCCTCTTAAAAGTTAAAAATTAGATTTTCAAATGTTTTATATTGCAACAAAATCACTAAAGTTTATTTATTTTTTAATTAAATTAATCGGCCTGGTCACCCAAGTCGTTGTACTAATTTCAAAGTCGTCTTGCAGAATCTCATTGTAACTCGTTTTCACCAAGCCCACAGTTAACAATGGCTCGTTTCCTTTACCATCGTTACTTTTTTGCATATCTTTCATTCATTTGTTCTATCTCCATATCACCGTCTATATCTCTCGTTTCCCTTTCCCCAGACTCTCACACAGAGGTATATATATATATATATAACTTCTGTATTTCACAGTTTAAAATGAACTCCAGACATAACACACGTTTCAGGCTCGGCCTTTCCTTGATCATCGTTCCTCGCTTTGGTTTGTCTTTTTGCAAACCTTTCATTCATGTGTTCTATGTACGTTTTCATATCTCTCGTTTCCCTCTCCCCTCTCAGTCTGAAGAAAGGTGTCGACCCGAAACGTCACCTATTCCTTTTCTCCAGAGATGCTGTCTGGCCCGCTGCATTACTCCAGCATTTTTGTGTCTACCCCTAAACAGTTCATGCAGCTTATGATGGTCCGTCATAGACACCAGTAGCAAGAAATGAAATGCACTGCCGGCGAGTTTTGTTAAAAAAAAAAAGCATTGACCACACAATGGAGCATATTACATTCCTGGCATTTTTAATTCCTTCCTGCAAGCTACGGAGAATTATAGTCAGGCCATTCAAATTGTCTCCACTTCCATCAGACTGAAGTCTGAGCTCAAAACTAGCTCCTTCGGTCCTCAATTCTGTGCTAGGATGACTCTCCATCTTAACCACATGATCTCATTTGATTTCTTTTCAATGATTCAATGATACTTTATTGTCACATGTACCTAGGTACAATGAAATGCTTTGTTTTACATACAATCCAGTAAGTTACATACAATCCAGCAGAGCTCACCTTGGCGGTACACAAAGAGTCATGTAGGAAGGATGCTGGTTTAAACTAAAGATAATAGAGCAGAGCAAGATAGACCACTTAACCCTAAGAACCGTAGTACGTCACGGCGCCATTTTAGTAGGCAGAAACTTGCAGAAACATTTAAAAAGAAAAATAACAAAAATCTGTGAATTGATAGATGAGATATATTCTGCATTTTAATGGTATCATCACACATACTGTTCCCCAAAACACTGATTACACTGCGAGAGGCATAGCGAACGGCGTGTTTGCCTACTAAAATGGCGGACGTTACGCTCCTTTGCGTACTACACTTCGGTATAGGCGATTTCAACAGAGTGGTTCATCTTGCTCCTCTAGTACGTTTGTTTGAAACCGAAGATAGGCACAACACTCAACGGGACAGGGTGACCTTTTGGGTCGAGACCAAAGAGTCGCCCTGTTTCTGGCAGCGACTAAGTTTCGAAAGTTCTTAGTACGATCTTATTGTCTCGCAGCGGCGAAGCAGGCCTGCCATCGCACGTGGCCACAGGCAGCCACCGAGTCCCTCATCGCACTTGGCAGTCCCCTGTTTATACAATTATGAGAGGCGTAGATAAACGTAGAAAGACAGGTGGAGCTGACAACTGGAAAAGCCCTCACCTTTACCTGCTCTTGGCAATATATCAATATCCCCTTGTTGATGGTATCCTTCCTAGTGAGAGGAAATTAAAATCTGAACCAAAGTGGGACATGTTAAGAGGGATGACCAAAGATGGGTTCCAGGGAGAAGGTGGTAGAATGGGGTTGAGAGGGAAAGATAGATCAGCTACGACTGAATTGTGGAGAAGACCTGATGGGCCAAATGGCCTAATTCTGTTCCTATCACTTATGAACTTATGAACAAAAGACTTAGGATTTCAAGGTCTTAAGTAAGAGGATGCAAGAGGAGATTATAATGAAGGAAATTCCACAAAGTGCGATGTAAATTGTCCCTAGTGTATGTCGGATAGTGGTAATGTGCGGGGATCGCTGGTCGGTGTGGACTCGGTGGGCCGAAGGCCCCTCTTCTGCGTTGTATCTCTAAATTAAACTAAAACTAAAGGATTAGGATAATGGGTAGATAGAAACGAAATACTGGAGTAACTCAACGGGTCAAGCAGCATCTTTGGAGAAATGGAATAGGTGATGTTTCGGGTTGACTCAAAATGTTACCTATTCCTTTTCTCCAGAGATGCTGCCTGACCAGCTGAGTTACTCCAGTATTTTGTGCACATCTTGGGTATAAATGAGCATCTGCAGTTCCTTCCTACACATTAGGATAATGTGTATCCTGGCTGACGTAGGATTATGGGCAGTTGAACTGAAGTTTACAGAGGGTAGAAATTTAGAAGGATGCGAGGGGATCTTATCGAAACGTATAAGATTATTAAGGGGTTGGACACGTTAGAGGCAGGAAACATGTTCCCAATGTTGGGGGAGTCCAGAACAAGGGGCCACAGTTTAAGAATAAGGGGTAGGCCATTTAGGACTGAGATGAGGAAAAACTTTTTCCGTCAGAGAGTTGTAAATCTGTGGAATTCTCTGCCTCAGAAGGCAGTGGAGGCCAATCCTCTGAATGCATTCAAGAGAGAGCTAGATAGAGCTCTTAAGGATAGCGGAGTCAGGGGTGTATGGGGAGAAGGCAGGAATGGGGTACTGATTGAGAATGATCAGCCATGATCACATTGAATGGCGGTGCTGGCTCGAAGGGCCGAATGGCCTCCCCCTGCACCTATTGTCTATTGTCTAAAGGCTAGTATAGAAAATAGGAATAAAGAACGGTCACATACACAGGTATTTAAACCAGCACTGTTATTGTCAGAGAGGAAGTGGTTAATGTTGTAAAACTGGAAGCAGATGGGATCATATAAGACGTGGAAATTAGTTGAGAAGCTATTGCAGCAAAAAGTGGTTGCATTTTACCAAAACTCAATTAAAGGTTGCAAACAGTGTCAAATTAGCAAAAATAGAGGGTGTCAATTATTGGTGAATTACCTTTCAGAGTTGATCATTTTGTGTGCGGGTTATTCATGAAACCAGAAATCACCTGTCCATTCTCGAGGTTTCTTGTGCAATAGAAAGCCATGGTCTTTCCTCCATTCACCCTAAACATTGCAGAGCTGGGTATGGGGAAGTGGAAAGGTTGGCTTGCAAAGTGGAGGGATTGTTATGCAGTGGGGGAATGGGGAGAGTCAAAACTTCCAGTGAGAAAAGGACTAGAGAGCTTTGAGGGTTAGGGTTTGGGCTTTGAGTGAAGTTTGATGTTTAGCAGAGGGGTCAATGTACCAATCCAATGCTTTGGCCATGGTCTTTTTGATAAACCGTTTCATCACATTTTAGTTTAGTTTCGTTTAGAGATACAACGTGGTTCACAGACCCCCTCGGCCCATCGCGCCGACCAACGATCACCCCATATACTAGCACTATCCCGCACCCACTAGAGACAATTTACAATTTACAGAAGCCAATTACCCTATAAACCTGCACGCCTTTGTAGGAGGAAACCGGAGCACCCGGAGATAATTGGCTGGGTAAATGTAAAAATTGTCCCTAGTGGGTGTAGGATAGTGTTAATGTGCGGGGATCGCTGGGCGGCACGGACTTGGAGGGCCGAAAAGGCCTGTTTCCGGCTGTATATATATGATATGATATGAGAAAACCCACGCAGGTCACGGGGAGAACATGCAAACTCTGTACAGACAGCACCCGTATTTAGGATCGAACCCGGGTCCCTGGCGATGTAAGGCAGCAACTCTACCTCTGCGCCACTGTACAGCCACGCAATGGGTGGTGGGTGTATGGAACGAACTGCGTGAGGGGGTAGTTGAGGCAGGGACCACGCCAACATTTAAGAAACAGGCAGGTACATGGATAGGACAGGTTTGGAGGGATATGGGCTAAATACAGGCAAGTGGGACTAGTGCAGCAGGGACATGTTGGCCAGTGTGGACAAGTTGGGCCGAAGGGCCTGTCTCCATGCTCCTTGACTCTATGACTTTAGTCATCATTACCCTTCTTTCCAACTGATCAATCAGCCACTGAAATTCATCCCTGCAAGCCCCCATCGGCACGGTGGCGCAGCGGTAGAGTTGCTGCCTTACAGCGAATGCAGCGCCGGAGACTCAGGTTCGATCCTGACTACGGGCGCCGTCCGTGCGGAGTTTGTATGTTCTCCCCGTGACCTGCGTGGGTTTTCTCCGAGATCTTCGGTTTCCTCCCACACTCCAAAGACGTACAGGTATGTAGGTTAATTGACTGGGTAAAATGTAAAAAAGATTGTCCCTAGTGTGTGTAGGATAGTGTTAATG
The DNA here is from genome assembly GCF_053455715.1 of Rhinoraja longicauda. Taxonomy (NCBI): domain Eukaryota; kingdom Metazoa; phylum Chordata; class Chondrichthyes; order Rajiformes; family Arhynchobatidae; genus Rhinoraja; species Rhinoraja longicauda. The sequence goes on along the minus strand of NC_135976.1, from coordinate 27,442,956 downwards.
TGCGGGGATCGCTGGGCGGCGCGGACTCGGTGGGTCAAAGGGCCTGTTTCCACGCTCTATCTCTAAATCTAAATCTAAATCTTCGTTTTCTGTGATCAGATAGATAGCAGTGCGTGTATATCTGGCTCAATAGGGTCATATGTCTCATTCAGACAAGCAAACTACATTTGTGGTTTGGATAGAAGGAATGGGTGACATTTCAGGTCGAGACCCTTCTTCAGGGTCTGGAGAAGGTTCTCCACCCGAAACATCACCCATTCCTTCTATCCAGGGATGCTGCCTGTCCTGCTGAGTTACTCCAGCAATTAGTGTCTATCTTCGGTGTAAACAGCATCTGGAGTTCCTCTCTATACATTTGTGGTTTACCCTTCTCTATCAAAGCCACAAGGTCAACTGATGTCCCCTCTCTCGAGAACCCTTCTCCAATCTCCCCCTCTCTCATTCGTTCTCCTTACTGTCACCAGATTATCCAGTGTCCATTCTGGTCACCCTTTAGTCAGATGATTGCAGATTAATTTTCTTCTTTTCATATTATTAGCCTTTAATGTTGATGACCACGTTTGATTTATCGACTGACTTATTTACTGACATCTCACTCTATGTGTTAGCGTGATGATAAGTCCCTTGCCACCGAATCAGATGGTTGTAGATCAAACATGACTCCACAAATTAAAGCACAGGGACGGCACATTGGCACAGCTGGCAAGAGCTGCTGCCTCACAGCACCAGAGACCCAGTGTTCGATCCGAACCTCGGATGCTGTCTGTGAGGAGTTTGCGTGTTCTCCCCGCGACCGAGTGGGTTTCCTCTGGTTTCCTCCCACATCCAAAAGACGCGCGGGTTTGTAGGTTAATTGGCTTCTGTGACTCGCCCCTAGTGTACAGGGGAGTCGATACGAGAGTGGAATAACATAGAACTAGAGCGAACGGGTGATCGACTGGACTCGGTGGGCCAAAGGGCTTGTTTGCTTGCTCTATCTTTCAATCAATCAATTCAGCGTATTCTTGCTGGTACATCAACGTTGAACTGTGGTAAAGTTGCAATGTTGCAGTTGTCTTTTTTTCAGATAACACATTAAAAGGCAGACTTGATTCCCCTCTAAGATTGTATAAAAGATTCCATTAAATTATTTTGCGGAACTCTTTCGTGTTCATAGCCAATATTTATTCCTCAGTTAGACATTTAAACGATGCATCTAGATTTGACGTGTGCAGATTAATTCATGAGTTTCCTACATCACAAAAGTGACGGGGCGAATAGAGCAACAAGGTGGCGCAGCGGTAGAGTTGCTGCCTTACAGCGCCAGAGACCCGGGTTCCACCCTGACTACGGGTGCTGCCTGTGTGGAGTTTGTACGTTCTCCCTGTGACCACATGGGTTTTCTCCGGGTGCTCCGGTTTCCTCCCACATCCCAAATAAGTACAGGTTTGTACGTCACCAGTCTCGACCCACAACATCACCCATTCCTTCTCTCCAGAGATGCTGCCTGTCCCGCTGAGTTACTCCAGCTTTTTGTGTCTCTCTCAGGTTTGTAGGTTGATTGGTTTTGATAAAACTGTAAATTGATCTGGTGTGTAGGATAATGCTAGTGTACGGGATGGTCGCTGGTCGGCGCGATCTTGGTGGGCCGAAGGCCTGTTTCCACGCTGTATCTCAAAAGTTTAAAACCTAAAAGGATCTAAAAAAGCACTTATTTGACCGTAAAAATTGATAGATGTTATGGCCACAAAAGATGGTGTAGAAATGAAAGTTTTCAATTTTTTCACCAAGGACAAACCTGAACATGGCAAAGAAACGTTCAAATCATCATGCTATCTTTTAGTAGACACACAATGCTGGAGTAACTCAGCGGGCCTGCAGCATCTCGGGAGTGAAGGAATGGGTGACGTTTCGGGTCGAGACCCTTCTTCAGACTGATGTCAGGGGAGGGGGCGGGACAAAGATAGAATGTAGTGGGAGACAGGAAGACTAGTGGGAGAACTGGGAAGGGGGAGGGGATAGAGAGGGAAAGCAGGGACTATCTAAAGTTAGAGAAGTCAATGTTCATGCTGCTGGGGTGTAAACTACCCAAGCGACATATGTGGTGCTGTTCCTCCAATTTGCGCTGGGCCTCACTCTGACAATGGAGGAGGCCCAGGACAGAAAGGTCAGATTGGGAATGGGAGGGGGAGTTGAAGTGCTGAGCAACCGGGATATCAGGTTGGTTAAGACTGACTGAGCGGAAGTGTTCAGCGAAACAATCGCCGAGCCTGCGCTTGGTCTCACCGATGTAGAGAAGTTGACATCTGGAACAGCGGTTGGTTAAGATGGACTGAGCGGAGGTGGTTGGTTAAGACGTGTGGCTCCTTCTCTCCTGAGATGCTGCATGACCCGCTGAGTTACTCCAGCATTGTGTGTCTACCTTCCATTTTAACTAGCATCTGCAGTTTGTTTTCCTACACATGCTATCTTTTGGTCTGAGTTTGGCTGTCATGTGGTTAACAAGCCTGATACAGAGAATGCATGCTGCAGGAACACACGTCATGATTACTCATGCTTCATAATCGAGCCAACACCACTGTGCAATCTGTACACAATTTAACTCTTGTGCTTCCCTGAATGCAACATTGAATATTTGATCTATTTCAATTTTGAATTAGGCTGTAATTTTAAACCATTGGTGCTGGCTGCCTAATGTGTTGTAATATTAAACCGTATTGAGAGGGGAGCTGGGGCTATGCACCTGAAATGAGGAATGGATATTTACCTGAATGTTCAGTTTAGATTTACTGTATGGCACTGAAACAGGCCCTTCAGCCCACTGACTCCACATCGACCAGTGATCCCATACACTAGTGCTATCCTACACACACACACACACACACACACACACACACACACACTAGGGACAATTTACAGTTTGTTACTGAAGCCAAATTAACCTTCAAATCTGTATGTCTTTGGAGTGTGGGAGGAAACCAGAGAACCTGGGGAAAACCCACGTGATAACGGAGAAGGTACAAACTCCGTACAGACAGCACCTGCAGTCGGGATTATACCCTGTTTTTTGGCGCTGTGAGGCCACAACTCCACCGCTGCCCCACCGTGCCAAACCTGCGACCTTTTCACACTTGACCCTCAGAGAATTTGACCCCTTGGTTGTTGAATTGAGAGATTAGTTTAGAGATCAGTTTAGTCTAGAGATACAGCGTGGAAACAGGCCCTTCAGCCCACCGAGTCTGCACTGACCAGTGATTCCCGCACATCAACACTATCCTACACACACTAGGGACACTTTTTACATTTTTATTCCAGGCCAATTAACCTACAAGCCTATCCGTCTTTGGAGTGAGGGTGGAAACTAAAGTTCTCGGAGAAAACCCATGCAGGTCAGGGGGAGAACGTACAAACTCCGCACAGACAAACACCCGTAGCCAGGATCGAACCCGGGTCTCCGGCGCTGTAAGCGCTACAAGCCCGCAGCCCTGCCGTTCACAATTCAGAGGTACCAGCCCCAGACACTGAAACACAACGTTAACACTTGCTAAAGGGTCTTGATGAAGCATTGAACTTTGAATGATAAGGAAGGCAGACACAAAATGCTGGAGTAACTCAGCGGGTCAGGCAGCATCTCTGGAGAGAAGGAATGGGTGATGTTTCGGGTCGAGACCCTTCTTCAGACTAAGGAGATCACTCTGATCACAAGCTGCAAACCACAAATAGAACATCAGCTCTTGCTGAGCAGATTACATTAATGTTTTTTCACTGAAACTGCAAGTCAGCAAAAATAAATTCAATAAATTGACTGCAATCAGCAAAGATCAATGAACACGGGCGGCACGGTGGCACAGCACTGGAGTTGCTGCTTTATAACGCCAGAGATCCCGGTTCGATCCCGACTACGGGTGCTGTCTAAACGGAGTTTGTATGTTCTCCCATGGGTTTTCTCCGAGATCTTTCCCACACCCCAAAAACGTACAGGTTTGTAGGCTAATCGGCTGGGTATAAATGTAACTTGTCCTTAGTGCGTGTAGGATAGTGTTAATGTGCGGGGATCGCTGGTCGGTGCGGACTGTTTCCGCGCTCTGTCTCTAAACTAAACTAAACTAAACTAAACCACGGTCAGAAAACTGTTCCAATGATTAACCCGGAGGGTGACAAAGTAGTAAATTGCAATGTTACCAAAGCATTGGACTATCAAGTAAATAGCGTTTAACAGGGACGGGATTAGACTAAATAGACACGCACAGATCTATATTTAGTTGCTTTGTTTTCTTTTATTTGCATTTCATGCATTTCACCAGCTGGACTTAAACCAAACCCACAGGCAAAAATAGACAGAGACATGACCCAATTATGCACAGTCAAAAATAATGGAAGATGTAAATAGACGTCAAGAGAAGTCAATTCTTGCTTTCCCTCTCTCTCCATCCCTCCCCCATCCTAGTTCTCCGACTAGTCTGACTGTCCTCTTGATTAAATTTTACAATTTTTTGCCTCGTTGTCACCTTCCCCTAGCAAACAATGAGCTATTCTACATTCCTTGAACTTCGTCCCTTTTGATCTCTCATTTTCACACCTTATCCTTCCATATCTCTCGTTTCCCTCTCCCCTGACTCTCAGTTTGGAGAAGAGTCTCAACCCGAAACGTCACCCATTCCTTCCATCCAGAGATGCTGCCTGGGTCCTGGGGTGGAGGGAGGGGATGAAGGAAGGGAGGTTAAGGGGGTTGAGGGGGAGGGAGGGGAGGAGGTGGAGGGGAATGGGGGGCAAAGGGGGAGGGGGTAGGAGAGGGTTCTGCACCAATGCAGGAGAGGTTTGGGCCCAACGGGTCCACTTGGTCTAGTATATTACTAAAACTCTCATCTTGTTTGTTTGTGGATAGATTTGTTCTGGAAAGACAACCAAAACGATACACAATAGCGCAACAATTTTAGGCCCACCCTACTCACCATTCCCCCGCGGCCTCAATAAATCAAGTTTTGTTACTTTAAAAAAACTATTTACTTAATAAACTTTAATAAATGCGCTCCCCCCCCCCCCCGCTCCGGGAGGACCAGCTGGAGGACCGGAGCCTGTCCCGGCGTGCACCGCACCTGACCTTCCTCCCATGGTGCAGTGCGGCGGCAGAGGATCAAACAAGATGGCCGTCGCCGCCGAGCTGCAGGAGAGGTTTTGGGTCCACGGCTCGCTCTGCCCGCTGCGCTGGCCGCATGGGGCCGAGGTGAGTGGCTCCCTCTCCCCATCCCTGTCCACCCTCGCCCGCCCACGGCCCCGGGGCACACTCGCCGGCCGACAACGGGCCCACGGATCGTCAGTTGGGGGAGAGTTGCCGGGCCTGCAGGAGAGGTTTGCACCCTAACTGAGGTTGCCGGGCCCGCAGGAGAGACTTGGAAAGCATCTCTGGAGAGAAGGAATAGTTTAGTTTAGTTTAGAGATACAGCACAGAAACAGGCCCTTCGACCGATCGAGTCCACGCCGATTAGCGATCCCGCTACCCTACACACTAGCGACAATTTACAATTTTACCAAGCCAATTAGCCTACAAACCCAAGATGGACACAAAAAGCTGGAGTAACTCAGCAGGTCGGACAGCAGCCCACTGAGTTACTCCAGCTTTTTGTGTCTTTCTTTGGTTTAAACCAACCTCTGCAGTCCCTTCAAAGCTGTACATCTTTGCAGTGTGGGAGAAAACCGGAGCACCGAGAGGAAACCCACGCAGATCACGGGGAAAAGGTACAAACTCCATGCAAACAGCGTCTGTAGTCTGGTGCTGTAAGGCAGCAACTCTACCGCTGCGCCACCGTGCAACCCAGTCCCAGTTTGAATAAGGGTTCCCAAAACGTCGTCTAATCCTTTTGTCCAGAGATGCTGCCTGAGTTACTCCAGCATTTTGTGTCTGCCGATCAAATGTTATTAAGTGATAGGAGCAGAATTAGGCCATTCGGCCCATCAGATCTACTCTGCCATTCAGTCATGGCTGATCTATCTATCCCTCCTAACCCCATTCTCCTGCCTTCTCTCCATAACCCCAGACATCCATACTAATCAAAAATCTATCTATCTCTGCATTAAAAATATCCATTGACGGCTTCCACAGCCTTCGTCCTTACCTAGCCAACTTATATTAAGGAAACAGGGCAGCACGGTGGCGCAGCGGTAGAGTTGTTGCCTTACAGCGCTTGCAGCACTGGAGACCCGGGTTTGATCCCGACTACGGGTGCTGTCTGTACAGAGTTTGTGTGTTTTCTCCGAGATCTTCAGTTTCCTCCCTCACTCCTAAGACGTACAGGTATACAGGTTAATGGCTTGGTGTACGCGTAAATTGTCCCTAGTGTGTGTAGGATAATGTTAATGTGCGGGGATCGCTGGTCGGCACGGACTCGGTGGGCCGAAGGGCCTGTTTCCGTGCTGTATGTCTAAACTAAACAAAAACGTATAGCAGGCAAGAAGCCAATTTGGCTAATGTACCTCCAGACCTCCAGCAAGATCATTCGTTCTGCAAAATGACAATCAGTTGGAGGGCAATTGGGGACAGGTAATAAATGCTGGCTTTATCAACAATACCCACATCCTGTGAATGAACTAGAAATAAACCATTTCCTATGCTCTGTGTTGATTAATGGGGGTAGATAGTTGAGATATAGTGAAACAGTCGCACTTGAAACTGTGATCAAAAACTGGAGGTTTCCTACATTTGTTTGAAAATTGGCTTCCACCTCAAGGAGGAATTAAATGTGGGGAACAATCTGACGATGGTCTCGACCCGAAACATCACCCATTCCTTCTCTCCAGAGATGCTGCCTGTTTCGCTGAGTTCCTCTAGATTTTTGTGTCTATCTCTGTCTCACCTAGTCCACACCGACCCATTGGTCACCCGTTCACACTAGCTCTATGTTATCCCACTTTTGCATCCACTGCCCCCACACTAGGGGCAATTAACAGAGGCTATTTGACCTACAGACTCAATAGACAAAAGACAATAGACAATAGGTGCAGGAGTAGGCCATTCGGCCCTTCGAGCCAGCACCACCATTCAATGTGATCATGGCTGATCATTCCCAATCAGTACCCCGTTCCTGCCTTCTCCCCATACCCCCTGACTCCGCTATCCTTAAGAGCTCTATCTAGCTCTCTCTTGAATGCATTCAGAGAATTGGCCTCCACCGCCTTCTGAGGCAGAGAATTCCACAGATTTACAACTGTCCAACTGAAAAAGTTTTTCCTCACCTCAGTTCTAAATGGCCTACCCCTTATTCTTAAACTGAGGCCCCTGGTTCTGAACTCCCCCAACATTGGGAACATGTTTCCTGCCTCTAACGTGTCCATAAGATCCCCTCTCATCCTTCTAAATTCCAGTGTATACAAGCCTAGTCGCTCCAGTCTTTCAACATACGACAGTCCCGCCATTCCAGGAATTAACCTAGTAAACCTACGGTGCACGCCTTCAATAGCAAGAATATCCTTCCTCAAATTTGGAGACCAAAACTGCACACAGGCGGCACGGTAGCGCAGCGGTAGAGTTGCTGCTTTACAGCGAATGCAGCGCCGGAGACTCAGGTTCGATCCTGACTACGGGTGCTGCACTGTAAGGAGTTTGTACGTTCTCCCCGTGACCTGCGTGGGTTTTCTCCGAGATCTTCGGTTTCCTCCCACACTCCAAAGACGTACAGGTATGTAGGTTAATTGGCTGGGTAAATGTAAAAATTGTCCCTAGTGGGTGTAGGATAGTGTTAATGTACGGGGATCGCTGGGCGGCACGGACTTGGAGGGCCGAAAAGGCCTGTTTCCGGCTGTATATATATGATATGATATGATGATACAGTACTCCAGGTGCGGTGTCACTAGGGCCCTGTACAACAGCATCCTCAAGCCTTTGGGATGTGGGAGGAAACCTGGAGCACCCGGACGAAACCCACAAGGTCGCAGGGAAAACCAGCAAACTGCACACAGACAGCAACTGAGGTCGGGATCGAACCTGGGTCTCTGGCACTGTGAGGCAGCAAATATACCAGCTACGCCACTAGGCCATTGCTGCAAAAATGCTGGAGGCTAGATGGTAGACTTCAGAGATATGGATTTCAGGACCCGAAACGTTAACTGCCCATTCCCTCCACAGATGCTGCCTGACCTGCTGAGTTCCTCCAGCAGTTTGTGCTTTGCTCAAGACGCCAACGTCTGCAGCTTCTTACGTTTTCTCTGTCACCCAGGCAAGCTTTGCACGATCTTTTCTTCATCGTTACCATTAAAAGTGCGAAAAGTCCACTAGCCAGCACGGAACAAAAAATTTTCAAGTCAAGAAAGCGCTGGAACAAAGATTGCCGAGAGTTAAATTCTTCATTGAGACTTAACCCTAGTATTGTGTAAATCACCATGAGCACACCATTTGGCAACCTCAGATCTTCACTTCCCGCCCTGATCTGCCGCCTATTGAGCTACCTGTTCAGCAAAGGTGGAGGAAGGCTGTTCTGAAGACCAAAATGCCCATGAAATCTTTCCACAGGCCGCTCCAACTGCAAGGTTAACCTTGCCCATCAGGTTATGAGGATACGCTTCAGTTGGTGTTTAATGGAAGCTGAATGTTCATAAGTGATAGAAACATAGAAAATAGGTGCAGGAGTATGCCGTTCGGCCCATCGAGCCAGCACCGCCATTCAATATGGTCAGTACCCATTTCCTACTTTTTCCCCATATCCCATGATTCCGTTAGCCCTAAGAGCTAAATTTAACTCTCTCTTGAAAACATCCAGTGAATTGACCTCCACTGCCTTCTGTGGCAGAGAATTCCACAGATTCACAACTCTCCGGGTGAAAAAAAAATCCTCATCTTAGCCCTAAATGGCCTACCCCTTATTCTTACACTGTGATCCCTGGCTCTGGACTCTTCCGAAATCGGGAACATTTTTCCTTCATCTGGCCTGTCCAATCCCTTAAGTATTTTATATGTTTCTATTAGATCCCCTCTCATCCTTCAAAATTCCAGGAATACAAGCCCAGTCGACCCACTCGTTCATCGATAGGAGCTGAATTAGGCCTTTCGGCCCATCAAGTCTACTCCACCATTCTATCATGGCTGATCTATCTCTCCCTCCTAACCCCATTCTCCTGCCTTCTCCCCATAACCCCTGACACCCGTAGTAATCAAGAATTTATCTATCTCTGCCTTAAAAATATCCATTGACTTGGCCTCCTGTGGCAATGAATTCCACAGATTCACCACCCTCTGACTGAAGACATTCCTCCTCTGAATGGGTGACAGATGACCGGCGTGGACTCGACGGGCTCCTGTATCTCGAAACAAAATTGTGAAGAAACTGCACCCAACTTAGCGTTGCTTATAGCATCCTTTACCCCACAACATGAAAGAGCTTTCTCCTCCTCCCCCCACTACAATGGGCCGCACGGTGGCGCAGCGGTAGAGTTGCTGCCTCACAGCGAATGCAGCGCCGGAGACCCGGGTTCCATCCCGACTACGGGTGCTGCACTGTAAGGAGTTTGTACGTTCTCCCCGTGACTTGCGTGGGTTTTCTCCGAGATCTTCGGTTTCCTCCCTCACTCCAAGGACGTGCAGGTTTGTAGGTTAATTGGCTGGGCAAATGTAAAAATGATCCCTAGTGGGTGTAGGATAGCGTTAATGTGTGGGGATCGCTGGTCGGCGCAGACCCGGTGGGCCTAAAGGACCTGCTTCCGTGATGTATCTCTAAACTAAACTAAACAAAACAACCAGTCTGAAGAAGAGTCCCAACACAAGGCATTGCTCATCCATGTCCTCCCGAGATGCTGCCTGACCCGCTGAGTTACTCCAGCACTCTATGCTTTCTTTTGTAAACCAGCATCTGCAGCTCCTTGCATCTGCATGAAATTATTATTGCTGTATAGGCTCCATCATCTGTTCATGCCACCTATGGTTTCGGATGGCACGGTGGCGCAGCAGTAGAGTGGCTGCCTCACAGCGCCAGAGACCCAGGTTCGATCCTAACTCGGGCTATCTGTATGGAGTTTGTATGTTCCCCATGTGACTGCATGTGTTTTATCCGGGTGCTCCGGTTTCCCCCCACGCTCCAAAGACGTACAGTTTTGTACGCAAATTGGCTTCAGTAAAATTATGAATTGCCCCAGGTGGGTAGGATAGTGTTAGTGTGCGGGGATCGCTGGTCGACGTGGACTCGGTGGGTCGAAGGGCCTGTTTCTGCACTGTATCTTTAAATTAAAATTGAAAAAGGAATGAATCCTGGAGGACACAGGAAGAACGAGCAAACTCCACATAGACTGCACAGCAGCCAAGGTCGGGATTGAACCCAGGCCACTGGAGCTGCAAAGAAGCAGCTCTACCAGCTGCTCCACGCACTCTGCCCAATAATTTAACATCACCAGGCGGTTGAAAGTCAATAGAAAGGAAAGGCACTGCGAGACATTTCCCATTTTCTGGACACAAACTCAAATGGCTCGATCCAAAGTGTTAAAAGCTGCAGTGGGCTCAAAATGCTGGAGTGACTCAGTGGGACAGGCAGCATCTCCGGAGAGAAGGAATGGGTTAAAAGCTGGAGCAGAATTTGGAAACCTCACCCTTTTTAAGCACATTAAGTCCACAATGCAGCATAAATCTAATCACACAGCGCATACAGGTCGTTATGCATGTTGGGTTCCCAATTGGATGTAACTTCATTGGATCCAAGACTTTACAGGACTCCTTGCCCTCTCTGTAAAACTGCATCACCTGATGTTGTGCAATGTGGTGTCCACATATTTATTTATTTTTATTTTTACAGAACTTTTTAGAAAACAAGCCCTCCCACCCTTCCCCCCACCCCCCTTATACTAACCCCAAATAAGAAAAAAGAAGAAAAGAAAAAAAGATTAAAGATTGCCTGGGTGTTGGGGGTCCTGCACACGCCCCATGGAATTCCAAACAGAATAAACTGTATATATATATATGTACATCTCTCCCAAAAGAACCATTGAGAATATGAATAATTCTTCTATATATATAGGCCCCTCTTTTGTAGATAAGGACGCCAGATATTTTAAAAAGTATCATATTTGTTCCTTAAGTTATAAGTAATTTTTTCAAGTGGGATACAGTTAGAAATTTCATTATTCCAAAGGTCCATACTTAAATAGGAATCTGATTTCCAAGTAACTGCGATAGTTTTTTTGGCTACTGCTAATGCAATTTTTATAAATTCTTTCTGATATTTATTCATTTTAAGTTGTGGTCTTATTCCTTCAACATCACCCAATAACAAAAATCTTGGGTTGTATGGAAGTTGTATTCCGATAATCTGTTCTAGAAAACTTCTTAAATTTGTCCAAAAAGGTTGTATTTTTGAACAGGACCAAGTAGAATGAAAAAAAGTACCAATTTCTTGATTGCACCGAAAACATTGGTCAGATAAACTTGAATTTATTCTCTTTAATTTTTGTGGTGTGATATATAATTGATGCAGAAAGTTATATTGTACTAGTCTAAACCGAACATTTATTGTATTTTTCATACTGTCAAGGCATAGTTTTGACCAATTTGTTCCATCAATATTAATATTCAAATCCGTTTCCCATTTTCGCCTTGATATATGAATTCCTTGTTTAGGGGCCTTTTTTTGAATTAGATTATATATAATAAAAGTAAATTTTTTAATTTGTCCTCTTTGAATTAGGTTTTCAATTTCCTTAGATTTCGACAATAACTGTTTGACCCAATTTATCTTTTAAATAAGCTCTTAATTGAAAGTAACAGAAAAGAGAATTATTTGATATATTATATTTATTTTTCAATTGTTCAAATGACATCAATATACCTTTTTCAAAGCAATCACCTATATATCTAATCCCTTTTTGATGCCACCTATATAGAAGCTGATTATCTATTGTAAAAGGTATCAATCTATTTTGAATCAAAGTAGTCTTTCCTAATAAAGATTTTTTTGTTTCATCCTCAAAATTTACCTTATTCCATAATCCGATCAAGTATTTTAATAATGGAGATTCTTTCAGTCCCCGTATCAATTTAGGTTCCCATTTATATGTAGTCTTCTGGTATATTTTCTCCTATTTTGTCTAGTTCTATTCTTGTCCATGCCGGGTTTTTTTCTTCAAAAAGAGATGCAATAAATCTCAGTTGGTTTGCTTTATAATAATTCTTAAAGTTCGGAAGTTGTAATCCTCCTGAATCAAACTTCCATGTCAATTTTTCCAACGATATTCTTGACATCTTACCTTTCCAGAGAAATTTCCGCACATATTTATTTAACTCTTGAAAAAACTTCTGTGGTACTTGTATTGGTAATGTTTGGAATAAATATTGTAACTTCGGAAATATATTCATTTTAACGGCATTAACTCTTCCTATTAATGTTATTGGTAATGTCATCCATTTATCAAGGTCTTCTTTTATTTTTCCTAGTAATAATAAATAATTTAATTTATATAAGTTCTTCATATCATTATCAATTCTTATACCTAAATACTTTATACCAATTAATGGCCATCTAAATTGGGTTAGTAATCGACATTGAGTGTAATCTCCTTTAGTAAGGGGTAGAATTTCACTTTTATCCCAATTTATTTTATAACCTGATATTTTTCCATATTCTTCTAATCTAAAAGATAGTTTGCGCAACGAATCTAATGGTTTTGTTAACTATATCAAAACATCATCTGCAAATAAGTTAATCTTAAATTCTTCCTGATTGACTTTAAAGCCCTTAATATCTGGGTCAGTTCTAATTAGTTCAGCTAACGGTTCTATCGCCAGGACAAATTCCAACTCAGTTGATGATAAATTTGTTATATGGGATGCAATGAAAGCATATTTGAGAGGACAGATAATAAGTTATACTTCCAAAATTAAGAAAGAATATATGGTCGAAGTAGAGCAATTGGAGAAAGAAATTACAAAATTAGAAAAAGAATCTCAAAGGTATGTAACGGAAGAGAAACGAAGACAACTTATCAATAAGAAGTTACAATATAATACATTACAGACATACCGAACAGAAAAAGCAATTATGAGAACTAAACAGAGGTACTATGAGTTAGGAGAGAGATCACATAAGGTCCTTGCCTGGCAGTTGAAAGCCGAACAGTCTTCGAGAATGATTAACGCCATTAGAATAAATACAAATAAAATTACTTATAAACCTTTAGAAATTAATGAAACCTTTAAAAAAAATTATTCTGAACTATATCAGTCAGAATCACAAAAAGATACTAATGAGATAGATTTTTTTTAGCACAAATAAACCTTCCTAGATTAAATTTAGAAGAACAGATGGGATTAGATATACCTTTTTCATTAAAAGAGGTCAAAGAAGTTTTAATATCACTACAGAGTAATAAATCCCCAGGAGAAGATGGGTTCCCACCAGAATTCTATAAAAAATTTAAAGAATTATTAATTCCTCCTTTTATGGAGGTAATACAGCAGGTGGAAAGAACACATAACCTCCCAGAGTCTTTTACGACAGCGATTTTAACAGTAATACCAAAAAAAGATAGGGACCCTTTAAAACCAACATCATATAGACCTATATCTTTGCTGAATACAGATTATAAAATAGTAGCAAAAATTTTATCTAATAGATTGTCTAAGTATTTACCAAAATTAGTACATATGGATCAAACTGGATTTATTAAAAATAGACATTCTGCAGATAACGTAACTAGGTTACTTAGTATAATGCATTTGGCACAAAAGAGGAATGAAATAAGTGTAACAGTAGCTTTGGATGCAGAAAAAGCATTTGATAGGTTAGAGTGGGATTTTTAATATAAAGTATTGGAAAAATATGGGTTAGGAACAACTTTTATAAACTGGATTAAAACTCTAAATGTGAATCCCAAAGCTAAAGCAGTGACAAATGGCCAAATTTCAACACCGTTTCAATTTAAAAGGTCAACTAGACAAGGGTGGTGTCCACATAGACGCATTGGGAAGTCATTGCTGTCCTCAAACCACCGTGAACACTGCGTGTGTAGGAAAGAAGCTGGTTTAAATCGAAGATAGACACAAAATGCTGGAGTAACTCAGCGGGACAGGCAGCATCCCTGGGGAGAAAGAATGGGTGACATTTCGGGTCGAGACCCTTCTTCAGAGTGAACAGTGCCGTCTAAGTCAGTGCCCTGACCCTCACAGTATTTCAACCATAATTCTGTTTCAGCACAGTCAAGGAGTTGTAGAGTCATACAGCCTGGAAACAGGCCCTTCGGCCCAACTTGCCCACACTGGCCAACATGTCCCATCTACACGAGTCCCACCTGCCTGCGTTTGGATTGCACACAAACAAAAGCTTTTCACTATTCCTCGGCAATAATAAATTAAACTAAATAAAACTGTTTTCAAATAAAAAAATTATTTGCACGGCAACTCTCTGATTTAATTGATGAACTTTGCATGCATGTGCGTATGCGTGTGCGTGCATGTGCTTGCACAGGATTGTGTGATCATGTTTGTGTTCACACTGTATGTGGGTGTGTACATGGTTGTGTGATTATATTTGTGTGCATGATTGTGCATGTATGTGCATGTATGTACATGCGTGTGCACGTGCGTGATCGGTATGTGCACATATGGGGACAGGATGAGAAGGTTGGACATGTGTGCTACCCCATCCATTTACATAGTCATAGTCATACATCATGTAAATAGGCCATTCGGCCCAACTTGCCCACACCGGCCAACATGTCCCATCTATAGTCCCACCTGCCTGCATTTGGCCCATATCCCTCCAAACCTGTCCTATCCATGTACCTGTCCAACTGTTTCTTAAACATTGCGATAGTCCCTGCCTCAACTACCTCCTCTGGCAGCTCCTCAGTCCTTGCAGTTAATATCACATTTTGACATAAATTGTTTCTCAACCTTACTCTATGTTGTATTTGCTGTAATCCTTGTTTTTCCAAAAAGTTGCCAGTTGCAATAAAAAAGGTGTGGTGGTACAGTGGTAGAGTTGCTGCCTCACAGCGCCAGAGACCTGGGTTTAATCCTAACTATGGGTGCCGTCTGTATGTAGTTCGTATGTTCTCCCCGTGACCTGCGTGGGATTTCACCGGGTGCTCCGGTTTCCTCCCACACTCCAAAGACATACAGGTTTGTAGGTGAATTGGCTTTACAAATTATCCCTAGTGCACAGGATAGAACTAGTGCACAGGGTGATTGCTGGTCGGCGCGGACTTGATGGGCCGAAGGGCCTGTATCTCTGAACTAAACCAAACTGAGGATCATCAGTAGATGGCGCCCAACACCGACCATTGCAGAATCAATATTGGTGGCAATAATCCAAGCTGGAAACATGTCAGTCAGCTCTTTAAATAAAAATATTTCCAATACATACAAGAAACAAGTCTCTCTGGAAGTTACTACAGGGCCTCAATAGACAGAACAAAACCCGTGAGCAGAGCTTGCTGCCCAAGAACCAAATGTAATGGTTAAAAACAAAGGGCGGCACGGTGGCGCAGCGGTAGAGTTGTTGCCTCACAGCGCCATAGCCCCGGGTTCGATCCTGACTAAGGGTACTGTCTGTACGGAGTTTGTACATTCTCACCGTGACCGCATGAGTTTTCTCCAGGTGCTCCGATTTCCTCCCACACTCCAAAGACGTATAGGTTTGCAGGTTAATTGGCTTCAGTTAACTTGTAACTTGTCCCTAGTGCGTGTAGGATAGCGTTAGTGTGCGGGGATAGTTGGTCAGTGGCCTGTTTCCGCACTGTATCTCTAAACGAAACGAAAGTGCTGGAGTCTGAAGAAGGGTCTCGACCCTAAACGTCACCCATTCTTTCTATCCAGAGATGCTACCTGTCCCGCTGAGTTACTCCAGCATTTTGAGTCCATCTAAAGTGCTGGAGCAACTCAGCGGGCCGGGCAGCATCAGTGGAAGCTGCCACAGCATCTCCTTATCTCATAGCTTTTTGTCTTCTTTTCGTCTCTGCCCTTTATTCACCCACCTGCCCATCAGTTCCCTGGATCTACCTATTACCTATCTTGCCTTTGTTCCACCCCGCCTCTCTTCCACCTTTCTCCCTGCTACCACTATCAATCTGAAGAGAGCTGGTGACCGGGAACGTCACCTATCCATGTCCTCCTTTGGTGCTGCCTGGACTGCTCAGTTACCCGAGAATTTTGTGAAGGGGACTACAGGAGTCAATGCCTCAAAAAGGCAGCCAGCATCACCGAGCCTCACCCCGCTCACTCCCTCTTCTCCCCTCTCCCATCAGGCAAGAGGCACAGAAGTGTGAAAACACCCCCAGATTCAAAGACAGTTTCTTTCCAGATGTTGTCAAGCAATTAAACCATCGTACCAACAACCAAAGAGCGGTCCTGAGCTACTATCTACTTCACTGGAGACCCTCGGCTACGTTTCATCAGGCTCTACTGGACTTTACCTTGCACTAAACATAGAAACATAGAAAATAGATGCAGGAGTAGGCCATTCGGCACTTCGAGCCTGCACCGCCATTCAATATGATCATGGCTGATCATCCAACTCAGTAACCTGTACCTGCCTTCTCTCCATATCCACTGATCCCTTTAGCCACAAGGGCCACATCTAACTCCCTCTTAAATATAGCCAATGAACTGGCCTGAACTACCCTCTGTGGCAGAGAATTCCACAGATTCACCACTCTCTGTGTGAAAAAAATCTTTCTCATCTCGGTCCTAAAAGACTTCCCCCTTATCCTTAAACTGTGACCCCTTGTTCTGGACTTCCCCAACATCGGGAACAATCTTCCTGCATCTAGCCTGTCCAACCCCTTAAGAATTTTGTAAGTTTCTATAAGATCCCCCCTCAATCTTCTAAATTCCAGCGAGTACAAAACGTTATTCCCTTTATCCTGTAACTGTACACTGTGGACGGCTTGATTGTAATCATTTACAGTCTTTCCGCTGACTGGTTAGCACGCAACAAAGGCTGGTCACTGTACCTCGGTACATGTAATAATGTATGTACACCAAACATGTTTGTAGTGGGTTCTTTACTGTAGTAGATAACTTGTCCATGTAGAGGCCGTGCACAATTCGCTTGATACAATACTTCTGTTCAGATTAATTCACTTATGTCTAATATTTCATTCTGTTAAAATCTTCATACATTCGTTGAGTTCTCTTTAAACGAGGCAATTCATAGTGGCTCTCACAAGCGGCTGATGATGCCCATTCCTGGCAACATCGACAGGGAATGTGTGTGTCAGAGAGATGCTCCGAACACTATAGAGTGGGGCTAAAGAGACGGCATGGTGGCGCAGCGGTAGAGTTGCTGCCTCACGGCGCCAGTGACCCGGGTTCGATCCTGACTACGGGTGCCGTCCGTACGGAGTTTGTACGTTCTCCCCGTGACCGCGTGGGTTTTCTCCGGGTGCTCCAATTTCGCCCCACTCTCCAAAGACGTACAGGCTTGTAGGCTAATTGGCTTGGAATAATTGTAAATTGTCCCGAGTGTGTGTAGGATAGTGTTGGTGTGCGGGGATCGCTGGTCGGCGAGGTCTCGGTGGGCTGAAGGGCCTGTTTCCGCGCTGTATCTCTAAACTGAACTAAACATTGGGTAGTATTGTGACTCTGGTGAGTTACTGCAATGACTCAACACTACCCTCTAAGCCACTTGATCAAATGAACCACACAATAACAATGAGTGTGAAAGGTCAGATGCTTACCCGGGAGTGTCAGTGGCTGTTCTTTAGTGAGTCTGTGCAGATCAGCAATAGTGCCGAAGTACTCGTGGAAATATAAACAGGTTCCAGTCAAACTTTGAGAGGAACTGCAAGAAATGCTGCAAATCTCAACTGAATTATGCTATTACTCTGAAAATTGACACAAAATGCTGGAGTAACTCAGCGGGACAGGCAGCGTCTCTGGAGAGAAGGAATGGGTGACCTTTCAGGTCGAGATCCTTCTTCAGACTGATGTCAGGGAAGAGGGAGATACATTGATAAGAAAGTTTAAGGTGCGAAAACAGGGCAAAGGGAATGGAGTTCAAGGAAAATGTGGGATAGATCATTGTTAGCTGGGAGAAGGTAACAATAAAGCAAACAGAGATAAAATGTAGTCGGAGACAGTCAGACTGGTCGGAGAACTGGGAGCATCAGCGAAACGATCGACGAGCCTGCGCCTGGTCTCGCCGATATACGGGAGTTGACACCTGGAACAGCGGACACAGTAGATGAGGTTGGAGGAGGTGCAGGTGAACCTCTGCCTCACCTGAAAAGACTGCCGGGGTCCTTAGACAGAGTCGAGGGGGGAGATATAGGGACAGGTGTTGCATCTCTCCTGCGGTTGCAGGGGAAAGTACCTGGGGAGGGGGTGGTGTGGGTGGGAAAGGACGAGTTGACCAGGGAGTAACAGAGGGAACGGTCTCTGCGGAAAGCAGAAAGAGGAGGAGACGGGAAGATGTGGCCAGTAGTGGGATCCAGTTGGAGGTGGCGAAAGTGTTGGAGGATTATGTGCTGTACGCAACAGCTGATGGGGTGGAAGGTGAGGACAAGGGGGACTCTGTCCTTGTTACGGATGGGGGGAGGGGGAGCAAGAGCGGAGCTGCGGGATATCGAGGAGACCCTAGTGAGGGTCTCGTCTATAATGGAAGAGGGGAACCCCCATCCCCTAAAGAATGAGGACATCTCCGATGACCTGGTAAACCTCATTTTGGGCGCAGATGCAGCGTTGACGGAGGAATTGGGAGTAGTGGATAGAGTCTTTACAAAAGCAGGGTGGGAACATATGTAGGCTAGATAGCTGTGGGAGTCAGTGGGTTTATAATACTATTACTCCCCCTGTCTCTGTCTCTCTCACTCTATCTCTCTGTCTCTGTCACTCTTTCTCTCTGTCTCTTTCACTCTTTCTCTCTGTCTCTTTCACTCTCTCTCTCCCTCTCTGTGACTGTCTGATCCTGCCTCTGGTATTATCTGTATATCCCCCATTCTCTTTGTCTCTGTCTGTTTCTCTGTCTCTCTCTCTCTCTCAATCTCTATCTCGCTATCTCTCATTCTCACTGCCACTGCCTCCCTGTCTCTCTGTTTCTCATGTATGGCTCTCTCTCGCTTTCTATCTCTCATTTTCTATGTACATCTCTGTCTCTGTGTGTCTCTCTTTCTCTCTCTCCCATGGTGGGCATGGTGGCACAGCTGCTGCCTTACAACGCCAGAGACCCAAGTTCGTTCCTGACTACAGGTGCTGTCCGTACAGAGTTTGGATGTTCTCCCCGTGACCTGCGTGGGTTTTCTCCGGGAGCTCCGGTTTCCTTCCACACTCCAAACACGTGCAGGTTTGTAGGTTAAATGGCCGGGTAAAATTGGTAAATTGTCCCTGGTGTGTGTGGGATAGCGTTCGTGTGCGGGGATCGCTGGTCGGCGCAGGCTTGGTGGGCGGAAGGTCCTGTTTCCGCGCGGCATCTCTAAACTACATAACACTCCTGGTTACTCCAAGTTAGGTATGCAAGTAAAATGACTGCAGCATCCATGCGACGGTAAGGGTGATCACAGCAAAGGTGAGCATCCTCTGGGAGGTGGAGAGGGATGTCCACGCTCCAGTTGACGAGGGAAGGCACTCCAACCTGAGGAAAGAAAGAAAGGGTTGCGTTTCAATTGGGTTTTAACACCATGACAGGATGCGTCCTAAAATATAGAAGGGACGGAAGGGTTGGCAATGAAGACAAGCATTGGGGGCACGTAGAAGGCAAGAACGCAGCTAGAAGGAGAGAAGCTGCCAAGCCTGGCCCATGCTCATCCTCCACAAGACCAGACACCAGGATGATGGAGCCAACGATAACGACAATGAACGACATCCTTTTTAGAAGGATGAGAGGAGATCTTATCGAATCGTATAAGATTATTAAGGGGTCGGACACGTTAGAGGCAGGAAACATGTTCCCAATGTTGGGGGAGTCCAGAACAAGGGGCCACAGTTTAAGAATAAGGGGGTAGGCCATTTAGAACTGAGATGAGGGAAAACTTTTTCAGTCAGAGAGTTGTGAATCTGTGGAATTCTCTGCCTCAGAAGGCAGTGGAGGCCAATTCTCTGAATGCATTCAAGAGAGAGCTGGATAGAGCTCTTAAGGATAGCAGAGTCGGGGGGGTATGGGGAGAAGGCAGGAACGGGGTACTGATTGAGAATGATCAGCCATGATCACATTGAATGGCGGTGCTGGCTCGAAGGGCCGAATGGCCTCCTCCTGCATTGTCTATTGTAACGGGCCAGGAGAAAGGCCGGTAGTAAGGTCATAAGGAATAAGGAGTAGAATTAGGCCATTCGGCCCATCAAGTCTACCCCGCCATTCAATCACGGCTGGTCTGTCTCTCTCTCCTAACCCCATTCTCCCGCCTTCTCCCCATAACCTCCGACACCTGTAGAGGGAACCAGGGTCTGGCCTACTGCAAACTCAAGGTCAGCTTTAGACTTTAGACCTTACTTTAGACTTCGACCCATCGAGCCCGCGCCGACCAGCGATCACCCTGCACACTAACACTATCCGACACACCAGGGACGATTCTACGATTTTTCTGAAGCCAATTAACCTACAAACCTGTACGTCTTTGGAGTGTGGGAGGAAACCAGAGTACCCGGAGAAAACCCACGCAGGTCACGGGGAGAACGTACAAACTCCGTACGGACAGCAGGGGCGAATCTGGCTCTCTGGCGCTGCAAGCGCTGTAAGGCAACAGCTCTACTGCTGTGCCACCGTGCCGCCCTCAGACAGTATCTCTGGAGAAAAGAATCTGAAGAAGGGTCTCGACTCGAAAAGTTACCCGTTACTTTTCTCCAGAGATGCTGCCTGACCCGCTGAGTTACTCCAGCCTTGTGTGTCTGTCTTCAGACAGATCAGATGGTTCTTTTCACTCAGCGATCGCAGCGGCACCTTGATTTGTTCCGCGCTTCCTGGTTATTTTTGGTTTCCAGTCGCCCTGCGTGTTGTTTTAACTCTGGCAGCAATTGTGCACTCAAGAGGCTGCCTCAAGAGGTAACACTTACGGCAACGTGCCCTCGCTCGTTGTATCTGGGCTGCTCTCATCTCCGCCCGCCTTCTCTGAGTCCCTCTCGTTCGAGTCGTGACTCGATGCTTCGTTCTCTGTGGCGATGCCAGTGCTCTCTTCCTGCTTGCATCTAAAGATGGGGAAAGGAAAGAAAGGTGTGTTAATAAACCGCCTTCCACCGGTTCAGTGTTTCTGAACTCGAGACCCTCGGTGATCACCGTGCAAGGCATGGCTTCCACCGAACACGTCCCGTCACAGAGGATAGACACAGAAAGCTGGCATAACTCAGCGGGACAGGCAGCATCTCTGGGGAGAAGGAACGGGTGACGTTTCGGGTCGAGACCCTTCTTCAGACTGATCTGGGAGCGCAGGTACATATTTCCTTGAACGTGGCGTCACAGGCAGATAAGGGTGGTCAAGGGCACATTGGCCTTCATCGGTCGTAGCATTGAGTACTGAAGTTGGGAGGTCATGTTACAGTTGTATAAGGCTTAGGTGAGACCACATTTAGAGTATTGTGTTCAGTTTCGGTCAGAATGATATCGTCAAGTATTTCCTGGGCACAAGTTCACCATCCTGTTGAAACCAGGAAAAGTTGTTTCTCAGTCTGAAGAAGGGTTACCCATTCCTTCTCTCCAGAGATGCTGCCTGTCCCATTGAGTTCCTCCAGCATTTTCTGTCTATCTTGGGTTTGAACCAGCATCTGCAGTTCCTTCCTAAACAGTCGTTTCCTGTCGGATCATCACAACCGCACAGTGACTGTGATCAGTGAGTTTATTGATGTCTACTGGGAATAAACTAGGCTGGGGGATGGCTTACATATACACACGCAGATACTCACACACACAGTCATACGCACAAACATTTATAAACATAAACATCCACATGCGTACACACACACACAGTCATACATGCTGGCATTTATATAGACAGAGTCATGCACACAGACAAATAGAAAGGTCTATCATTGAATAGCTTCAGGATTCAGTACTGGTGGGGATGGGTCTGTCACTGTATAACACAGTAGACAGGATTGAACCAGGGTCCCCCGCACACACTTAACACTATCCTACACACACCAGGAATAATTTACATTTGTACCAAGCCAATTAACCTACAAACCTGTACATCGTTGGAGTGTGGGAGGAAACCGAAGATCTCATTAAAAAAAAACCACACGGTCATGGGGAGAACGTACAAACTCCGTAAAGGCAGCACCCATAGTCGGGATTGAACCCGGGTATCTGGCTCCATAAGCCTGTAAGGCTGCAACTCTACCGCTGTGCCACCGTTTTGAGTTTGTTCGTTCTCCCCTTGAACACGTGCGTTTTCTCCAGGTACCCCCGGTTTCCTCCCACACTCCAAAGACATGCAGGTTTGTTGGTTAACTTGACTTAGTGAGAATTTTTTTTTGTAAATTGTCCCCAGTGTGTCCCAATCTCGTTGTACCCCTGTACAATGACAATAAAGATATATTGTATTGTATTGGATAGTGTTAGTGTGCGGGGATCGCTGATCGGCGCAGACTCGGTTGGGTGAAGGGCTTGCTTTTGCGCTGCCTAAACTAAAACTAATCTAAACAATGGTACTTGACCAGAAGTTCCAAATGGATAAATGCAGACACAAGGAATAGTAGATTCTGATTTACAAAATAAAACATAACGTCCTCTTAACCTATAGTCCTCTCACATTCACTCCTCTTCTCTCCTTGTCTTACGACCTTTTGTGTTCTTTTCATCTCTGCCCTTGGTTCACCCATCTGCCAATTAAACCTCCTCTCACCTAGTATCCACCTATCACCCTCTAGACCCTGTCCTGCCCCCACCTCTTCTCCAGCTTTCTCCTCCCTATTACAATTAGGCTAAAGAAGAGTCCCGAACCGAAACGTCATCTATCCATGTCTTCCACAGTTGCTGCCTGACCCGCTGAGTTGCTCCAGCGCTTCATATTATGTTTGCAAATGGTTCAGACCGGTGTGGTTTGAGGATCGGCAGAGCCGGAGAACAGTAGGAAGAAGGGTCCCGACCCGAAACGTCACCCATCGCTATTTCTCCAGAGATGCTGCGCTGACCCGCTGAGTTACTCCAGGGCTGTGTGTCTAACTTTGGTTCATAACAGCCCCAGGTCATCTCCACACCCAGATAGTTCCTCAGTTGTTGGAACGGGCATCCGTCCCCCAGAGGGTATGTGTTATTATTCCAAACAAGCGCGTGAAGGATCATGCCTACCTCCGGACCGAGCTCTCCGGAACATCTGGTGAAGGCGTGGAGGTCTCGTCTGGTCTCGTAGATTGGCAGATTGCTATTTCTTCCAAACCTCTCCTTTTGTGTGACCTAGAAAGTTGAAAAGTGTTTACTACGGACAATATTGATGAATGTGAATTCCATTTTGTTTATTGTTTCGCCTACCCAGGTACGGTGGAAAGCTTTTTGTTGCAGGCTATCCAGTCAGTAGAAAGACTATATATGGTCACAATTGAGTTGTCCACAGTATACAGATACAGGATAAAGGGAATAACGTTTAGTCAATAGACAATAGACAATAGGTGCAGGAGGAGGCCATTCGGCCCTTCCAGCCAGCACCGCCATTCGATGTGATCATGGCTGATCATTCTCAATCAGTACCCCGTTCCTGCCTTCTCCCCATAACCCCTGACTCCGCTATCCTTAAGAGCTCTATCTAGCTCTCCCTTGAATGCATTCAGAGAATTGGCCTCCACTGGCAGAGAATTCCTCAGATTTACAACTCTCTGATTGAAGTTTAGTGCAAGATAAAGTCTGATTAAAGATAGTTCAAGGATCTCCATTGAGGTGATGGAAGTTCAGGACACTCTCTAGTTGCTGGTAGGATGGGTTAGTTGCCTGATAAATCCAAGGAAAAGGCATATAAATTGCCCAGAGGAAGCAGCAAACCGGAGGACTGGGAGAAATTTAGAACTCAACAGAAGTTAATTAAGAGGGGGAAAAAAGAGCATGAAAGAAAGCTTGTAGGGAATATAAAAACTGACTCTAAAAGTTTCTTTAGATATGTAAAACGGAAAAGATTAGTGAAGACAAATGTAGGCCCCTTACAATCAGAGACAGGTGAATTTATAATGGGAAACAAAGAAATGTTAGGACAGTTAAACGAGTACTTTGGTTCTGTCTTCGCTAAGGAAGACACAAAAAATCTCCCAGAAATACTAGGGGACTGAGGATCTAGTGGGAGGGAGGAACTGAAGCGAATCCACATTTGTCAGGAAATCGTGTTGGGTAAACTGTTGGGACTGAAGGCAGATAAATCCCCAAGGCCTGGTGGTCTGCATCCCAGAGTACTCAAGGAGGTGGCCCTAGAAATCGTGGATGCATTGGTGATCATTTTCCAATGTTCTCTCGACTCCGAATCAGTTCCTGTGGACTGGAGGGTAGCCAATGTAACTCCACTTTTTAAGAAAGGAGGGAGAGAGAAATAGGGGAATTATAGACCAGTTAGCCTTACAACAGTAGTGGGGAAGATGCTGGAGTCAATTATTAAAGATGTTATAGCGGCACATTTGGAAAGAATGACAGGATCGTTCAAAGACACCATGGATTTATGAAGGGGAAATTATGCTGGACTAATCTTCTGGAATGTTTTGAGGATGTAACAAGTAGAATGGATAAGGGGGAGCCAGTGGATGTGGTGTATCTGGACTTTCAAAAAGCCTTTGACAAGGTCCCACACAAGAGATTAGTGTGCAAAATTAGAGCACATGGTATTGGGGGTAGCGTATTGACATGGATAGAGAACTGGTTGACAGACAGGAAGCAAAGAGTAGGAATTAACGGGTCCTTTTCAGAATGGCAGGCAGTGACTAGTGGGGTGCCGCAAGGCTCGGTGCTGGGACCCCAGTTATTTACAATATATATTAGCGATTTAGATGAGGGAATTAAATGTAACATCTCGAAGTTTGCGGATGGCACAAAGCTGGGTGGCAGTGTGAGCACGGTAGCGCAGCGGTAGAGTTGCTGCTTTACAGCGAATGCAGCGCCGGAGACTCAGGTTCGATCCTGACTACGGGTGCTGCACTGTAAGGAGTTTGTACGTTCTCCCCGTGACCTGCGTGGGTTTTCTCCGAGATCTTCGGTTTCCTCCCACACTCCAAAGATGTACAGGTATGTAGGTTAATTGGCTGGGTAAATGTAAAAAATTGTCCCTAGTGGGTGTAGGATAGTGTTAATGTATGGGGATCGCTGGGCGGCACGGACTTGGTGGGCCGAAAGGGCCTGTTTCCGGCTGTATATATATGATATGATATGATATGATGCTGTGAGGCTGCAGGGTGACTTGAATAGGTTGGGTGAGTGGGCAGGTGGATGGCAGATGCAGTATAATGTGGATAAATGTGAGGTTATCCACTTTGGTGGCAAGAACAGGAAGGCAGATTATTATCTGAATGGTAGGTAGACGCAAAATGCTGGAGTAACT
The DNA here is from genome assembly GCF_053455715.1 of Rhinoraja longicauda. Taxonomy (NCBI): domain Eukaryota; kingdom Metazoa; phylum Chordata; class Chondrichthyes; order Rajiformes; family Arhynchobatidae; genus Rhinoraja; species Rhinoraja longicauda. Next base: position 27,417,576 of record NC_135976.1, on the reverse strand, counting down.
CAGCGGGTCAGGCAGCATCTCAGGAGAAAAGGAATGGGTGACGTTTTAGGTCGAGACCCTTCTTCAGACTGAGGAACCTTATCTGAATGGTGTCAGAATAGGAAAAGGGGAGGTGCAACAAGACCTGGGTGTGCTTGTACATCAGTCACTGAAAGTAAGCATGCAGGTACAGCAGGCAATAAAGAAAGCTAATGGCATGTTGGCCTTCATTGCGAGAGGATTTGAGTTTAGGAATAAGGAGGTCCTACTGCAGTTGTACAGGGCCCTGGTGAGACCGCACCTGGAGTATTGTGTGCAAATTTGGTCTCCTAATTTGAGTTTGTGAATCTGTGCAATTCTCTGCCACAGAAGGCAGTGGGTGCCAATTCACTGGATGTTTTCAAGAGAGAGTTAGATTGAGCTCTAAGGGCTAAAGGAATCAAGGGATATGGGGAAAAAGCAGCAATGGGGGACTGACTTTAGATGACCAGCCATGATCATATTGAATGGCGGTACTGGCTCGAGCAGCCGAATGGCGTACTCCCGCACCTATTTTTTTTTTCTATGTTTCTAACAGCTGGGAAGAAACTGTCCGTGAATCTGGAGGCGTGCATTTTCACACTTCTGTACCTTTTGCCTGATGGGAGAGGGGAGAAGAGGGAGTGACCGGGCTGTGACTCATCCTTGATTATGCTGCTGGCCTTGCCAAGACCACTTGTGAAGTGCAGATGGAGTCAATGGAAGGGAGGTTGGTTTATTTGATGGTCTGGGCTGCGTCCACAATTCTCTGCAATTTCTTGCGGTTATGGATGGAGCTGGTTCTGGTTGATTACTGCGCAAACACCTCATAAGTGGTTATCTCGCCCAGTTGCCAAAACATGTTGTGATGATAGTAATGAGCACGTCAGGGGTGTAATATCTCGAGGGTTGTTGGCATATTGTTCGGGAAGGAACTCGAGATGCTGGTTCACACCGAAGGTAGTCACAGAATGCTGGAGAAACTCAGCGTGTCGGGCGGCATCTCTGGAAGGAAAGGAATAGGTGGTATTTCGGGTGGAGATGCTTGTTCAGTCTGAAGAAGGGTCTCAACCCGAAACGTCACCCATTCCTTCTCCCCGGAGATGCTGGCGGGCCCGCTGAGTTACTCCAGCATCCTGTGTCTATCGAAGGAGACGGGAAGTTCCCTCGTTGCCAACACCACCCAGAGCCGATCAGTGGCAAAACATATTAACCAGCGTTCTGAGAATCCACCATGCTCTGTGTGTCTGACGTTTACACCGACCTCCCTTGCTAAAAGAAGGGTTGCCTTACCCATTAACAAATGCGCCTTCCTCTTCCTTTTCACTGCTTTCGAGGAGTGGTGTTTGACGGGACAGATTGGAGACTGTGTTCTCGGGGAAATCTTCATGAGGATTCCGCAGTTTGCTACAATGCAAGAACAATGGACCATCACACTACCACCTCAAGAACAGTATTTTATTCCAAGGTTGGTCAACCCATATCATTGCTGCCTCCCTTCCCTCTCCTCCAATCCAGCTTCCCAGATCGCCCAGGACTAAGTGTGTCAGAAGGAACTGCAGATGCTGGCTCACACCGACGATAGTATGGCGAGTCTGGAGGCTCGTTCTTTGTTAAAGAAGTTTATTGCGACAGCAACATTCGATTACAAAGTATAACGAACGAGATTACAGACAACCATTAACTCTAACTGTTCACTTTGAAGAACTCTCCCAACTGACCGGTTTTGGGCGCCAAAACCACACGTGACGTCGCTGTCCAATCAGCGGGCTCAACTCCCTGGACCAATCCCTACGGTCGCACCCACACGTGACCTTGCTGACCAATCTGAGGGTTTGACTCCCAGGACTAATCTCTATGGTCGCTACTATAGACATAAAACGCTGAAGGGTCAAGCAGCATCTCTGGAGAAAAAGAACAGGTGACGTTTCGGGTCAGAACCCTTCTTCAGACCCAAAGAAGTCAGACTAAAGAAGGGTTCCGACCCAACAACGTCACCTATTCTTTTTAGTTTAGTTTAGAACGTACAAACTCCGTACAGACAGCACCCGTAGACAGGATCGAACCTGGGGTCTCTGGCGCTGTAAAGCAGCAACTCTACCACTGCGCCACCTTGCCTCTCCAAGCCAGAAAGAAGTTCTGAAACCACCGTCATCACCTTCTCAAGCAGCAGCGATAAATGACAGTCTTGTCAGCACTTAGTGAATGAATGAAAATATAAAGAGAATATTCTGGTTAATGCCAAGTATTACCCATCAAGCGGCTGCCTATTCTCCCCGGAGTGCTGTGTTGATTTACGATCCATTCCATGCTCTTCTCTGTCAGCCATTTTGGAGTCAGGACAATGGAAAATCTGTCGGAAACGGAGACGAGAGAGCAAAAGAGCATTGAAAAGGAAGACAGAAGTATACGGCACAGAACTAATCCAGAGTTAGTAAACACTGTAAAACAAAATTAGAGCTTAATCGTCTACAAACATGGCATTCGCAAAAAGATGGATGAGTTGACAGTGCCAGCATTTATTTCAAGAGGGCTTGTATACAAAAACAGGGATGCAATGCCAAGGCTCTAGAAGGCACTGGTCAGGCTGCATTTGGAGGACTGTGAGCAATTTTGGGGACTATATTTGAGGAAGGATGTGCTGGCACTGGAGAGATTCCAGAGGAGGTTTGCAGGAATGATCCCAGGAATGAGGGGATTAACATATGACGAGCGTTTGTCGGCACTGGGCCTGTACTCACTGGAGTTTAGAAGAATGAGAGGGGACCTCATTGAAACGTACATAATAGTTGAAGGCTTGGATAGAGTGGATGTGGAGAGGATGCTTCCACTAGTGGGAGAGTCTCGGACTAGAAGTCAGAGCCTCAGAATTAAAGGACATTCTTTTAGGAAGGCGGTGAGGAGGAATTTCTTTAGTCGGAGGTTGGTGAATCTGTGGACTTCTTTGCCACAGAAGGCTGTGGAGGCAAAGTCAGTGGACATTTTTAAGACAGAGATAGATAAATTCTTGATCAGTGCTGGTGTCAGAGGTTATGGGGAGAAGGCAGGAGAATGGGATTATGATGGAGAGATAGATCAGCCATGATTGAATGGCAGAGTAGACTTGATGGGCCGAATGGCCCAATTCTACTCCTATCACTTATGACCTTATGTGCAAGTTGTACAGGGCATTGGTGAGACTACACCTGGAGTACTGCGTACAGTTTTGGTCTCCTAATCTGAGGAAAGACATTCTTGCCATAGAGGGAGTACAGAGAAGGTTCACCAGATTGATTCCTGGGATGGCAGGACTTTCATATGAAGAAAGACTGGATAGACTCGGCTTGTACTCGCTGGAATTTAGAAGATTGAGGGGGGATCTTATAGAAATTTACAAAATTCTTAAGGGGTTGGACAGGCTAGATGCAGGAAGATTGTTCCCGATGTTGGGGAAGTCCAGCACAAGGGGTCACAGTTTAAGGATAACGGGGAAGTCTTTTAGGACTGAGATGAGAAAGTTTTTTTTCACACAGAGAGTGGTGAATCTGTGGAATTCTCTGCCACAGAAGGTAGTTGAGGCCAGTTCATTGGCTATATTTAAGAGGGAGTTAGATGTGGCCCTTGTGGCTAAAGGGATCAGGAGGTATGGAGAGAAGGCAGGTACGGTATACTGAGTTGGATGATCAGCCATGATCATATTGAATGGCGGTGCAGGCTCGAAGGGCCAAATGGCCAACTCCTGCACCTATTTTCTATGTTTCTATGTAAAACAGTGAAATTGTTTCTCGAGTCGCCATATTTGGCTCTATTTCCAAAGTCCTGGCCACGGGGGGAGGTGGCCAACCGTAAAAGCAGCCAGCATCACCAAGGATCCACAGCACCCTGGGCATGCTCTCGTTGTCCTCCTGCCATCAGGAAGAAGGTACTGGAACCTAAAAACCGTGACCTTCACAGCTTCTCCCCAACGACCATCAGGCTGTTGAACATGACAAACACCAACTAAACATTGATCGACAAACTATCTTGATTGCAACGAGGGACTTCGAACCTTTGCTGTGCACTAATATCTATATTTAATTTATTGAACTTAATTTTCTTTGTTCTGTTGTCTATGAGTACCGTGTTTACAAAGCCAAACCAGGCCGTGATGCAACCAGTCAGTATGCTCTCCAGTGTACATGTGGGAAGGAACTGCAGATGCTGGTTTAGACAACAGACAATAGACAATAGGTGCAGGAGGAGGCCATTCGGCCCTTCGAGCCAGCACCGCCATTCAATGTGATCATGGCTGATCATCCACAATCAGTACCCCGTTCCTGCCCTCTCCCCATACCCCCTGACTCCGCTATCATTAAGAGCTCTATCTAACTCTCTCTTGAAAGCATCCAGAGAATTGGCCTCCACTGCCTTCTGAGGCAGAGAATTCCACGGATTTACAACTCTCTGAGTGAAAAAGATAGACACAAAAAGCTGGAGTAACTCAGTGGGACAGACAGCATCTCTGGAGAGAAGGAATGGGTGACGTTTCGGGTCGAGATCCTTCTCCAGACCTGTTTACAAACCTGTTATGCTGTTGCAAATAAGAATAAGAAACCGAAGATCTCGGAGAAAACCCACGCAGGTCACGGGGAGAACGTACAAACTCCGTACAGACGGCGCCCGTAGTCAGGATCGAACCTGAGTCTCCGGCGCTGCATTCGCTGTAAGGCAGCAACTCTACCGCTGCGCCACCGTGCCGCCAGTTGCTATCAGGCAACTGAACCATCCTTTCATCAACTAGAGAGCAGTCCTGAGCTACTATCTAACTGATTGGAGACCTTTGGACTATCTTTAATCGGACTTTGCTCGACTTTATCTTACACCTAACGTTATTCCCTTTATCACGTATCTGTACACTGGAGACGGCTCGATTGTAATCATGTATTGTCTTTCCGCTGAGTGGTTAGCACGCAACAACATCTTTTCAACTGTGCCTCAGTACACACGATGATAAACTCAATTAAACTGAACTAAAATTGTCACCGAGAACCCAACTTCGATGATAGCGAGAAAACGCTGCCACATTCCACCGTCAACCGAACTTAAACCCTGCACCAAGAGACGAAAGCCAGACCTCCTGTATCCAAAGCTAAAGCAAAAACTATTTGCTGATGTAAACCACTGAGACAGTGTTTTTAAAATAACACGAGACCAGTTGGGCCCAAACCTCTCCTGCATTGGTGCACCACCCTGTCCTCCCCCGTCCCCTCTCTCCTCAACCCCCCCTCCCCTCTCCCTTCTCCCCCACTCCCCCCCTCCCTCCCTCCTCCCCCCCTCCCCTCCTTTTAAACTTAAAAAATGTGAATAACTTTAAAAATATAACACCGATTTCAATAAAACTACTTGCATTATCACTAAAGTGACAATGGTGAGTAAGGTGGGCCTAAAATTGTCGCGCTGTCGTGTACCGTTTTGGCTGAAGTTCAGTCACAAACATGATAACAAACGAGAGTTTTAGTATATAGATGAGGAAGACACTCACACTGGTAAAGAGACTGTACCCTTACCTTCAGCTGCTTTGGAATCACAGCAATGCTCACCCTTCTACGGGCCGTGCTCTGGCGGACAAGAACAAGGGGACAGTGTCACTGGCAGAGTCAGATTCAAACCTGATCGTTACAATCACAATCACAATCACCATCACTGTGCCCTCTGCTAAATAAATCCAGGTCATCTCAGAGAAGATGCTTAAACAATCGCCTCCGTCGCCACTTGCTCCAAGGCTGCGTCTTTTAACCGCTATCTGTAAAATTATAGGATAGGGCGGCACGCTCGTGCAGTTGCTGCCTCACAGCGGCAGAGACCCGGGTTGGATCCCGACTACGGGTGCTGTCTGTACGGAGTTTGTACCTTCTCCCTGTTTCCTCTCACATTCCAAAGACTGGTCAATATTAACTTTATTTATATGCTGTAACTGTAATTCTTTTTGTGCACAACCCGCAGGCATTGCCACTTTCATTTCACTGCACATCGTGTATGTGTATGTGACAAATAAATTTGACTTGACTTGACTTGAATTGGCTTCGGGAAATTGTTCCTAGCGTGTGGGATAGAACTAGCCAATTAACCGACAAACCTGTACATCCCTGGAGCGCGGGAGGAAACCGGAGCACCCGGGGAAAACCCACGCGGACACGGGGAGAAGTTGCAAACGTCGCACGGACAGCACCTGCGGTCAGCATTGAAGTCGGGGTCTCTGGCGCTGTGAGGCAGCGGCTCGACCACTGCGCCACCAGGCAACAGTTATGTGAGTCTGGCGCTGTGAGGCAGCGGCTCGACCACTGCGCCACCAGGCTGCTCTATTCTTATTTCCCCTTTTTTGGCAACAGTTATGTGAGTCTGGGATGGGATTTGTTGAGCCATCTCCTTGTATCATTGCGGCACAGGTTGGATTTGCACCTAGTTGATTCCTTGATGGGACTCCAATATGGAGAAGTCGGAAAAGACAAGGTGCCTGCCTCCAGCAAGTTTATCCTCCTTCGTTCTTTTAATGAAAACATCGGGTTTTTTTTCTTTAGACCAAGTCTGGACTAAGGTTACTATTTACAAAGGAATCGACGTCGAACTGCCTGCAAATATTTCATGCAAAAACAGAGCCAGGAAATTTTGATCTCACCAGGGGATCTAGTTACATACAAATCCAAGCTTCAGGAACAGGTAAGTCAACAGTGCCTGGACTCTGTGACGTTAATAGCAGACATTTCAGTTTAGATTAGAGATACAGCGCAGAAACAGGCTCCTTTGGCCCACTGAGTCCGCGCCGACCAGCGATCCCCGCACACACACTATCCTACACACACTAGGGACAATTTACAATGATACCAAGACAACGAGCCTACAAACCAGTACGTCTTTTGAATGTTTCGTTTAGAGATACAGAGCAGAATCAGGCCCCTTTTGCCCACCGAGTCCGCGCCGACCAGCGATCCCCGCATACACACAATCCTACACACACTAGGGACAATTAACAATGTACCAAGACAATGAACCTACGAACCAGTACGTCTTTGGAGTGTGGGAGGAAACCGAAGATCCCGGAGAAAACCCACGCAGGTCACGGGGAGAACGTACAAACTCCGTACAGACGGCACCCATAGTCAGGATCGAACCCACATCTCCGGCGCTGCATTCGCTGTAAGACAACAACTCTACCGCTGCGCCACCGTGACCGCCCATAGTCAGGATTGAACTCGGGTCTCTGGCAGCAGATTGGCCATTGTGCCACCTTGACTCTTTTTCCCAAGAATGGAACTATCATATATTAGAGGGCATAGCTCTAAGGTGAGTGGGTCACCATTTAAAGGAGATGTGGGGGGGGGGGGGGCAGGCTTTTTTTTACACAGAGGGTGGGTGGTGAGTGCCTGGAACTTGCTGCCAGGTGTGGTGGTGAAGGCAGGTACAACAGTGGCATGTGAGAGACTTTCAGACAGGCACGTGATATGCAGGGAATGGGGCGATATGCATTATGTGCAGGCAGATAAGACTTAGTCTTGGCATCATATTTGGCACAAACATTGCGGGCCAAAGGGCCTGTTCTTGTGCTGTTCCAGTCTGAAGGAGGGTTTCGATCCGAAACGTCACCCATTCCTTCGCTCCAGGATTGCTGCCTGTCCCACTGAGCCACTCCAGCTTTTTGTGTCTATGTTCTATCTTCTATGGATTAAAATGGTGGGTAGAGGAATTCAGGCTGTAACTCCTTTGACACTAAAATCAGATAACAGGACAGCAAGTCAAGGAGTTTTAGAGAATGAACCTAGAGCAACAAGGAGATTTGCGTCTCCATTATGTGTTGCTTTTCCTTAGCCCTCTTTACAAGGGAGGTAAGGCTGAGGCTTTAGAAGGTGCTGGTCAGACTACATTTGGGGTATTGTGAGCAGTTTTGGTTCACGTATCTGAGGAGGGATGTGTTGGTATTGGAGAGGGTCCAGAGGAGGTTTACAAGAATGATCCCGGGGATGATGAGCGCTTGACAGCACTGGGCCTGTACTCGCTGGAGTTTAGAAGAATGAGGGGGAGGACCTCATTGAAACGTACCGAATAGTGAAAGGCCTGGATAGAGTGGATGTGGAGAGGATGTTTCCACTAGTGGGAGAGTGTAGGACCAGAAGGCACAGAATAAAAGGATGCCATTTTAGAACGGAGACGAGGAGGAATTTATTTAGTCAGAGGGTGATTCAGGGTGAATCTGCGGAATTGATTGCCACAGACAGCTGTGAAGGCCAAGTCAATGGATATTTTTAAGACGGAGATTGCTAAATTCTCGTTTAGTACGGGTGTTAGGAGTTGTGGGGAGAAAGGGCAGGAGAATGGGGTTGAGAGGGAAAGATAGATCAGTCATGATTGAATGTCAGAGTAGACTTGGTGGGCAGACTGGCCTAATTCTGCTCCTATGACATGAATCTAAGAACTTACGAGAAGTTGGATTGTAGATGATCAGCCATGATCACAATGAATGGCAGTGCTGGCTCGAAGGGCTGAACGGCCTCCTCCTGCACCTATTTTCCACGTTTCTATGTTTCTATGTGATATCTGCTCATAAGTGTACTGCATTTAACAAATCTTCACTGCAGTCTCTACTCGTTGCTGGATTACCTGATGTATCACTCTCATCATTTGATGCTTATTTTGAAAGTCCACGTCATCTGCAAGCAAAAAGTATATTACAACATTTGATTTGATTTAGAGATACAGCGCGGAAACAGGCCCTTCGGCCCACCAGGTCCGCGCCACCCAGCGATCCCCGCACATTAACACTATCCTACACACACTAGGGACAATTATTTTACATTTGCCCAGCCAATTAACCTACAAACCTGTACGTCTTTGGAGTGTGGGAGGAAACGGAAGATCTCGGAGAAAACCCACGCAGGTCACGGGGAGAACGTACAAACTCCGTACTGACGGTACCCTAAGTCAGGATCGAACCTGAGTCTCCGGCGCTGCATTCGCTGTAAGGCAGCAACTCTACCGCTGCGCCACCGTGCCACATTAAGATTTAGAAAGACTAATGTCTTGGCTATTAAAGTTGAAGCAAGCCACTGGTGTTATGCAGCTGTGGAGGTTTATTGCAAAGAGTGCAAGAGGGTCATGTCTGTAGTGTAGGGTTAAGATGCTTATCTAAGATGTATCTCGCGATACGATACGATACGATACGATGGAACTATATTCATCCCCAGAGGGAAATTGGTCTGCCAACAGTCACAACGCACTACAAGGTACACGAAAACTTGAAATTAAAATTAAATGAAAAGTGGAAAAAAGAAAGAAAAAGACAAGCGACTGCTGTCTGACTGCCGTGTGCACAGCGCCTTCACCGGAACGAACGCACAAACATACCAACAAAGGCTTATCACCTGGGCAGAGGATTCTAAAACTAGAGTCCTTCCCCCCCCCCTCCCCCACACCAGGTCCTCCTTTGTTCTTCCCCCGTCCCTCACGGTGGTCCCCCCATGCCAGGTCCCCTTTGTCTTCCCTTCTGTTCCTAAGTACTTATGTAAAGTTATACTTGCACTGAACTCTAAGCGAAAAGGAATTTCACTGAACCTACACTGGCCGGGCCTACAGCATCCGGGCCTACAGCATCCGGGCCTACAGCCACCGGGCCTACAGCATCCGGACCTACAGCGTCCGGGCCTACAGCATCCGGGCCTACAGCGTCCGGGCCTACAGCATCCGGGCCTACAGCTTCCAAGCCTACAGTGTCCGGACCTACAGCGTCCGGACCTACAGCGTCCGGGCCTACAGCGTCCGGGCCTACAGTGTCCGAGCCTAAAGCATCCAGGCCTACAGCGTCCGGGCCTACAGCATCCGGTCCTATAGCTTCCGAGCCTACAGTGTCCTGGCCTATAGCGCCCTCCAGGCCTAATAGGGGACAAAGGCAGTCCCGTATGGGACAAACCAATTTAGCCCAAAATACAGGATGTCTCGGCTAATATGGGACAGTTGGCAACCCTAATTGCTCCACATTCTTAAATCTCTACTCAGACAACAACATTTCTTACTTTAACTATGATCTTAAACACCAACTATCTTTGATCGGACTTCACTGGCTTTACCTAAGTATTCCCTTACTTAGAGATGAAGCACAGAAACAGGCCCTTCGGCCCACAGTGTCCATGCTGACCATCCATCACCCGTTCACACTAGTTCTATGTACACTCTCTACACACCAGGGCCAATTTTTACAGAAGCCAATTAACCTACAAACCTGCATGTGTTTAAAGCTAGGATTAAAAATAAAAATAGGAAGTATTTAATTTCAGGATTGCTTTGTTACCTAACAAGAATTTTAAAAGAAATTACTCGGAAGTGACCCCCTCGGGACTCCAGGTTTCTCTCTTTCTTTCTTTCTTCTGCTTTTTCTTTTTCTTTCTTTTCAACTGGGGGGTGGGGGGGTGGGGGGAGGGTAAAAAATACAGAACAATACGTGTATAATCGAAGTTATAAGTTAGTGACTATTGTTTACTAGGAAATGTATAATGCATAATGTATGAGTTCTGTTAAAACTTAAATAAAATATTTTTTTTTTTTAAATAAAAAAAACCTGCATGTGTTTGGAATGTGTGACCCTCGGACTATCTTTGATCGGACTTTACTGGCTCCACCTTGCACTAAACAATATCATGTATTACGTGTACCGAGGTACAGTGAAAGGTTCTTGTTGCGTGCTAACCAGTCAGCGGAAAGACTGTACATGATTACAATTGAGCCATCCACAGTATACAGATATACCCTGGGGACAATTTACAATTTTTTAAATCCAAAACCAATGAACCTGGATTGTGGGAGGAAACTGGAGCACCCAGAGAAAACCCACGTGGTCACAGGGAGAACGTACAAACTCTGTACGGACGGCACCTGTGGGCAGGATTGAACTTGGCTCCCTGGCACTGTAAGATAGCAACTCTACCACTGCGCCACCGTGCCGCCCTTGTTTAATCCTTGAACTATACTCCTGTTTTTGAGGTTCACTTCTGGTAGTCTTGGTACATTGATGCTCTTAGAATCACAGCATGGAAACAGGCCCAATTTTTCCATGCTGACCAAGTAGTCCCATCTACGCTAATCCCACCTGCTTGCATTTGCCTTTACTGTTCTAGAAAACAACTAGGAGAGCAGACGAGAGGACTTTACTGGACTTCATCTCTTGTACTAAGCGTTATCCCCTTGATTATGCATCTACACCTTGTGAATGGCTCGATTGTAATCATGGGTAGTTTTTCCGCTGACACAGTAACAAGAAACTAAACTGAAACTAAACCTGTGCAAGAAGGGACTGCAGACGCTGGTTTGCACCGAAGAAGATAGACACAAAATGCTGGAGTAAATTAGCAGGACAGGCAGCGTCTCTGGAGAAAAGGAACAGGCGATGTTTCGGATCGGGACTCTTCATCTGACTGTGAGTCCCTGAACCTGCCTCAACTACCATCTCTGGCAGCTCGTTCCATAGACTCACTCTCCTCAGTTGAATTAGTTGCCCCTCAGGTTCCCACTGAATCTTTCCCCTCTCAGCTTAAACCCGTGTCCTCTCCTCCTTGATCCCCCCCCCCCCCCGCTCTGATATTCTTGCTATTGAGGGCGTGCAGCGTAGGTTTACTAGGTTAATTCCCGGAATGGCGGGACTGTCATATGTTGAAAGACTGGAGCGACTAGGCTTCTATACACTGGAATTTAGAAGGATGAGAGGGGATCTTATCAAAACGTATAAGATTATTAAGAGGTTGGACACGTTAGTGGCAGGAAACATGTTCCCAATGTTGGGGGAGTCCAGAAAAAGGGGCCACAGTTTTAGAATAAGGGGTAGGCCATTTAGAACAGAGATGAGGAAAAATCTTTTCAGTCAGAGAGTTGAGAATCTGTGGAATTCTCTGCCTCTGGATGCATTCAAGAGAGAGCTAGATAGAGCTCTTAAGGATAGCGGAGTCAGGGAGTATGGGGAGAAGGCAGGAACGGGGTACTGATTGAGAATGATTAGCCATGATCACATTGAATGGTGGTGCTGGCTTGAAGGGCCGAATGGCCTCCTCCTGCACCTATTGTCTATTGTCTATTGTCGATTGTCTATTGAAAGACTACCTCGCGTTTGGTGAGAAGTGTTTCCTCACCTCTCGTTTCTCCGAATTGCCAGTTCCTGGAATTGTGCTGGACGATCCTCTTCATCTCCTGGAGCTCGGCGCGCTCCTTGGCGTGTAGACCTTTCAGGTAGGCCGCGTGCTGGATCATCACGTACATTCCCCGGCTCACTCTCGCCTCCTGCAGGACACAGCCGATCCCACCATCCGGGGCTCCCGTTACAGACCCAGATCATGGGGGGGGGGGGGGGGTGGGGGGGGGGGGGGTGGGGGGGTGAGCATTCCACCTATTTACTTGGCTCTCCTGGGACACAGCGTTGTTTCTTGGCACCGTAACAATGTAGGTCCAATTGTGGCTGTGTCAGTAATACTGGCCCCAGGGACTGTAGCAGGGCAGTTGTAAGATGGGTGTTAGGGGTGATGGGGAGAAGGCAGGAAAATGGGGTTCGGAGGGAGAAATAGATAAGCTGTGTTTGAATGGCGGAGTAGACCTGATGGGCCGAATGGCCTAATTCTGCTCCTATCACTTATGACCTTATGACTTATTCACGTTGTGTTTAGTTTAGTTTAGAGATACAGTGCGGAAAGAGGCCCTTCGGCCCACTGAGTCCGCGCTGACTAGCGATCGCCCCGTGCGCTAGCACTATCTCACACACGAGGGACAATTTACAATTTTTTGCAAAAGCCAATTAACCTACAAACCTGTACGTCTTTGGTGTGTGGGAGGAAACCAGAGCATCCGGAGAAAACCCACACGGTCACGGGGAGAACGTACAAACTCTGTACAGACAGCACCCGTAGTCGGGATCGAACCCGGGTCTCTGGCGCTGCGAGGCAGCGACTCTACCGCTGCGCCACCGTGGTTATTGGCACCGTAACGATGTGGGTCCCACTGTGGTTGTATTACTGACACCAGCCCCGGGGACTGGAGGCGCGCAGTTGTAGGAGTCGTTCACGTTGTGCGTTGAGCTTTAATAAAACGTGCAGTGATGTAAATCTATCACCCAACTGGAACATACCTGGTGCAGGGCTCCCAGAACTTCAGAGTGGCTGCCTGCCCGTGTGATGCAGGCTTCCAGGATATGAAGGCGCCCCTCCAACTGTTCCAGAATCTTCCGCCGTCTCCCATCTGTGCAGATAGCCCCCAGTCTCTGCACAAAACCAATCACAGGCTGCCTTACTCTCCGTGTCGGGATTGGCCAAAGCGCAGGGATGCTAACTTCAGACACAGGCACTAGGATCTTCCCTCTGCCAAGTGCCTGCAGGCTTCCCTGCTACCCCAGATCCAAACCCCCCTTCCCCAGTGTCCAGAGCTTTTGCCTTCCACCTCCCCTTCCACATGAATGAATGAATCAATGAATGAATGAATGAATGAATGAATGAATGACACCTTATGATCACCTGTGGCATGTCACATTGTTTTGCACACCATGTACAAAGTATGCAAAGCGTCGCCACCTACAGGGCGCCGACAAAGTTACAGTGTTCAATGTAGACCCTCTGTTCTTGGCAGCCCCCCCCCCCCCCCATGCCAGGTCCCTCTTTGTTCTCTCAGCGGTGTGTTCTCGTCTGACCTCCGCCACCCATCTCCATTCATTCATTCACATTCGTTTCCATGCAAGCACTGCCTTACTCTGCTGAGTTACGCCCACACTTTGTGTTAGCCTCCAGATACATTCCCTCAACGACCACAGTGTCCCCTCCACCCCCAGCCCCAGGTTCCTTTCGAGATCCAGCGCGGAAACAGGCCCCTTCGGCCCGACCAGCGATCCCCGCGCACCGGCACTATCCCACACTCGAGGGACAATTTATATAGGAGGAGACTCACTGTGATGGATGTTTCTTTGATGGATGTTTCTTTTTTGTGTGTTTTTGGGGTTGGGTAATTTGAATGCCTATTTAATGCTTTTATTGTTGGACTGTGTTTTGGGTTTTTTTTGGGGTTGTGTAATTTTAATGCTTATTTAATGCTTTTATTGTTGGACTGTGGGTGACTGAATTTCGTCCAATATTGGATGACAAATAAAGCTATCTTGAATCTTGAATCTTGAATCTTGAATATATTTTTTTACCGAAGCCAAACAACCTACAAACCTGTACGTTGTTGGGGGTGTGGGAGGAAACCGGAGCACCTGGAGAAAACCCACGCAGGTCACGGGGAGAACGTACAAACTCCATATGGACAAGTAGCCATAGTCAGGATCGAACTCTGGTCCCTGTCGCTGTAAGGCGGCAACTCTGCCGCTGCGCCATCGAGCCGGTCCTCTTGGACTTTGGGCTCCCCCTCCAATCGAGAGTATTGCCGTCTTTCCCCCAGCTGCACTCTGCCGAACCTGCGCCATCACTTTCCATCTCCCTCCCCCCCCCCCCCCCCCCGGTCGCTACCTGCAATATTTCCTTGCATCCCTCCAGCTCCTCCTGGGCGTTTTCCTCGGCCGAATCCCGGGCATGTTCTTCCACCTGCAGCCTTTCCTTCAGAGTGAAGACGTCAGACTTGAAAGCGAGAGACAGGTGTATGAACGCAGTCTTGGTGGGAAGAAAAGAGAAAACACTCCTCTGTCACAAGCCAAAGAATAGATCTCACCTGGTCGACGCAAAATGCTGGAGTAACTCAGCGGGTCAGGCAGCATCTCGGGAGAGAATGTGATTGTGGCTGATCATTCACAATCAGTACCCCGTTCCTGCCCTCTCCCCATGCCCCACACTGACATTCCTTTTCCCCAGAGACGCTGCCTGACCCGCTGAGTTACTCCAGCATTTTGTAATCATGTACGGTCTTTACGCTGACTGGATAACAAGCAACAAAAGAGTTTATGTGAAGCATTCAGAGCGGACGCATCCTAGTGTGAGCTGAGTTGCTTCATTCAACCGGCGCGACTAATGGTCTCGGCAGCAGTGGCCTGAGGGTGAGGAGTCTGTCGAGGGCTCCCATTCCTGACCACCCCCCCCCCCCCCCCCCCCCTCCATCAGCTTGTTGAAGATGACAGTGAGTTATCCTCCGAAGTTGTCGGGTTTTTGTTAAAAAGAGCCTTACCTCCACTTCCTTCTCAGTGTAGAATTCCCTGCAAAATAAGAAGATGTATAATTTATTTTGTTCTCCCAATGGTGAAGTTTGGACCTGGGGAAGAGGCCCCTCTGGTCACAACTGATCTACAATGAGAGTTTCCACGAGATGACACCGGAATGGTTGCAAAGTTAGGCAGCACATCAATCAGATCATCACACAGACAGACACAGAGCGCTGGACTAACTCAACGAGTCAGGCAGCATCTCTGGAGAAAAAGGATGGGCGACGTTTCGGGTCGGGAAGAGGAAGGCTGGATGACGTTTACGGGACAGGTCCATGTGCCCTGTTCCTTTGCTGAACTCTTCCCTGTTCTAGGTGGCGCAGCACTAGAGTTGCTGCCTCACAGCGCCAGAGACCCGGGTTGGATCCTGACTACGGGTGCTGTCTGTACGGAGTTTGTACGCTCTCCCCGTGACCCGCGTGGGTTTTCGCCGAGATCTTCCCACACTCCAAAGAAAGACGTACAGGTTTGTAAGTTAATTGACTTGGTATAAATGTCAAATTGTCCCTAGTGTGTGTAGGATAGTATTAATGTGCAGGGATCGCTGGTCGGTGCAGACTTGGTAAGCCGAAGAGCCTGTTTCCGCGCTGTATCTCAAAGCTAAACTCAGCGGGTCAGGCAGCATCTTTGGAGAAAAGGGATGTTTAGGATCGAGACCTTTTTTCAGACTTGGTCTTGATCTGAAACATCACCTATTCCCTTTATCATGTATCATCTATGCAGTGTAGATGGCTCGATTATAATCACGTACAGTCTTTCCACTGACAATAAACTAGACTAGACAAAACTAAATCTAAAGCTGTCCCTAGTGTGTGTAGGATAGTGTGTCCCTAGTGTGTGTAAGAAAGAATTGAAGATGCAGGTTTACACCGAAGATAGACACAAAGTGCTGGAGTAACTCAGCGGGTCAGGCAGCATCCCTGGAGAGAAGGAATAATGGGTGACGTTTCGGGTCGAGACCCTTCTTCAGACTGAGAGTCGGGGGGAGGAGGGAGAAACTAGAGATGTGAAACGGTTCAAAGATCAAATGAATGAAAGGTATGAAAAGAACAAATCAAAGCCAGCAACAATGATCGAGGAAAGGTGGAGCCCACAATGATCCATTGTTGGCTGCGGAGAAGATGATAAACAAGTGGATACAAGCAGTGAAATTAAGCGTGACGACCAATGTGAAACTAGCAGGACGTCTAGGGTGGGGGAGGGACGGAGAGAGAGGGGAACAGTTTGCAGGTCAGACATTAATCGAAACTGCCATTTGTGCAGTTAGCAAACGTTGACCATCAGATTATAACGCTGCCGGCCTTCGCCGATCCACACGCACTTGAGCCCCCGCGGTGACCGGCGTTCACGGAAAGCCTCCAGAGTCCCGGCAAACAGCACGGGCTCCCTCTCCAGGGACACAAGGAAGGGACGTAGGCCCGGAAGGGACGGACGTAGGCCCGGAAGGAAGGGACGTAGGCCCGGAAGGAACGGACGTAGGCTCGGAAGGGACAGACGTAGACCCGGAAGGAAGGGACGTAGGCCCGGAAGGGATGTAGGCCCGGAAGGAACGGACGTAGGCCCGGAAGGGACGTAGGCCTGGAAGGAACGGAGTAGGCCCGGAAGGAAGGGACGTAGGCCTGGAAGGGACGGACGTAGGCCCGGAAGGAAGGGACGTAGGCCTGGAAGGAATGTAGGCCTGGAAGGAACGGACGTAGGCCCGGAAAGGACGGACGTAGGCCCGGAAGGGACGGACGTAGGCCCGGAGGAGGGGCAGGCATGCATGAAGGTTAGAGGGCAGGGCGGTGCGTTGCAGGACCATACACACTTGCTTTGGCTGAAGGTTAGAGGGCAGGGCGGTGCGTTGCAGGACCATACACACTTGCGTTGGCTGAAGGTTAGAGGGCAGGGCGGTGCGTTGCAGGACCATACACACTTGCGTTGGCTGAAGGTTAGAGGGCAGGATGGTGCGTTGCAGGATCATACACACTTGCGTTGGCTGCCTACCTCTGGAGCCCCAGTCGTTTCAAAATCGGCACCTCGTCTGCAGAGCTGCTGAGAAGCTCGTCGGAACTACTATCTGCATGAGTGAGATACAGAGTGACGTTAGAGGGGACGTACTTGTCCTCCATATCATTACATCTCTCGGGCGGCTCGGTGGCGCAGCGGTTACTGCTTCACAATGCCAGAGACCTGGGTTCGATCATGCCCTTGGGTGCTGTCTGTGTGGAGATTGTACGTTCTCCCTGTGACTGCGTGGGTTTTCTCCAGGTGCTCCGGTTTCCTCCCACATTCCAAAGATATGCAGGTTTGTAGGTTAATTGGCTTCTGTACATTGTTAATTGTCCCTAGTGCGTGCGACAGTGCTAGTGTACGAGGTGATCGCTGGTCGGCGTGGACCAGGTGGGCCGAAGGGCCTATTTCTGTGCTGTATCTCTAAAGTCTAAAGTCTAAAGATGCTTGGAGTTTTCTTGTATATCCATTAGCGGCCCAGTGGTAGAGTTGCTGCCTCACAGCGCCAGAGACCCGGGTTCCATCCTAATTACGGGTGCTGTCTGTACGGAGTTGGTACGTTCTCTCTGTGACCGCAAGGATTTTCTTCCTGGTGTAACGGTTTCCTCCCACGCTCCAAAGACGTACAGGTTTGTAGGTTAATCGGCTATTGTAAATAGTAAATTGTCCCTGGAGTGTAGAGGTAGAACTAGTGTTTGGTCAACTGTTGGTTGGCGAGGACTCAGTGGGCCAAAGGGCCTGTTTCCACACTGTATCTCTAAACTAAACTAAAAAATATGAACGACAATAGACACCGAATGCCGGAGTAACTCAACGGGTCAGGCAGCGTCTCTGGAGAAAAGGAATAGGTGACGTTTCGGGTCAAGACCCTTCTTCAAAAATATGATCACCGGACTGCTTCCAGAACAGCACAGGAAGGATTTAGTTTTGTTCAGAGATACACCGTGCAAACAGGAACTTTGGCCCACCGAGTCCACATTGACCAGCAATCCCCGCACTTTAACACTGTCATACGCACACCAGTGACAATTTTACATTCATACCAAGCCAATTAACATACAAACCTGTACTTCTTTGGAGCGTGGGAGGAAACCGAAGATCACGGAGAAAACCCACGCAGGTCAGGGGGAGAACGTACAAACTCCGTACAGACGGCGCCCGTAGTCAGGATCGAACCCGGGTCTGTGGTGCTGTAGGCGCTGTAAGGCAGCAACTCTACCGCCGTGCCACCCACGATGCTCGTACCAAAGAAGATCAGCTGGTGCGATACAAAGAGGAAGGACTGAGGAACATCAAGTGATATCTAGACGTTCAGTCACACCTACCTTCTCCACTCTCATCGCTGTCTCCACCTTGTTCATCCCCAGGTGATCTGGAATCACATTGGGCTTTGCAGTTTGCCGGAGTTAAGTCAAATTTCTGAAAGAATTAATGGAAACAAATGACTCCATATTGTATGTTGAAGATGGGGACAAAGTTCTGGAGTAACTCAGCGGGTCAGGCAGCAAATCCGGAGACAAATGATGGGTGACATTTCGGGTCGGAACCTTCTACAGAGATGCTGAGTTACTCCCGCACTTTGTACATAAAACCCATGTTGCAGTTCATCGTTCATCTCCTTCGATGGACAATGCCCCATTTGCAGGCCTCTATTAGGTCGAGGGGTGCCAGCTTCCACACTATCCACACACTAACACTATCCACGCACTAGGGACAATTTACAATTTTGCCAAGCCAATTAGTCTAAAAAACCTGTATGTCTCAGGAGTGTGGGAGGAAAACCGGAGAACCCAGAGAAAACCCACGCAGGTCAGGGGGAGAATGTGCAAACTCCGTACGGACAGCACCCGTAGTCAGGATCGAACCCGGGTCTCTGGCGCTGTCATGGCAGCAACTCTACCACCGCCGCGCCACCGTGCCGCCCCTTGCTCGGATTAAACGTCATCTGCCATTTCTCCACCCATATCTGCAACAGCTCTACGTCCCACTGAATCCTTTGACAGTCTTCTTCACGGTGAGCAGCGTTACTAATGAACCCATCTACAGTGTGGGAGGAAACCAGTGCACCCGGAGGAAACGCACGTGGCCACAAGGAAGAACGGTGAAGGATCCACACGCAGACAGCGCCCGACGTCAGGATCGTATCAGGGCCTCCGCGCTGTGAGGCAGCAACTCTACCGCCGTGCCGCCTGAGATTGTTGGCTGGTGTGAAATATCCTCTAGTACTAAAATGCAAGGCTCTTTGTTTGGATACAGATGCACAGTAAGGGCCGGCACGGTGGCGCGGCGGTAGTGTTACTGCCTTACAGCCCCAGTCACCCGGGTTCGATCCTGACTACGGGTGCCGTCCGTACGGGATTTCTACGTTCTCCCTGTGCCCGCGTGTTTTTCCCCCGGGCGCTCCGGTTTCCTCCCACACTCCAAAGGCGTGCAGGTTTGTAGGTTAACTGGCTTTGGTTAAAAAAATGGTAAATTGTCCCTCGTGTGTGTAGGATAGTCTTGGTGTGCGGGGATCGCTGGTCAGTGTGGACTCGGTGGGCCGAAGGGCCAGTTTCAGCGCTGTCTCTCTAAACTTGACTAAGAACTGACTACCTATTCCAACATGCATTGATTTACAACAGCTGCATACAGCAGCAATTGTACATTTATTTTCTTGTACCATGTAGCCCCCGATCTGCAGATGAAGAAGGTGCTTCCTTTAATAAAACAGGCTGCAGAAGGCAATGAGCTAACATTGTATCTCATAGAGTCATAGAGTCCTACAGCACAGAAAGAGGCCCTTCGGCCCATCGTGTCCGCGCCGCCCGTTACCAAACACAGTCTAATTTTAATCCCATTTTCCCGCATTTGGACCGTAGCCCTGAATGTTGTAGCATTTCAAGTGCCCATCCAAATGCCTCTTTCTAAAGAAAATCTTGTGAAGTCAACACTTCAGGAAGGAGTGGAATCTTTCTTCTGCTGCAGTGAAGTTGAATTTTGTCGAAAGTAGACACCAAAAGCTGGAGTAACTCAGCGGGTCAGGCAGCAGTCTCAGGGGGAAAGGAATAGGTAACGTTTCGGGTCGACACCCTTCTTCAGACTGAGAATCAGGGGAGAGGGAAACTAGAGGTATGAAAAGGTACAAAGAAGAAATGAATAAAAGATATGAAAAGAACAAATCGAAGCCCAATGTTGGGGGAGTCCAGAACCAGGGGCCACGGTTTAAGAATAAGGGGTAGGCCATTTAGAACGGAGATGAGGAAAACCTTTTTCACTCAGAGAGTTGTAAATCTGTGGAATTCAGAAGGCAGTGGAGACCAATTCTCTGGATGCTTTCAAGAGAGAGCTAGATAGAGCTCTTAATGAGTCCGGGGGTATGGGGAGAGAGCAGGAACGGGGTACTGGTTGTGAATGATCACCCACGATCACATTGAATGGCGGTGCTGGCTCGAAGGGCTGAATGGCCTACTCCTGCACCTATTGTCTATTGTCTAAGCCAGCACCAATGATCACGGGAAAAGTGGAGCCCACAATGGTCCATTGTTGGCTGTGGAAAAGGTAATAAGGGGGATATGAAATGTGAAACTAAGCAGGGTAACAGTGAAACTAGTAGAATTTTCTCTTTGGATTTTGAACAATGAAAAGTAAGACAATCTATTTGACATTGTGCTAAAATTGTTTTTTCTGCATTGACATCAACCAGATGTGTAAAAACCTTCAGCAATTTATCACCAGTTTCTCGCTGTAGGTGGAGATTGATTGTGTCGAATGACTGCAGATGCTGCTTTAAACCGAAGATAGACACAAAAAGCTGGAGTAACTCAGCAGGTCAGGCAGCATTTCCGGAGAAAAGGAATGGGTGACGTTTCGGGTCGAGACCCTTCTCCAGACTGAAGAAGGGTCTCGACTCGAAACGTCGCCTATTCCTTTCCTCCAGTGGAGATCAGTTTCTCCACTACCACCTCCAGGGCGGTCATGGTGACGCAGCGGTAGAGTTGCTGCCTTACAGTGCATGCAGCGCCGGAGACCCGGGTTCGACCCCGAATTTGGGTGCTTGCCTGTACGGAGTTTGTACGTTCTCCCCGTGACCTGCGAGGGTTTTCTCCTAGATCATTGGGTTTCCTCCCACACTCCAATGACATGCAGGTTTGTAGGATAATTGGCTTGGTAAATGTAAAAATTGTCCCTAGTGGGCGTAGGATAGTGTTGATGTGCGGGGATCGCCGGTCGGTGCGGACCCGGTGGGCCGAAGGGCCTGTTTCCGCGCTGTATCTCTAAACTAAACTAAACTAAACCTCAATCCCCTTCCCCCCTCCTCTACCGCCAACCCGGACGTTTCAAACTTCACGGCATTTCCGCCATTGACGGGGGGAAATCTTGGGCAGAAAAAAAAATCATCTTCTCCCGCCCCAGTCTCCCCCCACTGTGATCCCGGGAACGAAGATAGATTCTCCTGTGCTCTGCCACTGCCAATACTCCATGACGCATGTAAAGTTCATTCCAACTGCGTCAGGTGGATTAGAATGGTCATTGAAGCTCAGAATTCAAAGGCAAGTGTGGCTAAAAAAACTCCATGATATTGTCCAGGAGACAGCTCCCGTGGTATTTGCAATGAGCTTGTTGTGATTGAGTTCGGCAAAGTTCCAACCCTGTCTCATAAAATGGCTGCCACAATATTCTCCTCTGCAGAGAACCCATTTCAGGGCTGATCAAATCCCTCTGCATAAACTGAACACTATGTCCTGGCGTACTAGTCACCAACAGGAAAATGATAGAGGTAAATGCCGGCATTATATATGATTTGCAGCTTCGGTTTTGTTTTTGAAAACACCCTGAGGAAAATTAAAATTAAAATCTCTGCCGGCACCAAGTATCTGTGTGGATATTCATTTACGATAGACACAAAAAGCTGGAGTAACTCAGCGGGTCAAACAGAGCCTCTGGAGAAAACGAATAGGTGACGTTTCAGGACAAAGCCCTTCTTCAGACGTGTATATGTCCGTCATTGAAAATACATAATCATTTAGTTTAGAGATGCAGCATAGAGACAGGCCCTTCGGCCCACTGAGTCCATGCCAACCAAGGGTCACCCGTACACCAGTTCTATCCTACACACGAGGGTCATTTCACAGAAGACGATTAACCTACAAACCTGCACGTCTTCGGAATGTGGTTCAGTTCGGTTTAGAGGTGCAGCATAGAGACAGACCCTTCGGCCCACCGAGTTCGTGCCGACCAGCGATCCCAGCACACTGGGACTATCCTACACACCAGAGACAATTTTACAACTTGTACTGAAGCCAATTAACCTACAAACCTGCACGTCTTTGGAATGTGGGGGGAAACCGGAGCAGCCGGAGAAAACCCACGCGGTCACGGGGAGAACGTACAAACTCCGTAAAGACTGCACCCGTGGTCATGATTGAACCCGGGTCTCTAGCGCTGCAAGGCATAATGTTCAAACTGATTTCAAAGCAACACAGTGGTACAGATGGAAGAGCTGCTCACTGAAAGCGCTAGAGACCCTGGTTTGAACCTAACGCCGGGTGCAGTCTGTGCGGAGTTTGCACGTTCTCCCTGTGACCCGCGTAGGTTTCCTTTGGGTGCTCCGGTTTCCTCCCACATCCCAAAGGCGTGCAGGTTTGTAGGTTAATCTTCCTCTGTACATTTGCCCCGAGTGTGTTGGGAGTGGATGGGAAAGTGGGATAACGCAGAACTAATGGTGGACTCTGGCGGGCGGTGGGCCGAAGGGCCTGTTTTCACGCTGGATCGGATTATAACCCATTTCACTGTATGTCCATGTGTAACAGGTTTCCGAACCCTCAGTCAGAAACCCTCACCTCCTGAGGAGCCTCTTGACATTCAACGTTCTTTGTTTCTGCCGCACCATCTGCAGAAGGACAGGAAAATTCCTGTTAAACAGGAAAATATAAAACTATATTTGTGTTTCTTTTTATGTTTTGTTTATCTGCTTCTGACTTATGATGTTGTGTTTTTTAAAATATTTTGTTAAGTATTAAGGGTAAGCACAATAAGCTTTGGCTTCTGCCTACACCTTTTTTTCGGTCAGAAAATAACACACGTGTGATTATATTGTTTTATTTTTGATACAATGATTTCGTACTATTTAACTTTCACAACTGTACAGTCAATCTGTTGTATTGCATTAACCGGAAAAATAAATCAATTTAAAAAAAAAATTTTTTTTTTAATTAACGAAACCTCAGGATATTGAACTTCAACAAATGTCTATCCTTAAGAGATAAGCTTTTATATAACCTCTTTAATTTGAATGAGTGAATGAATGAATCAATTAATTCATTAATGGATGAATGAGTGAATGGATACTTTATACCATATTGTGTAATTAGATTTTAGATTTAGATTTTTTAGATTTAGAGATACAGAACGGAAACAGGCCCTTCGGCCCACCGAGTCCGCGCCGCCCAGCGATCCCCACACATTAACACTATCCTACACACACTAGGGACAATTTTTACATTTGCCCGGTCAATTAACCTACATACCTGTACGTCTTTGGAGTGTGGGAGGAAATCGAAGATCTCGGAGAAAACCCACGCAGGTCACGGGGAGAACGTACAAACTCCGTACAGACGGCGCCCGTAGTCAGGATCGAACCCGAGTCTCTGACGGCGCTGCATTCGCTGTAAGGCAGCAACTCTACCGCTGCGCCACCGTGCCACAATACACACACAGTGTGTTATTGATATAATTTCGGAATGCTCTGAGGTATTTCTGAGGAATGGCCATAGTTATAATGTGGAACTGTGCAGTCAGTAAGCTGTGCAATGAAAAAGCTTTCTCAGAAGTGACCAAATGACAAAGTAAATTGCTTCCCAAGCATGCAATGTGGTACGGGCCCTTCGGCCCACTTTGCCCATGCCAAACATGATGCCAAGTTGAATTAATCTCCTGTGCCTGCATGTGTTCTTTGTCCCTCCGTTCCCTGCATATCCATGTGCCTCCCTAAAAGCCTCTTAAATGCCACCTTCAATGCCACTGTCTCCACCTCCAACCCTGGCAGCGTGTTCCTTTGTTTAAAGACTTGCCCCGCACTTCTTTAAACGTTGTTCCTCTCACCTTCAAGCTATGCTCTCTAGTCCATGACATTTCCAAACGCCTTCTTTACCACTCTATCGTATAGTTCCGAAAGCTATTCATTACTGGCGCCACTCTGCATCATCTCCGAGACTATTGTCAAATCTCAACTATTACCGCTGGCTGCTTAGCAGGCAACAAAAGCTTTACAATGTACGTCGGTAGACATTTGGACAAGTGCATGGACATGACAGGTTTAGAGGGTTGTGGGTCAAGCACAGGCAGATGGGACTAGTGTAGATGGGGCATGTTGGTCGGCGTGGGCTAGTTGGGCCGAAGGGCCTGCTTCCATGCTGGATGACTCTCTGAACTTTCTTCCAACAAGTCCTATGTTTAAACCACTCTCACATCCCCCAGCACAGAGTTGTGGTCCTGGTTTCTACAATACCAAGGTTAGTTGTAAATAAACGATGAATGCCGGACGTAAATGATATCACCGTGGATTGCAAAGAGAGTCTCCTTCTCACCCCTTACCAGCGAGAGCGGTGGAGGCCGCTGCAGTGGTGCTTTCCCGTTCTGACTTCTGTAGTTTTGGTTTTTCCTTCCTGCAAGAAAAAGCCACGACATTCACTGTGTTGGAACATGTTTCAACTCAGTCCCAAAAATGCCCCAGTCACCGCAGTGACTAGGTATCAAACTAGGGGCAAGAATACAGTGGCGCAGCGGCAGAGTTGCTGCCTTACAGCGCCAGAGACCCTGGTTCAAACCTGACTACGGGTGCTGTCTGTACGGAGTTTGCACGTTCTCCCCGTGACCTGCGTGGGTTTTCTCCGGGTGCTTCGGTTTCCTCCCACACTCGAAAGAGAGAGCTGGATAGAGCTCTTAAGGAAAGCAGAGTCAGGGGGTATGGGGAGAAGGCAGGAACGGGGTACTGATTGAGAATGATCAGCCATGATCACATTGAATGGCTCGAAGGGCCGAATTACCTCCTCCTGCACCTATTGTCTATTGTCTATTGAAAGACATACATGTTTATGGGTTGGTTGGCTTGGTATAACTGTAAGTTGTCCCTTGCGTGTGTAGGATAGTGCTAGTGCGTGGAGATCGCTGGTCGGCACGGGCGCGGTGAGCTAAAGGGCCTGTTTCCACGTTGTATCTCTAAACTAAACTAAATTAAACTAAACTAAACAAAAATAAACTACAATAAACTAAAATAAAATGAGTAGGCTATATGGCTACCCAAATCTGCTCACACAATAGACAATAGACAATAGGTGCAGGAGTAGGCCATTCAGCCCTTCGAGCCAGCACCGCCATTCAATGCGATCATGGCTGATCACTCTCAATCAGTACCCCGTTCCTGCCTTCTCCCCATACCCCCTCACTCCGCTATCCTTAAGAGCTCTATCCAGCTCTCTCTTGAAAGCATCCAACGAACTGGCCTCCACTGCCTTCTGAGGCAGAGAATTCCACACCTTCACCACTCTCTGACTGAAAAAGTTCTTCCTCATCTCCGTTCTAAATGGCCTACCCCTTATTCTTAAACTGTGGCCCCTTGTTCTGGATTCCCCCAACATTGGGAACATGTTTCCTGCCTCTAATGTGTCCAATCCCCTAATTATCTTATATGTTTCAATAAGATCCCCCCTCATCCTTCTAAATTCCAGTGTATACAAGCCCAATCGCTCCAGCCTTTCAACATACGACAGTCCCGCCATTCCGGGAATTAACCTCGTGAACCTACGCTGCACGCCCTCCATAGCAAGAATATCCTTCCTCAAATTTGGAGACCAAAACTGCAGGTGCGGTCTCACCAGGGCCCGGTACAACTGTAGAAGGACCTCTTTGCTCCTATACTCAACTCCTCTTGTTACGAAGGCCAACATTCCATTAGCTTTCTTCACTGCCTGCTGTACCTGCATGCTTCCTTTCATTGACTGATGCACTAGGACACCCAGATCTCGTTGAACTCCCCCTCCTCCTAACTTGACACCATTCAGATAATAATCTGCCTTTCTATTCTTACTTCCAAAGTGAATAACCTCACACTTATCTACATTAAACTGCATCTGCCATGTATCCGCCCACTCACTCAACCTGTCCAAGTCACCCTGCAGCCTTATTGCATCTTCCTCACAATTCACACTACCCCCCAGCTTAGTATCATCACCATTCAATAAGGTCAAGACTGATTTGATTTTGGTCTCAGCTCCACCTTTCTGGTGATCTGTAACACCCTTGACTCATCCATGGACTAGATCCAGTTGATGAATCAGCTTCCAAGAGCAATAACAGACTGAGAGACAAAATGACTACTTAGTGATCCTTCACTCTGAAATTATGTCTACCGGTTCCAAATTCCCCACGAGGGTAAAACCCTTCCCAGTATCCACACCATTAAGTCCCTTAAGAATCATATTTGTTTCGTTAAGATCATCTCCCATCCTTCAGAACCTCAATGAGTAAAGACCCATCTAGCTTGGCCTTTCTTCTTTAGACACCCTCTTCATTCCATTCATCCCATTATTGAATCCTCTCCAAATTGCCTCCAATGTACATATAAACATGGAATATTACAGCACAGGAATAGATCCACTGGCACAACATCTCTGTGCCGAACATGATGCCAAATTAAACTAAAGGTCGACACTAAATGCTGGAGTAACTCAGCGGGTCAGACAGCATCTCTGGAGAGAAGGAATGGGTTGCCCTACTGCAAGGAGATCCTACTGCAGTTGTACAGGGCCCCGGTGAGGCTGTGCCTGGAGTACATCAGTCAGTAAAGAAAGCAAATGGCATGTTGGCCTTCATAGTGAGAGGATTTGGGTTTAGGAGCATGGAGGTCCTACTGCAGTTGTACAGGGCCCTGGTGAGGCTGCACCTGGAGTATTGTGTGCAGTTTTTGTCTCCTAATTTGAGGAAGGACGTTATTGCTTTTGAGGTAGTGCAGCGTAGGTTCACCAGGTTAATTCCCGGGATGGCGGGACTGACGTATGATGAAAGAATGGATCGACTGGGCTTGTATTCACTGGAATTTAGAAGAATGGGAGGGGATTTTATAGAAACATATATAAAAATTCTTAAGGGATTGGACAGGCTAGATGCAGGAAAAATGTTCCTGATATTGGGGGAGTCCAGAACCAGGGGTCACAGTTTAAGAATAAGGGGTAGGCCATTTAGGACTGAGATGAGGAAAATCTTTTTCACCCAGAGAGTTGTGAATCTGTGGAATTCTCTGCCACAGAAGGCAGTGGAGGCCAATTCATTGGATGTTTTCAAGAGAGAGTTAGATATAGCTCTTCGAGCTAGCAGAATCAAGGGATATGGGGAAAAAGCAGGAACAGACTATTGATTTAGGATGATCAGCCATGATCATATTGAATGGCGGTGCTGGTACAAAGGGCAGAATGGCCAACTCCTGCGCCTACTTTCTATGTTTCTATGTTTAAACAGCCCCCTTTCATCTTAAAGCTGTGTCCTCTGCTATTTAACATTTCCACTCTGGGAAAAATACCCAATCTATACCTCTCATAATTTTATAAACCTTCAACGCTCCAGAGAAGACAATCCAAGATTCTCTAAACTCCTTATATATCAGTTTAGTTTATTGTCACGTGCACCGAGGTACAGTGAAAAGCTATATCCTGCAGCATCCTTTGAACAATCTTCTTCACTGCCCACAACTCCACTGATATTTGTGTTGTTTGCAAACCTCATCTATGTTTTCGTCCACGTCTACGATGTATATCAGAACCAACAGAGGTCCCAGCACTGATCTCTGTGGAACACTAGTGGCCACTCATCAAATTGCACCCGGTCAGTGTTGGGAGGTCAGGTTTGGGCAACTAAGTCTGCCTTTCCACTGGTATGAATATCTACAAAGATATGATAGAAACTCCTTCTCACCTGAGTAGCGCAGAGCCTTCCTTCTGCAGAGACTGCTGCTCTCTGATGGACATCTACAAAACAAAATGGAACCCATCAAATGGGAACCGTAGAAGTCAGTGAGTGATTAATGAATTGCGTTTTAGTTTAGAGGTACAGCGCGGAAACAGGCCCAGTCTATCCAGCCCACACCGGCCAACATGTCCCAGCTACACTGGTCCCACCTGCCTGCGTTTGGTCCATATCCCTCTAAACTTGTCCTATCCATGTACCTGTCTAACTGTTTCTTAAATGTTGGGATAGTCCCAGCCTCAACTACCTCCTCTGGCAGCTTGTTCCATACACCCACCACCCTTTTTGTGAAAAAGTTACCCCACAGATTCCTATTAACTCTTTTCCCCTTCACCTTGAACCTATGTCCCCTGGTCCTCAATTCCTCCACTCTGGGCAAGGGATTCTACTCGATTTATTCCTCTCATGATTTTATACACCTCTATAAGATTACCCCTCATCCTATCATATCATATCATATACATACAGCCGGAAACAGGCCTTTTCGGCCCTCCAAGTCCATGCCGCCCAGCGATCCCCGTACATTAACACTATCCTACACCCACTAGGGACAATTTTTACATTTACCCAGCCAATTAACCTACATACCTGTACGTCTTTGGAGTGTGGGAGGAAACCGAAGATCTCGGAGTAAACCCACGCAGGTCACGGGGAGAACGTACAAACTCCTTACAGTGCAGCACCCGTAGTCAGGATCGAACCTGAGTCTCCGGCGCTGCATTCGCTGTAAAGCAGCAACTCTACCGCTGCGCTCCAAGAGGTTATGGGGTGAAGGCAGGTGAATGGGGTTGAGAGGGAAAGGTAGATCAACCATGATTTAATGGCAGAGTAGACTTGATGGGCCGAACGGCCTAATTCTGCCCCTAGAACGTATGAACATAGTTGGGGCATCTTGGTTGGCATGGGAAAGTTGTCCGTGTCAAGGGCCTGTGTCCGTGCTGTGTGGCTCGATGCCTCCTCCATTCCTACCACAGTCGACCTTGCAACCCCACTATCCCATTCCCTACCTCTGCAGATGCACTGGTATTCTTCAGTGTCCCTGGATGTGGAATGTTGTCACGGGATCCCAGGGGAAGCCTGTGCAGGGAGGAGGCAGGCTGGGATCGGAGGAGGCTCGTAGATTTCGGTAGAGCGCTCATTTGGCTTCAGCGGAGGAAGGAGACCTGGATCGATCAGAAGACGGACAATGAAACAATCCCTCAGAGACTCTGCCTTCCCATCTCCAAGTCATCATAGCCCTTTTCCACCTCAATACTTCCACTGAAAACCAAGGTGACCCTGAGAAAGAAATTCAAAGGGAAGCACAAGGAACTGCAGATGCTGGAATCTTGCATGGAACACAAAGTGCTGGAGTAACTCAGTGGGTCGGGCAGCATCTCTGGAGGACATGGGCAGGGTCCTGACCTGAAACGTCGCCTATAAGTGTTGGCCAAGAGGAGAGGAGAGTCCCATTCAGAACCATAACAGCAGCTAACAGGAACATAACAACCATAACCATAAACCTCATGATTTGCTTGGGCAGCTTACAACTCTCATTAAATTACCGAGTGCATGCCTCCTTGCCACCTTCCCCTCTGCTAACAATTAACCATTCTACATTTTCCTTGAGCTGCTTCCCTTTTGATCTGTCGTTTTCACACCTTGCCCCTCCATATCTCTAGACTCCCTCTCCCCTGACTCTCAGTCTGAAGAAAATCCCAAACTTCATCCATTCCCTCTCTCCGGAGATGCTGCCTGTCCCGCTGAGTTACTCCAGCATTCTGTGTCTATCTTTGGTGTAAACAGCCATCTGTAGTTCCTTCCTACACAGTGCGAATGGGGAGGTGAGGTTGCAAGGTTCACTGTGGTAGGAATGAGTCGGAAGAAGGGTCTCCACCCGAAACATCACCCATCCCTTCTCTCCAGGGATGCTGCCTGTCCCGCTGAGTTGCTCCAGCATTTTGTGTCTACCTTCTGAAAATATCTTTCGTTCTTCCAAGATGTAGGGCGTCTGGACTCATTCTATTCTCATTCTTTCCACTTCTCCCTCTCTCATTCTCTCTTTCTATCCATCAGTCAGAGGGTGGTGAAGGTGTGGAATTCTCTGCCTCAGAAGGCAGTGGAGGCCAGTTCGTTGGATGCTTTCAAGAGAGAGCTGGATAGAGCTCTTAAGGATAGCGGAGTGAGGGGGTATGGGGAGAAGGCAGGAACGGGGTACTGATTGAGAGTGATCAGCCATGATCGCATTGAATGGCGGTGCTGGCTCGAAGGGCTGAATGGCCTACTCCTGCACCTATTGTCTATTGTCTATTGTCTATCTCCCCTTTTCTTTTTCAAAGGGCGGCACGGTGGCGCAGCGGTAAAGTTGGTGCCTTATGGTGCCAGAGACCCGGGTTCCATCCTGACTATGGGTAGGTTAATTGGCTTGGTATAAATGTAAATTGTCCCTAGTGTGTGTAGGATAGTGTTAGCGTGCGGAGATCGCTGGTCGATGCGGACTCGGTTGACCGAAGGGCCTGTTTACGCGCTGAATCTCTAAACTAAACTGCAGTAAACTAATCATTGTTTATTCAGTGTAGGAAGGAACTGCAGATGCTGGTTTAAACTGTAGACACAAAAAGCTGGAGTAACTCAGCGGCTCAGACAGTATCTCTGGAGAAAATGAATAGCTGTCTATTCAGTCCAGTCCCTTCGACTCTCCCCTGTTTTTTTTGTTTACTCTTTCACATCATTTTGCCTCTCTCCCATGTATTTTCTCTAGTCTCACTTTCCTCTTCCCCTCTCCTCTCTACCTCTGTTTTCTCCCTGTTTCCTTGTTCGTCATTTAAAAGATTATTTTCCTCTCTCTCTTTCTTCTTTTACTTTCATCCTCGTCTTTAATCTCTATCTCGCTCTGTCACTCTCTTTCCTCGGCCTCTCTCCCCCTCTCCCCTTCTGTCTCCATGGTTACTGCCGGAGTTACCTCCTTTGCCTTTTTTCACTCGCACGGTTTCTTGAGTCAGATTTGAAGTTGGCAACAGCTCATTAAATGTAGGAAGGCCGTTCACCCCATTCGACAGCGATAGACAGATCTCAGCAGATGAAAGTTTTCATGCTCAGTGATACACGAGACATGAACGTTTCATCACATCTTACCTGGATCAGTAGCAACTCAGGGTGAAAGTCGCACTTGATGAGTTAGAAGAAGACTCAAAGCGTTCCTGCAAGGGTTCTTCACCTGGTGTGGCCGAAACATCCTCTGTGGTGCAGTTCTTATTTCCCCGTGACTCTCGGCTGGATGTGGTGCCTCGAACGATGCTTGCCTATGTATAATGTGTGTGGTTTACCATGTGTTTATTGCGTGCTGCAATCCTACAGTCTGCACTTCATCAGCGAACATACACAGCCTGCTCACATTTAAAGTGACAACCGTTCGTTTTTACTGGGCAGGCCATTTACAATGTTAACAAACATTTAGCACAGCAGATAAACACAAAGTGCTGGGTTAACTCAGCGGGACAGGCAGCACCTCTGGAGGAAAAGGATGAGCGACGTTTCGGGTCGGGACCATTCGTAAGCTCGGAGGTTATAGGAGCAGAATTTGGCCTATTCGGCCCATCAAGTCTATCCCATCAATAAACTTCAATACATTCAAAACTCCGCTGCCCGTCTACTCACACACACCTCGATCCGTGACCATATCACCCCCGTCCTTTATAAACTCCACTGGCTCCCCATCCCCCAGAGAATCCAGTACAAAATCCTCCTCATAACCTACAAAGCCCTCCATAACCTGGCCCCATCCTACCTGACCGACCTCCTCCACAGGCACACTCCCACCTGCACCCTCCGCTCTGCTGCTGCCAATCTCCTATCCCCCCACATCCGGACCAAACTCAGATCCTGGGGGGACAGGGCTTTCTCCATCGCTGCTCCCACCCTATGGAACTCACTACCCCAAACCGTTAGAGACTCCTCCACACTCACCACATTCAAAACATCGCTGAAGTCTCACCTGTTCAGTACTGCCTTCAACCACTGAAGGTCACCTCACCTTCTGTCTCCTTTCTCTGTTCATTTATTTATTTATTTACTTATTTATCTATTTATTCATTTCCCTATGTTCTCAAAATCTCTGTAAAGCGTCTTTGAGTATATGAAAAGCGCTATATAAATAAAATGCATTATTATTATTATTATTATTATCCCGCCATTCCACGATGGCTGATCTGTTTAATGCTTTCTGTGATGGGATGTTCACAAATGGGGAATCGTGAACAAGGATTCACAAATCATCGTAAACGCCAGCACTTTCAACCTCTCCCCAATTACAACATGTTCTATGTGTGGGAAGGAACTGCAGACTCATGATTTACACTGAAGATATGCCCTAAAAGCTGGAGTAACTCAACGGGTCAGACAGCATCCCTGGAGAAAAGAAACAGGTGACGTTTCAGGTCGAGACCAGAAGGGTCTCCAGTTTTTTGTGTCTATCTACAATATTCTCCACATTTCTACTTCTCCTTCCAATTGGGATGACCTCAGATTTTTCCACATTATATTCCTTCTGGGTGAGTCAGATATTAGATCATGGGATATCAATAACAAGACATCAGAAAATTTTGTAATGTCCTCAAGTCCCCCCCCCCCCCCCCTCCCACCCCCACAAAAACCTTTGGCCTATATTTTAATGTAAGATGAATAACACAGTTTATAAATTAAAGGGCGGATGCAAAATAATATTATCAGTCAGAGTTTGGAGTATAGAAGTTGGGAGGTCATGTTTCAGTTGTGTAAGACATTGGTGAGGCCACATTTAGAGTATTGTGTTCCGTTTTGGTCACCATGTTATAGGTAATACTAGACCAAGTGGACCTGTTGGGCCCAAACCTCTCCTGCAATGGTACAGAATCCTCTCCTCCCCCCCTCCCCCTCCACTCTCACGCTCCCCCCCCTCCCTCCCCCTCCCTCGGGGGGCCTGAGCTATAGAGGTTGAGCAGGCTAGGACTTTATTCCATGGTGTGCAGGAGGATGAGAGGTGATCTTATAGAGGTGTACAAGATCATGAGAGGAATAGATCAGGTAAATACCCAGAGTCTTTGCCCAGAGTAGGGGAATCGAGAAGAAGAGAACATAGGTTTAAAGTGAGGGGGGGGGGGGGGAAGATTTAATAAAATCCCACTGGTTAACTTTTTCACAGAAAGGGTGGTGGGTGTATGGAATGAGCTGCCGGGGGAGGTAGTTGAGCCAGGTAATATTGCAACGTTTAAGAAACATTTGGACAGGTACATGCATAGGACATGCGGTGCTGGCTCGAAGGGCCGAATGGCCTACCACTGCACCTATTGTCTATTGACAGTTAGAGTGATACAGGTATGAGCCAAATGCAGGCTGGTGGGACTAGTGTAGATGGGACATGTTGGTTGGTGTGGGCAAGTTGGGTCGAAGGGTTGTTTCCATGTTGTATGACTCTACGAGGAACCTGAGGGCAACCTTTTTACGCAAAGGGTGGTGGGTGTATATATACAATGAGCTGCCAGAGGAGATAGCTGAGCCAGGTACTATTGTTACTTTTAAGATACATTTGGACAGGTACGTGGATAGGATGGGTTTAGTGGGATATGGGTCAAACGCGGGCAGGTGGGATTAGTGCGGATGGCACATGTTGGCCGCCATGATCACGTTGGGCTGAAAGGCCTGTTTCCACACTGTCTGACTCTATGATTACAATAGCAAGTCCAAAGGCTCAGAAAAGGTTAAACTAAAATTATCTCAGTGTTGCTTCCACTGTCCATTGGCAGCAAGGCGAAACACAGTGTAAAACCTAGTGGTTCCATAAACGGACTTTATATGTTCTCCCTGTGATTACGTGGGTTTTCTCCGGGTGCTCCGGTTTCCTCCCGCTCTCCAAAGATGTGCAGGTTTGTAGGCTGATTGACTTTTTAAAATTGTCCCTGGTGTGTGTAGGATAGAACGCTGATCGCTGATTGGTGTGGACTCGGTATGTCTTTTCCACACAGTATGTCTTCGGAGTAGAATTAGGAGCCATTTCAACCAATGAGTCCAGTCTGCCATTCAATCGTGACTGATCTATCTTTCCCTCTCAATGTCGTTCTCCTGCCTTCTCATCATAACCTTTGCATTCATACTAATCGAGAACCTGTCCACCTCTCCTTTAAAAATACCCAATTACTTTTGGGACTTTTTCCCACTTTTTCCCCAAGTTGAAAACTTTGAGGAAAAAGACACAAAGTGCTGGAATAACTCAGTGGGCCAGGCTTCATCCCTGGAGAACGTGGATAGACACAAAATGCTGGAGTAACTCAGCGGGGCAG
This sequence comes from Rhinoraja longicauda, assembly GCF_053455715.1. Taxonomy (NCBI): domain Eukaryota; kingdom Metazoa; phylum Chordata; class Chondrichthyes; order Rajiformes; family Arhynchobatidae; genus Rhinoraja; species Rhinoraja longicauda. The sequence goes on along the minus strand of NC_135976.1, from coordinate 27,383,142 downwards.
GCAGTATCTCTGGAGAGAAGGAGTGGGTGACGTCTGAAGAAGTGTCTCGACCCAAAACGTCACCCACTGCTTCTCTCCAGAGATGCTGCCTGTCCCGCTGAGTTACTCCTGCGAGCTGCATCTATCGTCGGTGCAAGCCATTATCTGTAGTCTCTTCCCACACATGGGTAGGTGGCGTTTTGGGTCGGGACCTACTGAGGGATTTGATTGGTGAATTTCCAGAGGGATGAGAGCATTAATACAACTTTCTGCTCCACAAATAATCGACCTTTGTGTGCTGAGAAAGCTGGTGCTTTGTTATTGAATTTTAAGGCCATTATCTGTAGGATTTGTTCAAACTGCTTATACAACAGGGCAGCATGGTGGCACGGTGGTAGAGCTAAATCCTTACAGCGCCAGTGACCCCTGTTCGATCCTGAGTACGGGTGCTGCCTGTATGTTCTCCCGATGCCCGCGTGGGTTTTGTCCGGGTGGTCCGATTTCCTCTCACACTCCAAAGAAGTACAGGTTTTCAGGTTAATTGGCTTGGTAACATTGTAAAATTATGTGTGTAGTGTGTGACCCTAGCGTGTGTAGGATAGTGTTAATGTGCGGGGATCACTGGTCGGCGCGGACACGGTGGGCCGAATGGCCTGTTTCTGCACTGTATCTCGAAACTAAACTAAACAGGCATGTGTTGATCTATTATGTTTAAATCTGTATCTCAGCAGCTATAGTAGTTTCAATGTTCCCAGCTATCTAGTTACACTAACCTTTCTACATAATGTGATGGATATTTACTGTCCTGGGCCAGAATGCCTATTGCTAAACTCAAAGTTTAAAAGCACATCAGAAAGACTGTTAAAATTCTAAGCAGTAACCTTTGCCTGTCTGCTTGACATGACTGAATGAAACAATACCAACCACATTGACCTGGTTAAGACCAACAATGCCACAAAACACGGCAACGATTATAAAACATCACATTCAGATGAAGATGCTCGCAAAGTCATATCGGACAATTGTGCGGCATGGTGGCGCAGCGGTAGTGTTGCTGCCTTACAGCGCTAGAGACCCGGGTTCGATCCTGACTACGAGTGTTGTCTGTACGGAGTTTGTACATTCTCTCAGTGACCGCGTGGGTTTTCTCCGGGTGTTCCGGTTTCCTCCCACATTCCAAAGACGGGCAGGTTTGTAGGTTTGTGAATTGTCCTTCGTGTGTAGGGTAGAATGGTCCATTGTTGACTGTGGAAGGTGAGCACGAGTAATACAAACAGCCAACAATGCTCCATTGTGGGCTCCACCTTTCCTTTATCATCGTTGCTGGCTTTGATCTGTCTTTTGGCAATTCTTTCATTCATTCGTTCAATGTACCTTTTCATACCCCCTTGGTTCCCTCTCCCCTGACTCTCAGCCTGAAGAAGGGTCTCGACCCGAAATGTCACCTCTTCCTTTTCTCCAGAGATGCTGCCTTGACCCGCCAAGTCTCTCCAGCTTTTAGTGTCTATCTTCATGAAGCTGTTAAACTCTTCTGTCAGAATGTGATCCATATCCTTGCATTCCCTGCACATCCACGAGCCCATCTAAAAGCCCCTGAAATGCGACTTTTGTAACGGCCTCATCACCACCGTTGACAGCACAATCCATCTTCGGTGTAAACCAGCATCTGCAGTTTTTTCTGTCCATCTTCGGCTTAAACCAGCATCTGCAGTTCCTTCTCACACACACACACACATACATACATACATACATACATACATACATACATACATACATACATATATATATATATATATATACATACACACACACACATATATAAGGGGAAAAAAGGTTCAGTGTGTCTATACATTGACGACTGCATCAGAGCTACCTTTTGCACCCATGCAGAACTCATGGACTTCATTAACTTCACCATCAATTTCCATCCTGCACTCAAATTCACTTGAATGAAGCTTATCAGCTAAAAACCCCAAATTGTCACCATCTTTTGTCATGTTATCATCATCATATCATATATATACAGCCGGAAACAGGCCTTTTCGGCCCTCCAAGTCCGTGCCGCCCAGTGATCCCCGTACATTAACACTATCCTACACCCACTAGGGACAATTTTTACATTTACCCAGCCAATTAACCTACATACCTGTACGTCTTTGGAGTGTGGGAGGAAACCGAAGATCTCGGAGAAAACCCACGCAGGTCACGGGGAGAACGTACAAACTCCTTACAGTGCAGCACCCGTAGTCAGGATCGAACCTGTGTCTCCGGCGCTGCATTCGCTGTAAAGCAGCAACTCTACCGCTGCGCTACCGTGCCGCATGTAACTGACTCTGCTACCAGGTCCACAACCTTCAGTTTCTGAATTTATATGTGCTGCCTAAGACTTCAGATGTTTCACGCAGACTGCTGATCCCGCTAAGATCTGTTATTCGCGCAGTGTGTCTAATCTATTGTGCCTATTATTCATTATTATTTACACAGGGCCTGCCATTGTCGTAAATACAAGGGGAACTGTTTATACTATGTACCAGGGATTTTTTTGTTCACCCTATTATATGCAGTATGTTCACAAAATCTATATACTAAAACTCTCGTTTGTTTGTTTGTTTGTGATCGAACTTCAGCCAAAACGGTGCACGATAGCGTGACAATTTTAGGCCCACCTTACTCGCCATCGTCGTTTTAGTGATAATGCAAGTAGTTTTATTGAAATCGGTGTTATATTTTTAAAGTTATTCACATTTTAAAGTTTAAATCTATCTTCTAGGGAGGGAGGGAGGGAGAGGGGTGGAGGGAGGGAGGGGGAGGGGTGGAGGGAGGGAGGGGGAGGGGTGGAGGGAGGGAGGGAGAGGGGTGGAGGGAGGGAGGGGGAGGGGTGGAGGGAGGGAGGGAGAGGGGTGGAGGGAGGGAGGGAGGGAGGGAGAGGGGTGGAGGGAGGGAGGGGGAGGGGTGGAGGGAGGGAGGGAGAGGGGTGGAGGGAGGGAGGGAGAGGGGTGGAGGGAGGGTGAAGGAGGGACGATAAGGGGGTTGAGGGTGATGGAGTGGGGGGGGAGGGGAAGAGGGCGAGGGTAGGGGGGTGAAGGGGGGTGGGACGGGGTGGGGAGGGGAGGGGGGGCGGGGAAGGGGAGGGTGAGGGGAGGAGGGAGGGAGGGGGGAAGGGGGGAGAGGGGAGTGGAGGGGGGGTTGAGGAGAGAGGGGAGGGGGGGAAGGGGAGGGTGCTGAACCAGGAGAGGTTTGGGCCCAACGCAGTCCACTTGGTCTAGTATCTATATAGAATTAATCGTCTTATATTGAATATAGGATCGATCACCTGTTATGCTACAGAGGGGTCCTGTCATTCACCAGAATATACACAGGGGGTGTCAAATGTCTGTCTAACCATACAATACACATCCATTTGGAAACCAGAAAGATCAGTTGTTAGGAAATAAAGATGAAAGTGAGCAGAGGTTCAGCTCGAGTAGACTATTATGCTATTTCAATATATTTTACAAAAATGTAGATGCAAGGAACTGCAGATGCTAGTTTACAACAAAAAAAAGATACAAAATGCTGGAGTAACTCAGCAGGCCAGGCAGTATCTCTGGAGAAATGGATAAGTGACGTTTGGGGTTGGGACTCAAGAAGGGTCGGACCCAAAACGTCACCTATCCACGTTCTCCAAAGGTGGTTCCTGACCTGCTGAGTTACTCCTGCACTTTCTGTCTTACATTACAATAATGCCAGCTCAGACTTTGAAGTCTCAAAACCTTTTCTTTTCCCACCTATCCTATTGATTGGAGAGCAAAACGTAGCTCTTATGATCAAACACAAACGCTCTAACTCCAAAACTGATATCAAGGGAGTCTAGCAAATACATTTTTTCATAATTTCATAAGTTATAGGAGCAGAATTCGGCCATTCGGCCCATCTAGTATATTCCACCATTTAATCAAGGCTGATCAACCTTTCCCTCTCAACCTCATTCTCCTGCCTTCTCCCCTTAACCCCTGACACCCACACTAGTCAAGAATCTGTCAATCTCCGTCTTAAAAATATCCATTGACTTGGCCTCCACGGCCGTCTGTGGCAATGAATTCCACAGATTCACCACCCTCTGACTAAATAAATTCCTCCTCTTCTTTTTTATTGTTGAAAATCTCAGATCATCCTTGTTGGTATTCCCTAACAACAGCAGTAGATTCATAAGCAGTAACATGGTGGGGACATGGGCCGATCTGAGGTCATCTAGCCCAGTGCTTCTGAAACTATTTCAGTGTCATTCACCCTTGAGTCTTTATCACAACATTTCATTCAACCTCGACTAAATTTTTCTTATGTTTTTTTTTGGTAATTTTCGTCTTATTCTCCCTTGTGAGAGAAAAAAATATATATATATCTGAATAAATTAAGTCATGCACCCCTCCAGTTTCATTCACCCCAAAATAATTTTGTTCACCCTTGGGTGAACCATTCACCAGTTTAAGAAGCACTTGTCTAGCCCATAATTTCCATAGCAACCAGCAGCTATTCTTACACATTCGTAGGTGAGTCTAGGACCCAAGGTCATAGCTCAGAATTAAAAGGCGCTCTTTTAGAAAGGAGGTGAGGAGGAACTTCTTTAGTCAGAGGGTAGTTTGATTTTTTTTAATTTAGAGATACAGCACGGAAACAGGCCCTTCGGCCCACCGGGTCCGTGCCGCCTAGCGATCCCCGCACATTAACACAATCCTACACACCCTATGGACAATTTTTTTATTTTTTTTTATTTTACATTTGCCCAGCCAATTAACCTACATACCTGTACGTCTTTGGAGTGTGGGAGGAAACCGAAGATCTCGGAGAAAACCCACGCAGGTCAATAGACAATAGGTGTAGGAGGAGGCCATTCGGCCCTTCGAGCCAGCACCGCCATTCAATGTGATCATGGCTGATCATTCTCAATCAGTACCCCGTTCCTGCCTTCTCCCCGTACCACCTGACTCCGCTATCCTTAAGAGCTTAAGAGCTCTTACAAGAGCGGAGAACGTACAAACTCCGTACAGACGGCGCCCGTAGTCAGGATCGAACCTGAGTCTCCGGCGCTGTATTTGCTGCAAGGCAGCAACTCTACCGCTGCGCCACCGTTAATCTGTGGAACACAGAGGGCTGTGGAGGCCAAGTCAGTGGATTTTTTAAAGGCAGAGATAGACAAATTCTCGATTGGAATGGGTGTCAAGGGTTATGGGGAGAAGGCAGGAAAATGGGTTTAGGAGGCAGAGATCGGCCATGATTGAATGGCGGAGTAGACTCGATGGGCCGAATGGCCTAATTCTACTCCTATAACTTGTGAACATTCTCCCCCATTTCCTTTTACAATCTGCAACTCCCACAACTCTCACGATGGCTCAGCAGCGCCACCAACAGGTACACTGCAAATCAGCACTCTTTAGAATTTAGAGATACAAGCGGAAAACAGGCCCTTCGGCCGACCGAGTCCGTGCCAACCAGTGATCACCCCATACACTCACACTATCCTCCACACGAGCGACAATTTACAATTTTTACCAAAGCCAATTAACCTACAAACCTGTACGTCTTTGGAGTGTGGGAGGAAACCGGAGCACCCGGAGAAAGCCCACGCAGTCACGGGGAGAGTGATATTCTTTGTTTTTGCATACTCAAGGTATGCAAAGAGTCACCACACAAAGGGCACTGACAAAGTACTCCATTTTACACAAACCATTTTTACGAACTCTGTACAGACAGTAACTGTGATCAGAATTGAACCCGAGACTCTGGCGCTGTAAGGCAGCAGCTCTACCGGGGCACCACTGTGCCGCCCCATTCGTTAAAAGGTCACAGAGCAAGAGACTTGCCGCACCAAAGAAATCCAAGCCACTATGGTTTCTGTTGCCATGGTTTCTGTTGTCTGAGACCATGCATTTACTTTGTTGTGCTCAAGAAGGGTTCAAGACCAGGAACATTTTTTTGAACGTGGGTGTCATGGGCAAACCAAGGAGTTTGTTGTCCACCTTTAATTGCCATTGAGAATGGGGGTGGGGGCAGAGTGGAATAAGCCACCTTCTTTAGACAAGGTGGAAACGGGCCCTTCGGCCCACCAGGCCCCTGTTGACCATCGAGCATTATCCTACACACTGGGGACAATTTACAGAAGCCAATTCGACTACAAACCTGCACGTCTTCAGAATGTGGGAGGAAACTGGACTACTCGGTCACAGGGAGAACGTGCCAACTCCGTAAAGACAGCACCCGTGGTCAGGATCGAACCCGGGTCTCTGGTGCTGTGAGGCAGCTGTGCCACTGTGCTGCCCACAATTCTGCTGCAGGATAATGCTCTTGCAGTTATTCAACTTGCTATAATTCAAAATAAACTTTGTTCATTAAAAATCCAAACATTCAAGTCGGTATTTTCATCACAGGTCGGTAATACGATCACTGATCCCAGAAGCGGATCCACTGATATCCATCACCATCGCTACACTCTTTTAAGTCTATTTCATTTGGCTGCACTCTGGGTTTTTTTTTTCTTTGCTCAGTTCAATTCAATGATACTTTATTGTCACATGCACCAAGGTAGTATGAAATTCTTTGCATCTTGTATACAATACACAAAGTACACAGAAGAGTCACCACATTTCTGGCACCAACAGTTACAAAACGTATTGCGTGCAGTTTCGGTCTCCTAATTTGAAGGGCATACTTGCTATTGAGGGAGTGCAGCGTAGGTTCACCAGGTTAATTCCCGGGATGGCAGGACTGACATCCCTCCGTAACTCCCTGGTCCACTCGTCCCTTCCTACCCAAACCACCCCATCCCCGGGCACTTTCCCCTGCAACCGCACGAGATGCAACACCTGTCCCTTTACCTCCCCCCTCAACTCCATCCAAGGACCCAGTCTTTCCAGGTGAGACGAAGGTTCACCTGCACCTCCTCCAAGCGCAGGCTCGGCGATCGCTTCGCTCAACACCTGCGCTCGGTCCGCATTGACCAGGCTGGACTTCCGGTGGCCGAGCATTTCAACTCCCTCTCCCATTCCCAGTCTGACCTTTTGTCATGGGCCTCCTCCAGTGCCATAGTGAGGCCCACCGCAAATTGGAGGAACAGCACCTCATATTTCGCCTGGGCAGCTTGCAGCCCGGTGGTATGAACATCGACTTCTCCAACTTCCTCTGTTCCTCTGCCCCTCTCTTCCCGTCTCCACCTATATCCTTCCTTTGTCCTGCCCCCCTGACATCAGTCTGAAGAAGGGTCTCGACCCGAAACGTCACCCATTCCTTCTCTCCCGAGATGCTGCCTGACCTGCTGAGTTACTCCAGCATTTTGTGAATAAATATGATGAAAGAATGGATCGACTGGGTTTGTATTCACTGGAATTTAGGATTAAAGAAACATATAAAATTCTCAAGGGATTGGACAGGCTAGATGTAGGAAACATGTTCCCAATGTTGGGGGAGTCCAGAACCAGGGGTCAGTGTGTAAGAATAAGGGGTAGGCCATTTAGGACTGAGATGAGGAAACACTTTTTCACCCAAAGAGTTGTGACTGGAATTCTCTGCCACAGAAGGCAGTGGAGGCCAATTCAGTGGATGTTTTCACAAGAGATAGATATGGCTCTTAGGGCCAACGGAATTAAGGGATATGGGGAGAAAGCAGGAACGGGGGTACTGGTTTTGGATAATCAGCCGCTTCATGGTCTAGTAGCCACATCATTTATGAGCAGGATTATTAACCTTCTGGAGAGTTACTGCTTCAAACAGTTGGGTCACTGTATGGCACATTATTTGCTATGATCTTATACATGAATGTTGTGGGGGGGGTTTTTTGAGACAAAATGTGCACATCCTCCCCAGCCAACAATGGGCCATTATAGAATACATCCTTCCCGAGATCATCTGTAGCCGGCCATTTTGTTCTGGCCCTTTCTAGTCTTCAGTCCCCCTGCCACAACCTGTCTTTGTCTGAAGATGAGTTCCAACCCAAAACCTCACCTATTCCTTTTCTCCAGAGATGCTGCCTGACCCATGTTGTGCTAATTAATGTCAACCAGCACCTGCAGTTCCTTCCTACACAATTATTACAGACAGGCTTCATTTAAGTTGCTCGCTTAACATTGTAGTGTATTCAGCAGCTTACTAATTTGATGATTGGAGATATTACATGTTTCAGTGAACAATCGCAACTTCAGTGGACACCGTCAAATGAGTTTGAAATGGTGATAATGTACTGGGGAACCGGGTCTGGTAGCTTCATGATTACTATCCAGCCTTTAATAAGCCAGATTTTTAAACCCTGCAGTTGTAGTGGTGGGACTTTGACCACCAAATGTTTGGTACTGAAAAACCAGACCATCAAATGTTGTGTAAAATCTTTATTTCAAAACATTTGACATAACGTTTAGTAGAGGCGTTGGGGCTTGCCCATGCTGCTCTTGATGTACAAGGCACGCACGTTCTGCCAATTTTTCTTCAGCAGTGATACCAAGAAGTTGATGGCCAGGTGAATGTTGTACACCAGCTCCTCTTCAGTCATTTTAACATGTCCCACTGCGACAGCCAAGCACAGAACCTGGGAATTGGGAGAGGGAAACAGGTACGGTTAAACGCACAACTTCATTTCAAAGAGTTGACACCAGTTCTCAAGCTACCAATGCTGCACTAAATAGGTAGGATTCTCGACTCGAGGAAAAACTCAAGTAGAGTTACAAGCTCAACTCCCAATCCTTTTTCTCACTGCAGATGAAGCTGAGGACATCACTTTAAGATAAGAGAAAGACATATATATATATATATATAATAGGATATATATATTATATAATAGGAACCCGATATCTATTATATCTAATATATAATAGGAACCCGATATCTATTAAATCTAATATATAATAGGAAACAGATATCTATTATATATAATATATAATAGGACCCCGATATCTATTATATATAATATATAATAGATATATATATAATAGGAACCCGAGAAACAACTTTTTCCACAGTATTTCATCAGGCGTCAGTGGCACACAGCGTGAAGAGTTGCTGCCTTATAGCACCAGAGACCTAGGTTCGATCGTGACTACAGGTGCTGTCTGAACGGAGTTTGTACGTTCTCCCTGTAACCTTGTGTTTTCTCTAGGTGCTACGGTTTCCTCCCACACTCCACAGGCAGAGGTGCGTTGGCTAATTGGCTTTGGGAAATATTGTAAGTGGTCCCCAGTGTGAGCGGGTGATCGCTGACCGGCACGGACTCGGCAGGCCTAGTTCCGCGCGGTATCTCTAAAGTCTAATGTCAATTGAGGAAATACCCACCTTCTTCATCTGGAACTTGATCGTAGATTTGACTTCATCGACTTTGGTGATCATGTTCTCGTTGTGGGTGAGGAGGGAGGGGAATTTGCCAGCTTTGTTCAGACCAGGGCCCAGAATACGAGGAATCTGCTTAATCAGGGACTCTGAGGCAAGGAACGCATCATACTTCTTTGCTGTAAAGGAATGCACATATAGTTTGACACAATACCTTCACAATGGTCAGAAAATCAGACAAAAATGTCACTCGTTTATAAACCTGAGGACCATGGATGCATCTTGCAAACTACAGCTGACAATTTTTTTTTCAGTTTTAGTTAATTATTGTCACATGTATAGTATAGTGAAACATTTTTTGTTACATGCTATACAGTCAGTGAAAAGACTATACATAATTACAATCAAGCCATACAGATACAGAATAAAGGGAATAAAATTCAGTGCAAGATAAGGTTCAGTAAAGTCCAATTAAAGATAGTCCGAGGGTCTTCAATGAGGTAGATGGTGGGGCAGGACCGTCACCAGTTGGTGAGAGGATGGTTCAGTTGCCTAATAATACATAAGGCTTTTATTCCCACACAGATCCAACTGGTTGCCCCCCCTGCTAACACCCCCCCTTCGCCCCTTGGAAACGTGTGCTTATCCTTAATTTGCCTTTGTGCTCCTCCCACCTATCTACTAATGAAAGACATAGCCATAGGCAAACACATGGGGCACAGCTGCACTTGGCTCTTCCTTGTCTGTGTGGAAGGATCATTGTTCCAAACCTACTCCCACATCACTTCAACTTTCTCCATGACTGCATGCATCCCTGTGGAACCTAGTTTCATTAAGCTCATCACTAACTTCCAGCCTTCCCTCACATTCACTTGCACAATTTCTAACACCCCTTCCCTTTCTTAATGTCTCCATCTCAGGAGGCAAACTTTATCCATTGACATTTACTGAAAACATATGGCCAAACGCAGGCAGGCTGGGACACGTGTAGGTGGGGGATCTTGATTGGCATAGGCAAGTTGGGCCGAAGGGCTTAATAAAATGCTGCACGACTATGACTCCCAGTTGTCGACACCAAACCTCCTCCCTTCCTGTCTCTTATCGGCTCTGTTCTCCACCACATCTGCACTCCTTGCCCCCCTCTCCATCCACACTGCTTTTAATAATACCACCTCTATTTCCCCGACATTTGCTCTCACCACCCCGCCCCCTCCCCAGACAGTGCCCCCTGGTGCTCACCTTTCACCCCGCCAGCCTTCGATTCCAGCACAACCTTCAAATGGGATCTATCGGCTCAGATGCATTGGACAAATGCAACGAGTTTAGACTTTTGTCTAAACTACCTCTGCTCTATCACTTAATATTTGGTCTTCTTTAATAAACACTAGGAACCAATGATGGAAATAAAGGCCTTTAACACATTACCCAAATGAGCATGCTTTAGACCCAGGTTCAAGTGTACTTGCAACCACTCCATTTTTAATTGTGTACACACAAGGAATATATCGGGCAGATTCTCTAGCCCAGAGTAAGGGTTTGAGGGGGGAAAGATTTAGTAGGAACCTTAGGGCTACCTTTTTTACACAAAGAGTGGTGGGTGTATGGAACGAGTTGCCAGAGGAGCTATTTGAGGCAGGTACTATTGCAACACTTAAGAAACATTTAGACAGGAACACGGATAGGGCTGGTTTAGAGGGATATGGGCCAAAGGCAGACAGGTGGGATTAGTGTAGCTGGGACATGTGGCGGTGTGGGCAAGTTAGGCCGAAGGCCCCATTTCCATGCTGTTACGGACTCTATGACCCTCAAACTCACCAAGCTTCTTCACCATCTTCTTGTTTTTGTTCAGTTTCTTCAGAGCCTCGATATCCATGTGAGGGAGATCGGCCGCCTTTGCCTCATCGCAATGCTGCTGGTCGCCCAGTACACATATGGAGAACTTGGGGCGAGGGGCAGTCTTTAGCCTAGGCACAACGATGGGAGTGTTAAAAGCCTGGGGAAACTGCAGAAATGCAGACAGCATTCAAGGAAAGCTTTTGTAAATGCCTTACCCTTGCTGCTGGCTTCTCGGGCTTATCCACCAGCAGCTTACTGCTTACAAATGGTCGGTAGGATCGGCAATAATGCCTCACCATACCTTCCCTAGTATTTTAAGACCCAGGGTAAAGGTCCGTCCACACCTTTTCAGGCAGGACTACCCATGTTTAATCAGTGCTGAAGCCGTGTGGAAGGAGCATTTGTGAACAAACCAATTGAACTCCTATTCCACAGCTTGTGCACTGAGAACTGGGTTGAACAACAAGAAGTCGAACCTGACAGTGCCAGAGAAACGCTTGTCCTTCTGAGGGTCGTAGTTCTTCAAGCTGATTTGCAGCTCCACGGATTCCAGGAATCTAAAATGATATTCAAAAGATTTGCAGAATTAGTAAACACACCTGACAAATATTTTAAAGCTCTATCATTACTGCAGAGTTGTGACATGGTTGATTCTGTTATTTTGATATAGCAGCGTACATCATGGTCCACTGTCAAAGGTTTGTGCAACACCTTTGAAGTCCGTTTAAAAAAAAAGATACAGCGCGGAAACAGGCCCTTCGGCCCACTGAATCCGCACTGATCAGTGATCCCCGCATATTAAAACTATCCTACATGAGGGACAATTTACATTTATTCTAAGCCAATTAACCTAGAAACATGTACATCTCTGCAGTGTAGGAGGAAACCGAAGATCTTGGCGAAAACCCACGCAGGTGACATACAAACTCCGTACAGACAGCACCCGTAGTCGGGATTGAACCCGGCTCACTAGCGCTGTAAGGCAGCAACTCTACGACTGCGCCGCTCACAAAGGTTCCTTTTTTATCACGTGTTCCAAGGTACAGTGATCCTTTTTGTGCATATAGATCGGGAAGATTATTGCTATACATAGAAACAGCCCACTGAGTCGATATGCCATAGTCGGTAGGTTTAGGCACCATTTCACAGCCATCGCCTCCATCCAGACATCCCACATCTCAGGGGTCATGTTTTAGTTTAGTGTCACGTGTACCGAGGTAGTGAAAAAACCTTTTGTTGCCTGCTAACCAGTCAGCAAAAAGTCAATACATGATTACAATCAATCCATTTACAGTATAGATACATAAGGGAATAACAATACATAAGTTTTTCCTCATCTCAGTCCTAAATGGCCTACCCCTTATTCTTAAACTGTGACCCCTGGTTCTGGACTCCCCCAACATCGGGAACATTACTTACTTGCGAAGCTTCTGCTGGGATCCCTGAAGGACTTCCCGGACAGCTTCATAGAGAGTATCTCGAGATACTTTGCTACTGTAATGCAAGGAAAGCTCCAATTAAATTCTCCAAAGTCAAGTCATCCACTTGTTGCTCAAAATAAGCATTGTCAATTTAACACTCTGGACTCTTATAAATTATGAACACGCTTTGCAATAGTAACCGTTCACCTAATGTCCGCAGTAAGTCACACCCTCACCCCAATACCCACATCTGCTTTAGGCAGAGGACTGGGCTAGCACTGGTGACTCATGCCCCCCCCCCCCTCCTCCTCTCCCCTCTGCCTTAACCTCCTCCCTATCACTTCCTCTCCCCTTTCCCTGATCTCCCCCTCCCATTGCCTGCTCCCCCCCCCCTCCATTCCCTCCCCCTCTTCCATTTCCTTCTCCTCCCCCCCTCCATTCCCTCCTCCTCCCCCCCTCCATTCCCTCCTCCTCTCCATTCCCTTCTCACCCCCCCTCCATTCCCTCCTCCCTCTCCATTCCCTCCCCCTCCTCCTCTCCCCTCCATTCCCATCTCCTCCCCCCCTCCATTCCCATCTCCTCCCCCCCTCCATTCCCTCCCCTCTCCATTCCCTCCCCTCCCCCTCCATTCCCTTCTCCTCCCCCCTCCATTCCCTCCTCCTCCCCCCTCCATTCCCTCCTCCACCCCCCTTCCATTCCCTTCTCCTCCCCCCTCCATTCCCTCCTCCACCCCCCCCCCCTCCATTCCCTCCTCCACCTCTCCCCTCTCCATCCCCTCGTCCTCGTCCTCTCCACCGAACCCCTAATCTCGTCCCCCCCGCCCCATGTCAGAGGCCCGGGTCCAGGGAACCACATTCCACCGCAGTGGAACAGCGGCGGACGGATCCGATCGCGGCCGCTCCGTGTAGCCGCGGCGGGGCTGAACCGCGAGGAGGTGTCGGATGGGTGGAGGGGCGGGTGTGGAGGGAGGATGGCGGCGGATTGCGGGCGGTGGGTGACCTCACCTCATGATGGCGGCGGCTGTGAGGGACGAGAGGGAGCGGCGCGGCGGAAGTGACGATCTTTATAGGCGACAGCGGCCGGGAAGTCTCGCGAGTGCTCTGGGGAGGGGCGGGGCTTAACCAGGGGAAGGGGCCATTGAGGAGAGGGAGGGGCCTATCTGGGCGTGGCCATGGGGAGGGGGAGGGGCTCAGCGCGCCTTAATTTAAATGTCCAGAGAGTTTCATTGTCCCAGACAGAACAATGACAGGCAGAGCTGCTCCAACACTGCACGCCTGGAAACAGCACTGTGCAAATAACATGGTCAACATAGCACTGTGCAAATAATATGATTAACATTGCACTCTGTGAATAACATGACAAACACAGCACTCTGTGAATAACATGACAAACACAGCACTGTGAATAATATGATAAACAAAGGGGAAATGTCCAAAGCCTGTGTATATATATATATATATATGGAAGGGTCTCGACCCGAAACGTCACCCATTATACATACACATATACAAGGGGAAAAAAGGTTCAGTGTGTCTATACATTGACGACTGCATCAGAGCTACCTTTTGCACCCATGCAGAACTCATGGACTTCATTAACTTCACCACCAATTTCCATCCTGCACTCAAATTCACTTGGATCATCTCTGACCTCTCCCTTCCGTTGCCTGATCTCAACATCTCCATCAGAGATAGACTATCGGCTGAAGAGCCTGTTTCTGCGCTGTATCTCTAAAGATCTCTAAAGTCTAGAAATGATGGGGGGAAAAGACAGTATTATAAAAAACATAATTGTTCTTCACTGTGCGTAATTGCTGCAGAAATTGGCAGAGTTGGGTAGGGACTAGCAGAAAATCTGAAGCAAAGGAACTCATCTTTTTTCAAAAAATAAACATTAAAAATAATTTAAAATACTGCACGTACAAAACGAGACCAGTGTGACATCTCTTCTGTCATTCTGAGCGTTTATACATTCATTCATATATTCGGTAGTGTTCACAAATTATCCTTTTACCAAGCACCATTGTGACTCATGTGGCCCCTAACAACTGCTCTAACGCCCACTTTTACGTGGCTTGTTTTACTTGAGTTTATTTTAGAGACACAGCATGGAAACAGGCCCTTCGGCCCACTGAGTCCATGCTGACCGGCTATCTCCGGGCACTAGCCCTGTTCCTACAAACTTGGGACAATTTACAATTGTTACGGAACCCAATTAACCTAAAAGCCTGCACGTATTTGGAGTGTGGGAGGAAACTGGAGCACCCGGAAAAAAAACCCCACAGGTGCATTCCCCCCACATGGTGAACGTGCAAACTCCGTACAGACAGCACCATTAGTGTGGATCGAACCCGGGTCTCTGGCGCTGTAAGGCAGCAACTCTACTGTTCTACTCGAATCTACCGCTGCGCCACTGTGCCGCCCCCTTCTGTTATTTAAACCAGTTTGAAATAGGCAAGTTGGGATGGTATTTGTACAGCTGCAGCCTTAGATCTACAGATCCAGCTGACAATGAGTTTGCAACCGCCTTGCAACCAGAAGGGCAAAGATCATTAGAGTATTAACTCCACCCGGTTGTAACATTGGCTCAGTGCAAACGCACCGTTCGGCACGTAGAAGTTAAAACCATTGTACACATCCGCCAAGATGCACACGGGTGGGTGGCATCTTTAAACACTATCCCCAGAGAGGTTTGAATGTGGATTTATGGCATTGCACCTTGCCAGTGCTTCGAACCGTGAGTCTAAATGAAACACCTGCAAGGACTTATCAGATAAATACACCACGTGCTGTGTCGCTAAGCCTCGGCAAAGCAGAAGATCCCAGTTCTGATCTCCCAGGTCCCTGCTGAGTTAGCTGATCTCAACAGGGGCACCGGGACGGAAGAGGACGGAAGAGGAGAAATATTGTTCTTGTACGTGAGTAGTTAGCCAATACAGGTCCACCACCGATTTCCCGGCACCTTCGGCTCCAGAGCCTTTACTGGACCGACAGAGGTCACGGTCTCTGAGGGGAGTCCAACGGTACCGGAACGTTCCGCCTAGGCCGCTGAGGGGCCGTGAAAATACCGGCCCAAAAAGTTGGCCGTGGAATGTCAGCTATGGGAATGGATCTGCCGGCTCCGGCTGGGCCAGAGTTCCAGAGCCCCGGCTACATGGGGGGCAAATTTGTCCCGCCGATCTGCCCTGGAAAGATTGGCCTCACCCTGCCTGGGCACCACATTTTCAATCTGACTTTGCGAATAGTGTACTTTAACCTCACTCAACCGGCACCTTTACGGAAAATACTCCTGTTAAGGGGAAAATAATCTATAGAATTATAACAATAATAAATGTTAACGTTTGAAAATTAAGTGCATTATAATTATCTGCTTATCAAAAGGTATATTTAGTACTGTTAGACTCATCGTTTCCAAAGCAGTCTCGGCTGCCTCCTGTTTGGTCTGACTTGAACTCATCTAAAGTTCTGGTTCTGATATCCTAGCTTACACTGAATGCATTTTGACTGCCTGTTCACTGACCTAAAATGGCAAGAGTGTGTTGGAAGTAACTGCAGGAGCTGGTTTATACTGAAGATAGGCACAAAATAATGGAGTAACTCAGCGGGTCAGGCAGCATCTCTGAAGAAAAGGAATATGTGACGTTTTGGGTCGAGACCAAGTCTGAAGAATGACCTCGAACCGAAACGTCACCTATCCCTTTGTGACTAAGCATTTTGTGTCTAAAATGGCCCAGATTCACCAGCCTCTGACTAAAGAAATTCCTCCTCATCTCATTTCTAAAGGTATATCCTTTTATTCTGAGGCTGTGCCCTCTTGTCCTAGACTCTCCCACTAGGGTGGCACGGTGGCGCAGCGGTAGAGTTGCTGCCTTACAGCGAATGCAGTGCCGGAGACTCAGGTTCGATCCTGATTACGGGCACCATCTATACGGAGTTTGTACGTTCTCCCCGTGACCTGCGTGGGTTTACTCCAAGATCTTCGGTTTCCTCCCACACTCCAAAGACGGTACAGGTATGTAGGTTAATTGGCTGGGCAAATGTAAAAAAACGAAATAAATATATATTTTTAAATAAATAAATAAATACATAAAAATTGTCCCTCGTGTGTGTAGGATAGTGTTAAGGTGCGGGGATCGCTGGCGGCGCGGACCTGGTGGGCCGAAGGGCCTGTTTCCGCGCTGTATCTCTAAATCTAAATCTAAAAAAAATCCTCTCCACATCCACTCTATCCAGACCTTTTACAATTCGGTAAGTTTCAGTGAGATGCCCTCTCAGCCTTCTAAACTCCAGCGAGTACAGGCCCAGTGCTGTCAAACACTCATCATACGTTAACCCAATCATCCCCGGGATCATTCTCGTAAGCCTCCTCTGGACCCTCTCCAGCACCAGCACATCCTTCCTCAGATATGGGGCCCAAAATGGTTCGCGATACTCCAAACGCGGTCTGACCTGCGCCCTGTTAAAGTCTCAAGATTACATCCTAGTTTTTATATTCTAGCCCTCTTGAAATAAATACTAGCGTTGCATTTGGCTTCCTTACTACCAATTTGACTTGCAAATTAACCTTTTGGGAATCCTGCACTAGCACTGCCAAAGTCCCTTGGCACCTCCGATTTCTGAATCTACAAAAAAAGACCTAACCAATAAAGATTCGCAAAGGCCTGACACTAAATGTCAGTGTTGCTGTCTAAGTGCGCAGTTGCAATTTTTCAGCAGCGAAGTTCCTTTGTGGTCTGCAGCCAGCCCGCGACTCGTCCCAACCTCATCTACTCAATCACGTTAAAATATCTGCCCATGCACAACTCCCACAACCCTGTATCAGGATATTGAACTTTCTGCTCAATTAAGTGTAACTCAGAGATGCATCACAGAACCAGGCCTTCGGCCTCCCCAGTCCACACCGAATATCAAACACCCATTCACACTAGTTCGATGTTATCCCACTTTCACATCCACTCCGTACACACACTAGGGGCAATTTACAGAGGTTCCAATTAACCTACAAACCTGCGCGTCTTTGGGATGTGGCTGGGAACTGGAGCATGGAACTAAACTAAACCTGCCGTCTAATAGTTTAATATACTGTCCAATAAACTTGGTAAACTTAGAGTGCAGTCAGAATATTTTTCCCCAGGATGGAAAAATCAAATACTAGCCAGCATTGCACATCTGTGGGGCATAGGGTTGCCAACTGTCCCGTATTAGCCGGGACATCCCATATATTGGGCTAAATTGGTTTGTCCCGTATGGGACCACCCTTGTCCCATATTCGGCCCCGGGGGGGGGGGCCTGTAGGCCCGGACACTGTAGGCCCGGACACTGTAGGCCCGGACACTGTAGGCCCGGACACTGTAGGCCCGGACACTGTAGGCCCGGACACTGTAGGCCCGGACACTGTAGGCCCGGACACTGTAGGCCCGGACACTGTAGGCAGGGGCCGCTGTAGGCCTGAGCGCCGCCTGACGGAGGTTGTGTAGCAACCCACCTCCCGGCCTGGGCGGCCGCCATTGGTGGAGCGGGAGCACGTGGCCGCTGGCTGGGTGAGATCACGTGGGGCACGGGGTGGTGACGTCACCTTGTCCCTTATTTGGGAGTGAGAAAGTTGGCAACCCTAGTGGAGCAGGTTTTTTACACAGTGCCTGGAACACACTGCGGGGTGTGGTGGTTAAGACAGATATAACAGTGGCATTTAAGAGACTTTTGAACAGCGCATGGATATGGAGGGGTATGGATTATGTGCAGGCAGGCAGGTAAGAGTTGGGCTTGACATCACCTTCAGCATAGACATTGAGGGCCTGTTCTTGTGCTGTACTGTTCTATGTTCTATGGAGCACTGGGAACAGAATGAGGTGAGTTTCAAGGCAATTTGGGAAGCAGATTACCACTGGGTTTAAAGGGAGCATAGAAACCAAGGGGCCAGCGTGTTAACAGGAGTGAGGGAAATGGAGTTTTGTTATGCTAAAGGCAGTGTGGCAATCTGCACTGGTGTGTCACACGCTTAATCATCAGCATTTCCAAGAAGTCAGATATTGTATTACCTGAACTTTACTCTATTTGATTACTAACAAAAGCAAACACAATGTGTAGCAAGGAACTGCAGATGCTGATTTACACCCATTTATTTCACAAAATGCTGGAGTAACTCAGCAGGTCAGGCAGCATCTCGGGAGAGAAGGAATGGGTGACGTTTTGGGTCGAGACCCTACTTCAGACTGATGTCAGGGGGGCAGGACAAAGGAAGGATATAGGTGGAGACAGGAAGATAGAGGGAGATCTGGGAAGGAGGAGGGGAAGGGAGGGACAGAGGAACTATCTGAAGTTGGAGAAGTCGACGTTCATACCACCGGCTGCAAACTGCCCAGGCGAAATATGAGGTGCTGCTCCTCCAATTTCCGGCAGGCCTCACTTTGGCACTGGAGGAGGCCCATGACAGAGAGGTCAGACTGGGAATGGGAAGGGAGTTAAAGTGCTGGGCCACCGGGAGATCAGTTTTGTTAATGCGGACCGAGCGCAGGTGTTGAGCAAAGCGATCGCCGAGCCTGCGCTTGGTTTCGCCGATATAAATAAGTTGACATCTAGAGCAGCGGATGCAATAGATGAGGTTGGAGGAGGTGCAGGTGAACCTCTGTCTCACCTGGAAAGACTGTTTGGGTCCTTGGATGGAGTTGAGGGGGGAGGTAAAGGGACAGGTGTTGCATCTCGTGCGGTTGCAGGGGAAAGTGCCCGGGGTTGGGGTGGTTTGGGTAGGAAGGGACGAGTGGACCAGGGAGTTACGGAGGGAACGGTCTCTGCGGAACGCAGAGAGGGGAGGGGATGGGAAGATATGGCCAGTGGTGGGGTCCCGTTATAGGTGACGGAAATGTTGGTGGATGATATGTTGGATCCGCTGGCTGGTGGGGTGGAAGGTGAGAACGAGGGGGATTCTGTCCTTGTTGCGAGTGGGGGGAGGGGAGCAAGAGCGGAGCTGCGGGATGTAGAAGAGACCCTAGTGAGAGCCTCATCTATAATGGAGGAGGGGAAGCCCCGTTTTCTGAAGAACGAGGACATCTCGGAAGCCCTAGTGTGAAACGCCTCATCCCGGGCGCAGATGTGGCGTAGACGGAGGAATTGGGAGTAGGGGATAGACTTTTTGCAGGGGACCGGGGTGGAAGAAGTGTAGTCCAGATAGCTGTGCGAGTCGGTGGGTTTGTAATACTATACTACTGATTTATACCCAGTAGGAATGGGTGATGTTTAATGTCCCTCCCTCCCTCACTCCCTCCCCCTCCCTCCCTCACTCCTCCCCCTCGCAACAAGGACAGGATCCCCCTCGTCCTCACCTTCCACCCCACCAGCCAGCGGATCCAACATATCACCCACCAACATTTCCGTCACCTACAACGGGGACCCCACCACTGGCCATATCTTCCCATCCCCTCCCCTCTCTGCGTTCCGCAGAGACCGTTCCCTCCGTAACTCCCTGGTCCACTCATCCCTTCCTACCCAAACCACCCCAACCCCGGGCACTTTCCCCTGCAACCGCACGAGATGCAACACCTGTCCCTTTACCTCCCCCCTCAACTCCATCACTCCCATCTTCTCCCTCCCTCACTCCCTCCCCCTCCCCTCCCCCTCACCATCCCCCTCACTCCCTCCCCCCCACTCCCTCCCCCTCCCCTCCCTCACTCCCTCCCCCCCCTCTCTTTCTCCCTCACTCTCTCTCCTCCCCTGCCTCACCCTCTCTCTGTCACTTTAATGCCCTACCCAGAGACCTCTCTATGGCAACAAGCTCAGGGGCAGGACATCACAGTGAACCTGTGAGCCTCTCTCCGTTATACAGTGTATAATCGATTGCCGCAGTCTCCGTTTTTTTTAACGACGTGGATGTTGATGTTTTAGCTAGAACACTCTGCATCCGTTTGTAGTACAGTGGGTACATGCTTTCAATCAGCGATGAGACCCTTACTTAAAATAATGTATTTGTTCCAAGGCGGAGGGAGAGGGAGAAGGAGGGGGAGGGGGAGGGGGAGGGGGAGGGGGAGGGGGAGGGGGGAGGCGGAGGGAGAGGGAGAAGGAGGGGGAGGGGGAGGGGGAGGGGGAGGGGGAGGGGGAGGGGGAGGGGGGAGGGGGAGGGGGAGGGGGAGGGGGAGGGGGAGGCGGAGGAGAGGGAGAAGGAGAAGGAGGGAGGGGGAGGGGGAGGGGGAGGGGGAGGGGGAGGGGGAGGGGGAGGGGGAGGGGGAGGGGGAGGGGGAGGGAGAGGGGAGGAGAGGGAGAGGGAGAGGGAGAGGGAGAGGGAGAGGGAGAGGGAGAGGGAGAGGGAGAGGGAGAGGGAGAGGGAGAGGGAGAGGGAGAGGGAGAGGGAGAGGGAGAGGGAGAGGGAGAGGGAGTTAGTTCGTTTAGTTTATCGTCATGTGTGCCGAGGTACAGTGAAAAGCTTTTTTGTTGCATGCTAACCAGTCAGCAGAAAGACAATACATGATTACAACCGAGCCGTTTACAAGGGGAGGGAGAGGGAGGGAGAGGGAGGGAGAGGGAGGGAGAGGGAGGGAGAGGGAGGGAGAGGGAGGGAGAGAGGTGTGTGTTTCTACTTAAATCTGGAAAACAAAATCAGTGACTACTGGAAGCACACAGGGCACACGGTGGCGCAGCGGTAAGGGTGCTGCCTAACAGCGCCAGAGACCCGGGCTCGATCTTGTCTAGGGGCGCTGTCTGCACGGAGTTTGCATGTTCTCCCCGTGACCGCGTGGCTTTTCTCCGAGTGCTCCAGTTTCTTCCCACACCTCAAAGACATACAGGTTTGTAGGTTAATTGGCTTCGGCAAAATGGTAAAAACTGTCCCTAGTGTGTCGGATAGTGCTAGTGTATGAGGATCGCTGGTCGGTGTAGACTGAAGGGCCTGTTTCCGCGCTGTATCTCCAAACTAAACTGAACGCATGAGGCAGACAACGTTGATGGACAGAGTAACGAAGGTAATGCCCTAAGCCAATGATCCTAGAAAAACTATTGTACACAGCAGAGTGTTGAAATCTGGAATGCAATGCCTGGACTTACATAGAAAATATAGAAAACAGAAAATAGGTGCAGGCCATTTGGCCCTTCGAGCCAGCACTGTCATTCATTGTGATCATGGTTGATTATCTACAATCAGTAACCTGTGCCTGCCTTCTCCCCATATCCCTTGATTCTGCTCGCTCCTAGAGCTCTATCTAACTCTCTTTCACATTCATCCAGTGAATTGGCCTCTACTGCCCTCTGTGGCAGATAATTCCACAAATTCACAACTTTCTGGGTGAAAAAGTTTCTTCTCACCTCACTTTTAAATGGCCTCCCCTTTATTCTTAGACTGTGGCCCCCGGTTCTGGACTCCCCCAACATTGGGTACATTTTTCCTGCATCTAGCTTGTATAGATCCTTTTATAATTTTATACGTCTCTATAAGATCCCCTTGTAGTGGAAGCAAAATCTATTGTGGGCTTCAAAGGGAGATTGAATAAAAATATAAGAAAATAACTGCAGATGCTGGTACAAATCGATTTATTCACAAAATGCTGGAGTAACTCAGCAGGTCAGGCAGCATCTCGGGAGAGAAGGAATGGGTGACGTTTCGGGTCGAGACCCTTCTTCAGACTGATAAATATGCTGGAGATAAATTTGCACGTTTACAGAGAAAGGAACTATCATTGGTCTGGTAGAACACTGGCATGGACACGATGAGCAAGATGGCCACGTCCTGTACTGTAACCATTCTATGCTAGAGAGTCATAGAGTCATATGGAATGGAAAAAGGCCCTTCATCCCTAAGTCCACACCGACAAAGATTTAGATTTAGATTTAGATTTAGAGATACAGCGCAGAAACAGGCCCTTCGGCCCACCGGGTCTGCGCCACCCAGCGATCCCCACACACTAACACTATCCTACACACACTAGGGACAATTTTTACATTTGCCCAGCCAATTAACCCTTAAACCT
The DNA here is from genome assembly GCF_053455715.1 of Rhinoraja longicauda. NCBI lineage: Eukaryota > Metazoa > Chordata > Chondrichthyes > Rajiformes > Arhynchobatidae > Rhinoraja > Rhinoraja longicauda. The sequence goes on along the minus strand of NC_135976.1, from coordinate 27,360,672 downwards.
GTACGTCTTTGGAGTGTGGGAGGAAACCAAAGATCTCGGAGAAAACCCACGCAGGTCACGGGGAAAACGTACAAACTCCGTACAGACGGCGCCCGTAGTCAGGATCGAACCTGAGTCTCCGGCGCTGCATTCGCTGTAAGGCAGCACTCTACCGCTGCGCCACCGTGCCGCTCATCTACAGATGCCCCATCTACATTAGTTCCACCTGCCTGCGCTTGCCTCATACCCCGCTAAAGCTAACCTGTCCATGTACCCGTTCAAATGTCTTTCATATGTTGTGTGGTACCTGCTTCGACCACCTCCTCCGGCAAAATTGTAGAAACATGGAACTGCAGATGCTGGTTTATACCAAAGATAGACACAAAGTGCTGGAGTAACTCAGCAGGTCAGGCAGCGTCTCTGGAGAAAAAGGATGGGTGACGTTTTGGTCGGTGACGTCGTCAGGACTAAGGTTATTGGATGAAGAATAGTATTGGGCCTGTCTTATTCAAACATCCCATCTTCAGATTGCACCATTTTCTCCTTCACTTTCCAGTAAAACAAGGAGGTTTCACTGCTCCTGACTGTGAGGTAACAGAAAACATAAAGAGTCTCCTGACATGCCTTGCTTGTTTATTGTACTGGAGGTTTTATTTTCAGTCTTAATGGATCCTAAAATGAGAAGGCAAAATACTCGGACAAAGGGCGGAAGTGCTGTTCTGTTAGGAGTAGGTCATTAGCTTCCGGAGTAGGTTTGTTCCACCAGCTTAGTTTAGTTTAGTTTAGAGATACAGCACGGAAACAGGCCCTTCAGCCCACCAAGTCTGCACTGACCGGCGATCCCCGCACACTCACACTATCCTACAATCACCAGCGACTATTAACATTTATACCAATCCAATTAACCTACAAACCTGTACGTCTTTGGAGTGTGGGAGGAAACCGAAGATCTCGGAGAAAACCCGCACGGTCACGGGGAGAACGTGCAAACTCCGTACAGACGGCGCCCGTAGTCGGGATCGAACCCGGGTCTCTGGAGCTGTAAGCGCTGAAAGGCAGCAACTCTACCCCTGCGCCACCGTGCAGCTATTTAATACGATAATTGACCTGGATGGTTACAATCACAAGTTCATGGTAGGAACATGGAGGATGAAAGAAGTAGCTTGCAACCCTACGATATTAATATCAATTTCTCTAACTTCAAGTAACCTTTGCATCCCCTCTCTCTCTCTCTGTCCCTCCCCCACCCTAGTTGTCGTACTAGTATCACTGTCATCCTATTGAGTTTCACTGGTCTGTACATCTCGTTATCACCTAGCATACAGCCAACAATACATCATTGTGGGCTCCACCTTTCCTGAAATCATCGTTACTTTTTTGCGTGTCTTTCATTCATTTCATTTGTTCTATATCTCTCTATATCAGCATCCATGTCTCTCGTTTCTCTTTCCCCTGGTGTTCAGTTGGACCTGAAACATCAACTGTTCCTTTGCTCCGTAGATGCTGCCTGACCCGCTGAGTTACTTCAGCTTTTTGTGTCTATTTCTGGAGGATGAAGGGTTGTTTCTGAAGCTAGGGGGAGCACCCAGCCAGCGTCTGTCACTGCTGACAGCTACAATAGACAATAGACAATAGGTGCAGGAGGAGGCCATTTGGCCCTTCGAGCCAGCACCGCCATTCAATGTGATCACGGCTGATCATTCTCAATCAGTACCCCGCTCCTGCCTTCTCCCCATACCCCCTGACTCCGCTATCCTTAAGAGCTCTATCTAGCTCTCTCTTGAATGCATTCAGAGAATTGGCCTCCACTGCCTTCTGAGGCAGAGAATTCCACAGATTTACAACTCTCTGACTGAAAAAGTTTTTCCTCATCTCCGTTCTAAATGACCTACTCCTTACTCTTAGTATAAGAAAATAACTGCAGATGCTGGAACTGTGGCCCCTTGTTCTGGACTCCCCCAACATTGGGAACATGTTTCCTGCCACTAACGTGTCCAACCCCTTAATAATCTTATATGTTTCGATAAGATCCCCTCTCATCCTTCTAAATTCCAGTGTATACAAGCCTAGCCGCTCCAGTCTTTCAACATATGACAGTCCCGCCATTCCGGGAATTAACCTAGTAAACCTACGCTGCACAATGATCTTGTATGTTTTCTTTTCCACCAGGAGGCCTCTGCTCCACTTGCAGCTGACCCACCAGCTCAGACTGAACCCTCTTGTCAAACCCACTTCACGTTGTTCCATTGCCTGTATGTGTCTCCAGGCTAAAGAAGTGGTCTCGACCCGAAAGGGTCTCGTCACCCATTCCTTCTCTCCAGAGATGCTGCCTCTCCCGCTGAGTTACTCCTGCATTTTGTGTCTCTCTCTCCAGGCTGGCTGTCTGGTTATTTACAAGATCTTTGTTTGTTTGATACACCTTATCCAGTTAGGTTTAGTTTTAGTTTGGTTTAGTTCAGTTCAGTATCATTTTGAGCATCACAACCCAGGATGTGGCCAACTGTTGCTGTGAACTTAAACAACTGCAGTGAAGTAAGTGCCAGCAGTCAGGGTACTCGACCGGTCTCGACCCGAAACGTCACCCGTTCCTTCTCTCCAGAGATGCTGCCTGACCCGCTGAGATACTCCCAGCATTTTTCGTGTCTTATCTTCGGTTTAAACCAGCATCTGCAGTTCCTTCCTCCACGAAACTCTCTCTCTACTGGCTTTGGTTTCACTGCAGAGCTGCAAGCCGCGAGTTGCAGGATTAGACACAAAATGCCAGAGTCACTCAGCAGGTCAGGCAGCATCTCAGGAGAGAAGGTGTAAGAACATTACTGCAGATGCTGGTACAAGTCGAAGGTATTTATTTCACAAGATGCTGGAGTAATCTCAGAGAGACGGGCAGTATCTCTGGAGAGAAGGGATGGATGGATGGGTGACGTTTTGTGTCGAGGCCCTAAACCTGAAGGCTGAAGAAGGTTCTCCTCCAGTAACGTCACCTGTTCCTTCTCTCCAGAGATGCTGCCTGTCCCTCTGAGATTACTCCAGCATGTTGTGTCTATCTTCGGTTTAAACATGCATCTGCAGTTCCCTCCTGCACAACCTGCAGGATTATTTGCACTGGTTGTTACTTCAGCTAAAGTGCAGGGTCTTCCCTTGATTAAGGACCAGTGCATTGACAGAAAGCTCCCCCTGACAACGGCGTTGCAAGTAAAGTGGGGGGGGAGGGAGGTCAGTACCATCGCTCGTCACCTCTGCTTTCAAAGTGCTGTTCCCTTATCCACTTCCTGATTGTGTAACTGACTGTGAATCGGAACCCGCCCATGCTGGCTGGTGAAACAGCAAACAGCATCTACACTCAGGAGCAGCTGCAGACAGACATCTGTGTGGAGAAGACGGGGTAAGTCTGATGCAGTGTCTTTCTCTGTGCCTGTGGCTTCTGCAAGGATATTTGTTGTGCTTTCTGCAACACTTACTGTGTGCATTTTCTCTTATAATTGTGTGAGCTTCCTTGCATGTAATATCCTTTGCAGCTTAGTTTATTGTGGCGAGTTCCGAGGTACAGTGAAAAGCCTTTGTTGCTCGCTAACCATCCAGCAAGCAGAAAGACAATACGTGGTTACACTCGAGCCATTCACAGTGTGTAGATGATACATGACAAGGGAGGTGTTCGTTAACCATTTAGAACTGAGATGAGGAAAAGCTTTTCCAGTCAGAGAGTTGTGAATCTGTGGAATTCTCTGCCTCAGAAGGCAGTGGAGGCCAATTCTCTGAATGCATTCAAGAGAGGGGTAGATAGAGCTCTCAAGGATAGCGGAGTCAGGGGGTACGGGGAGAAGGCAGGAACGGGGTACTGATTGAGAATGATCAGCCATGATCACATTGAATGGCGGTGTTGGCTCGAAGGGCCGAATGGCCTCCTGCACCTATCGTCTATTGTCTATTATTCACAAAATGCTGGAGTAACTCAGTGGGTCAGGCAGCATCTCAGGAGAGGAGGAATGGGTCTTCAGTCTGAAGAAGGATCTCAACCCGAAACGTCACCCGTTCCTTCTCTCCAGAGATGCTGCCTGACCCGCTGAGTTACTCCAGCATTTTGTGAACAAATACCTTCGATTTGTACCAGCGTCTGCAGTTATTTTCTTACAATACATGACAAGGGAATAATAACGTTGAGCGCAAGTTAAAGGCGGCAAAGTCCGACCAAGGATTGTCCGAGGGTCACCAATGAGGCAGGTAGTAGTTCAGCACTGCTCTCTGGTTGTGGTGGGATGATGGTTCAGTTGCCTGATACGGAGTGCTTCCTCCTCCCCCCCTGAACTGGTTGATGAAACTGTATTATGATCACTCCAATGATAGGCAATGCTCTGGGTCGAATCTACTTGACCATATACTCTAAGGCATGAAAAACTGCACCTGGTTCATGTACTAACCCAGTATTTCTCCAACACATACTTGGAACAAAGGTAGAATAGCTATTTTATTCCGTTGAAGGATGATTGCAGTTCTACGCTGCATTTGTTCTATGTACCTTTTCATGCCTCTAGATTACTCTGCCTGACCTGCTGAGTTACTCCGGCATTTTGTGTTTTATTCAAATAGATGTTGGCTTGTGATATTCCATGCATCCTGGTATTGTGCTAATGGTAGACCGCAAAAAGCTGGAGTAACTCCGGGTCAGGCAGCATCTCTGGAGAAAAGGAATGGGTGACGTTTCGGGTCGAGACTGAAGAAGGGTCTCGTCCCGAAACGTCACCTAATCCTTCTCTCCAGAGATGCTGCTTGACCCGCTGGGTTACGCCAGCCTTTTGCGTCTGTCTATATCTGCAGTTCCTGCCTACCCATTTAGTATCGTGCTCAGTAGCTTTTCCTAAAGTCGCCAACAATCAGTCATCATTAACATTTATGCCTGCCTGTGATATCTCTGATACTACTTTGTTTGGACACTGGCAGATGTGTGTGACAGGTACAGATGTTGATGCCGATCAAGGTTATGTCCGCAACACAAAAATACTAACATGCCCATACCTCTAGCTTCCCTCTCCCCTGTCTCTCATTCTGAGGAAGGGTCTCGTATGGTCATAGTGATAGGAGTAGAATTAGGCCCTTCAACCCATCAAGTCTACACCATTCAATCATGGCTGATCTATCTCTCCCTCCTAACCCCATTCTCCTGCCTTATTCCCCATAACCTCTGACACCGATACCAATCAAGAATCTATCTAACTCTGCCTTAAAAATATCCACTGACTTGGCCTCCACAGCCTTCTGTGGCGAAGAATGGGTGACGTTTCGGGTCGAGACTGAAGAACTCTCCAGAGGTACTGCAAAGAATGTGGCAAAGAATGCCACAGATTCACCACCCTCTGACTAAAGAATTTCTCCTCATCTCCTTCCTAAAAGAACGTCCTTTAATTCTGAGGCTACGACCTCTAGTCGTAGGCTCCCCCACTGGTGGAAACATCCTCTCCATATCCATCATCCTGATCTCGACCCGAAACGTCAATCTATTCCTTTTCGCCAGCGATGCTGCCTAACCCGCTGAGTTTACTTCAGCATTTTGTGTCTTATCCTTCTTTAAATAACCTCTGGGGCGTATATAATATTCTGCAACTGCTGAAGCACTTTTGAAATACCGCGCAGTCAGTGCTGCAATTAGGAAATACCGCTGTCAATTTGTGCATGGCAGCTTACAGTGACGGTCCACGTCATTTTGACCACATCATCTATTTATTTTTTAGTGGTTTTATTTATGTATAAAGACAAGGGTCAAAATCTCCACATTTTTCTTAAAATAACGCCGTGGGAATTACTAAATTTCCTCTTTGCAGGTGCCAATGGGGGTTTGGTTTGAGATTGCACAGTGTCCTCTGAGTGTCACAGTGTAGGCAAAGCTTTTGTGCCCAAATCTCTGGTGTTGGCTTGGAATCCCCATTCTTAGAGTCATAGAGTGATACAGCGTGGAAACAGGCCCTTCGTCTCAACTTGCCCACCCCGGCCAACAATGTCCCAGCTACACTAGTCCCACCTGCCTGCGCTGGGTCCATATCCCTCCAAACCTGTCCTATCCATGTACCCGCCTAACTGTTTCTTAAACGGCGGGATAGTCCCAGCCTCAACCACCTCCTCTGGCAGCTTGTTCCATGCACCCAACACCCTTTGTGTGAATAAGTTACCCCTCAGATTCCTATTAAATCTTTTCCCCTTCACCTTGAACCTACGTTCAACCTATTTTTCTGTCTCGGAGCTGTGCACCAGTTACAACGAAGGCAGCTGAGGGACAATCCCCTGGCTACTCATTCAGCACATCCCGTAAAATGAATAGAGACAGGGTGACAAAGGACAACAGTAAGGCGGCATGGTGGCGCAGTGGTAGAGTTGCTGCCTCACAGCGCCAGGGACCCGGGTTCGATCCTGACTACGGGTGCTGCCTGTATGGAGTTTGTACATTCTCCCCGTGACCGTCATCCGGGTGCTCCGGTTTCCCCCCACATCTGAAGGATATGCGGGTTTGATGGTTAATTGGCTTCTGAAATTTCCCCCCTAATATGTAAGGAGTGGATGAGAAAGTGGGACATCACAGAACTAGTGTGACAGAAAATGCTGGAGTTACTCAGCGGCTCAGGCAGCATCTCTGGATAAAAAGGAACGAGTGACATTTTTTTTGGGCCGAAACCTTTCTTCTGATGAAGGGTCCCGACCCGGAGCGTCACCTATCCCTTCTCTCCAGAGATGCTGCCTGACCCCGCTGAGCTACTCCAGCATTTTATGTCTATCTTCGGAGTAAACCAGTATCCGCAGTTCCTTCTTACACTTGGAACTAGTATGTACGGATGATCGCTGCTCGGCGTGGGCTCGGTGGGCCGAAGGGCCTGTTTCCATGCTGCCTCTTTAGCTCAGACCAAACGGCAAAGTTGCATCTTGGCGTTGAGAAGCAGTTGAATGATGTGACCAGTGGATGATTTAAGCGAGGCAACGATTTCCAAACCCAAATGGGTTTTTTCCATCCGCCCTTCACACCTGCAAAGCCCAAATGTGCGCAGGTTTCTGAAAGAAGCGAGAGGCCCACACTTACACGCAGCAGTGTTGCAGGTCTCACAAGTGAGGTGACCACACGTCCAACACCGAATGTGCAGCACAGACAGGCCTCAGTGCAAAACTATGACTTCAGTGGAATTGTATTTCCATCGTGCTGAGTAATCGCGGTCCCAGTTGGTTCAAACAGTTGGCAACAGGCTCAGAGCTGTTGGATCAAGTGGCAGCGTATGTTGTGTGGTATTTGCATGTTCTCTTCCACTTTGCAAGAGGAACGTGGTGAAAGCAATGCTTCAATCACACCATGGTCAAAACAGGAAATTCAGGGCGAGAGAGTTTAATTTAGTTTAATTTAGAGACGCAGCATGGAAACAGGCCCTTCGGCCCACCCTGCCCATGCCGGTCATCGATTCACGTTCACACTAGTTCTATGTTATAATATATATTCCTTTATTTGTCCCACACTGGGGAAATTTGCAGGGTTACAGCAGCAAAGTGCATAGCAAGAGACATTCATCTATATACTAAAACTCTCGTTTGTTATCTTGTTTGTGACTGAACTTCAGCCAAAACGGTACGCGATAGCGTGACAATTTTAGGCCCACCTTACTCACCATTGTCACTTTAGTGATAATGCAAGTAGTTTTATTGAAATCAGTGTTATATTTTTAAAGTTATTCACATTTTTAAGTTTAATAGGAGGGGAGGAGGAGGGAGGAGGGAGGGGGGAAGGGGGGGGGCGAAGGGAGAGGGGAGGGGGGAGTTGAGGAGAGAGGGGAGGGGAGGGGGGGGAGACAGGGTGCTGCACCAATGCAGGAGAGGTTTGGGCCCAACGGGTCCACTTGGTCTAGTTATAACTAAAAATAAAGATAAGGATAAATTGGCATCATTTACTGTGTTTTTCCTTTACTGTTGACTGCTCTGCTGGGAGCAGTGCTGGTTGTGCAGTCTCACAGCAGCGGGAAGGAAGGACCTCCTATATCTCTCCTTCACGCACTTGGGGTGAAGGAGTCTGTCACTGAAGGAGCTACTCAGTGCATTGACAGTGTCCTGCATGGGGGTGGGAGTCGTTGTCCAGCAGCGACGTTAACTTTGCCATCATCCTCCTCTCTCCCACCGCCTGCACTGAGTCGAGGGGGCAACCCAGGACAGAGCCGGCCTTCCTGGCCAGCTTGTCGAGTCACTTCCCCTCCGCTGCTGAGATGCTGCTGCTCCAGCAGACCAATGGCTGATCCCATTTATCCCATTTTCCCATTTTCTCAGCCACTCCCTACACACCAGGGGGCAATTTACAGAGGGCCAATTAACCGACAAACCCGCACGTCTTTGGGATGTTGGAGGACACCCGCCTGGTCACAGGGGGAACGTGCAAACTCCACACACACAGCAGCAACCGAGGTCAGGATGGCACCCGGGTCTCTGGCGTCGTGAGTCAGCAGCTCTCCCAGTTGCTCCACTGTGCAGCGTTCATGTTATAGGTGGGCAACCTCCCATCTGATTATCAGTTGACATTATTTCCTCACAGAGGCATCGTCGCCAATCTAGATTGAGTGCTAATGGCCGACACCCTCTGGAGGACAGGAGAAGGAGGAGGAAGGGGGAAAAGTGGGAGAAAGTGGAAGAGAATCCTGGACTAGAAGGAAGACAGGTGGAGAGGACAGGATGGACTCAAAATGTTGGAGTAACTCAGCGGGACAGGCAGGATCGCTGGAGAGAAGGAATGGGTGACTTCTCAGGTCGAGACCCTTCTTCAGACATCTTCATAGAGGATAACAGGTATAACAAGTATAACAGAGCTTTATTTGTCGTTCGGTACCGAAGTACCGAACGAAACTACATAGCAGTCATAGAAAAAAAAAGAACACAAGACACATGACCCCAACACAAATGTCCATCACAGTGACTCCAAACACCCCCTCACTGTGATGGAGGCAACAAAACTTCCCCTCTCTTCCCCACGCCCACGGACAGACAGCTCGTCCCCGACCGACCCGCACAGTCCCCGCACCGGGCGCTGAAACGTCTCGCGGCCGAACCGGGCGATGAAAGGCCCGCGACCAAGCCTTGCGCAGCTAAGTCCCGCAGCCGAGCCGCACCAGCGGTGAAAAGTCCCGCAGCCAAGCCGCACCGGGCGGTGTTAAGTCCCGCAGCCGAGCCGCACCAGCGGTGAAAAGTCCCGCAGCCGAGCCGCACCGGGCGGTGTTAAGTCCCGCAGCCGAGTTGCACCGGGCGGTGTTAAGCCCCGCAGCCGAGCTGCACCGGGCGGTGTTAAGCCCCGCAGCCGAGCTGCACCGGGCGATGTAAAGTAAAGTCCCGCAGCCGAGCCGCACCGGGCGGTGTTAAGCCCCGCAGCCGAGCTGCACCGGGCGGTGTTAAGCCCCGCAGCCGAGCTGCACCGGGCGATGTAAGTCCAGCGGCCGAGCCGCACCGGGGGATGTTAGGCCCCACAGCCGAGCCGCACCCCGCGCCGTGAGGAAGAGAAAAGTTCCCCACACCCACCCACCCACACCCACCCCCCACACACCACCACCCCCTCCCACACATACACAACCAAAAAAAAATATATAAAAATCATCCCAACACTGACACTCAACAAAAAAAAGACGGACAGACTGCTAGTCAGCCGCTGCCGCTGCCGGGATGTTATTGACCAATAGATTACATTTTGGGCTCCCTGATATAAACCCAACTGTGGAAGTCAGAGGTATCAGTAATAGAAGCATAAAAAGCATTGAAAATAGGTGCAGGAAAAGGCCATTCGGCCCTTCGAGCTAGCACCGCCATTCAATATGATCTTGGCTGATCATCCAAAATCAGTACCCTGTTCCTGCTTTTTCCCCATATCGCTTGATTCTGTTAGCCCAAAGAGCTAAATATAACTCTCTCTTGAATACATCCAGTGAATTGACCGCCACTGCCTTCTGAGGCAGAGAATTCCACAGATTCACAACTCTCTGGGTGAAAAAGTTTTTCCTCATCTCAGTTCTACATGGGCTGATTCATATCATATCATATCATATATATACAGCCGGAAACAGGCCTTTTCGGCCCACCAAGTCCGTGCCGCCCAGCGATCCCCGTACATTAACACTATCCTACACCCACTAGGGACAATTTTTTTACATTTTTACCCGGCCAATTAACCTACATACCTGTACGTCCATCTTGGGTGGAAACTGAACCTGTCTTGAGGAACACAATAATTAGCCTGGTTAAATGTTTTAATATCTTTCATGGGTCATCAGTATTGTTTGTACGGACAGCACTGGTTACCGTAGGTTAAGATGCGCGGGGTTGCCATCTTGAACCGCTACAGTCCATGTGTGTAGAAAGGAACTGCAGATGCTGGTTTGTACCGAAGATAAACACAAAGTGCTGGAGTAACTCAGCGGGTCAGGCGGCATCTCTGGAGAAAAGGTATAGCTGACGTTTTGGGTCGAGAACCTTCTTCAGACTGAGAGACAGGGGAGAGGAAAACTAGAGAAGATGTACAAAGAACAAATGAATGTAAGGCATGCAACGATGATCAAGAAAACGTGGATCCCCCAATGGTCCATTGTTGGCTGTGGAGAAGGTGATCACGAGAAACTCACGACGCATAGTGTCACCTATACCTTCTCTCCAGAGATGCTGCCTGACCCACTGAGTTACTCTAGCATGAAGAGTCTATCTCTGGCGTAAACCAGCGACTGCAGAAGCTTCCTACACGTGATATCTCTGATATTGTTTTGCTTGGACACGGGCAGATGTGTGACAGGTACAGATGTTGATACTGACGAAGGGTCGGTCCTGAACACAAAATGACAAAATATATCCCATGGTACATTGCTGCGTGGCTGAGCTGGTCTCGACCCGAAACGTCGCCCATTCCTTCTCTCCTGAGATGCTGCCCGACCTGCTGAGTTACTCCAGCACTTTGTGAATAAATACCTTCGATTTGTACCAGCATCTGCAGTTATTTTCTTACACTCTTTGTGTCAAAGAGTCACAGGATCATAGTCACACAGCACAGAAACAGGCCCCTCGACTCGACCCCTCCTGTGCCGACCAAAATGCCCCATCTATGCTAGTCCCATTTGCCCATGTTTGGCCCATATCCCTTGTACTGGAGTATCCCTTGTGCTGGAGACTGTGCCAGAAGTGGAATCACTTCATTACCTCTGAAAGCCTAAAGCCTCGGGAACATTCCAAAGCCCCGTGAACACACCAACAGACACGTGAACATGCCTCAAGCCTCATCATCTCACACAAGCAATTACAGGAACATTGTCTTTTAGATTTCTCTTTCTCAGCACTATATTTCTTTCCTCTCAGCTGATGATTAGTTTAGAGACATAGCGTGGAAAGAGGCCCTTCAGCCCACCGAGTCTGCGCAGACTAGCCCCTCCCCCCCCCCCCCCCCCCCCCCCCCCCCACCTCCCGCAGCCCAACACTACCCTACACACTAGGAACAATTTACAAGTTTAACCGAAGCCACTTAACCAACAAACCTGTGCGTCTTTGGAGTGTGGGAGGAAACTAGAGATCACCCGGGGGAACCTGGTCAGGAGGTGAACATACAAACTCTGTTCGGACGACATCCTTAGTCTAGGTCGTACCCGGGTCTCTGGTGCTGTAAGGCAGCAACTCTCCCGCTGTGTCACTGCATCAAGACTTGGGTAAAGTGAAGAAAAAAAGTGGAGGAACACAATGGGTTGATCAGCATCTATGGGGGAGGAAAGAATTGTTAATGTTTTGGGTTGAAACTCAGCATCAGGGCACCACACTGGATTGTGCATCCAGCCTGCCCAATCCCTTAAGAATTTTATATGTTTCTATAAGATCCCCTCTCATCCTTCTAAATTCCAGTGAATATAAGCCCAATCTATTAAACGGAGATGACTTCAAACCTTTAAGATGGTTATATTTGACCCTTTGGAGTTTTTTTCCCCAAAGAAGAACTTGAGAGTTGTTTCTGCTGTTGTAGCCAGTATTTATTGTTCAACCAGGATCGTATTGCTGTTTGTGGGTGGTAGCTATGTGGAAATTCTGTGCTGTTTCTGCTGTACCATTGTTACAGCTGTTCTTCAAAACCAAAAGTACGTCAATGGCTGGAAAGTGCTTTTGGCAGGGCTGAGATATTATAGGCATAATATGACGCTTTTTAACAACGTTTTACGCCTTCTAGCCTAGCAAGACACAGCGTAGAAACAGGCCCTTCGGCCTAACTTGCCCACACTGGCCAACATGTCCCAGCTACACAAGTCCCACTTGCCCGTGTTTGGTCCATAACCCTCCAAACCTGTCCTGTCCATGTACCTGTCCAAATGTTTCTTAAATGTTGCGATAGTTCCCTGGCTCGACTACCTCCTCCGGCAGCTCGTTCCATACACCCACCACCCCTTGCGTGAAAAAGTTACCCTTTGGGTTAAAAAGTCTAGTTGACTGAAGATAAAATCTGGCCCATTCTTCCATCGTAGCCAGCCCACAGTATCTCAACATCTTCCAGTTAGGTAGACACAAAATGCTGGAGTAACTCAGCGGGTCAGGCAGCATCTCAGGAGAGAAGGAATGGGTGACGTTTCGGGTCGAGACCCTTCTTCATGCTGTGTGTAGTGCACCAAAATGTTTTTTAAACATTCAATGTCCTCCCCAATGCTCCCTCTATGTTCTCAGTGGCCTCCTTACACTGGGTCCCTCTATGTTCTCAGTGGCTCCCTTACACTGGGTCCCTCTATGTTCTCAGTGGCCCCCTTACACTGGGTCCCTCTATGTTCTCAGTGGCCCCCTTACACTGGGTCCCTCTATGTTCTCAGTGGCCCCCTTACACTGGGTCCCTCTATGTTCTCAGTGGCCCCCCTACACTGGGTCCCTCTATGTTCTCAGTGGCCCCCCTACACTGGGTCCCTCTATGTTCTCAGTGGCCCCCCTACACTGGGTCCCTCTATGTTCTCAGTGGCCCCCCTACACTGGGTCCCTCTATGTTCTCAGTGGCCCCCCTACACTGGGTCCCTCTATGTTCTCAGTGCCCCCCCCTACACTGGGTCCCTCTATGTTCTCAGTGGCCCTCCCTTACACTGGGCCCCTCTATGTTCTCAGCGGCCCCCTTACACTGGGTCCCTCTATGTTCTCAGTGGCCCCCTTACACTGGGTCCCTCTATGTTCTCAGTGGCCCCCTTACACTGGGTCCCTCTATGTTCTCAGTGGCCCCCTTACACTGGGTCCCTCTATGTTCTCAGTGGCCCCCTTACACTGGGTCCCTCTTTGTTGTCAGCGGCCTCCGCTCCACCCCCGCCGGGTCCCTCTGTGTTCTTTCGGCGGCGCATCCTCATCCCACCGCGCGCCCGTCCTTGGCCGCTGGGTTCTCTCGCACGGCGCCCTGCCGCTCACCACGAGCTTCCTACTGCACCTACGTGTTACAAGTATTTCGCTTTACCGCCAGTCACGTGAGGTCAAGTATTTTCCTCTTAATATTCAGGGATCAAATGAACATGAACGCATATAAGGAGGAGGGGGAGCAGGCCACTGGACCCCTCCTTCATGTCATTCAATATTATACTGATCTGATGACGAATAATGGTCCTGTCTCTGCCTCAACTGGGAGGCCTCGTTTTAACCCATGATCCCTGGTTCTGTTTTCCCACAGAACGAAACATCTTCTCCATGTCCAACCTCCCACAACCCCTCGAGATCTATTGTGTTTCAATGACGTTCCTTCCATCTGACGTTTAAAATTCAGCAGAGACAAACATTGCCAGTGCAGCCTTTCTTTATAAGTTGACACACTGATTCCAATTATTAGTTTAATGAACCTTCTTTGAAGTGCTTCCAATACATTAATATCCTTTCTTAAATAAGGAGACCAACATTGAACACTGTTTGCACAACCAATGGAGTGAGGGGGTTATGGGGAGAAGGCAACAGAATGGAGTTGAGAGGGCACGATAGATGGCGGAATAGACTTGATGGGCCGAGTGGCCTAATTCTGTTTCTAGCACTTACGAACTAATGAAAGCATGGCTAAGACTCATGTGGAGGAAGTGAGTGGAAGCAAAGGAGAAGTTGTTCAATGTGGGAATAAATTCAGCCCAGAGATGGTTCAGGTGGGATGTGTGAATGGGTTTGGCCTTGATTCAAAGGCTATTGAAAGGGAAGTCATGTATGACTGGAATTTCCACGGCAATTCTAACAAAACAAATAACAGCTGGAATATTTTGTTACGTTTCTAAGCATAGACCATCCGTTTCCTTCAGAACATGGAGCAAAGCTGAGAGTATTGCGACATGAAAACTTTTTTGGTGGAGCTCAGCTTAGTTTGGTGAAACCAAGTTTAGTTTAGAGATACAGCGTGGAAACAGGCCCTTCAGCCCATCGAGTCCGCGCTGCCCCGTGAATACTACCCGACATTTATCGTGCCCTCTCAACTCAGTGAAGAAAGCGAATGGTATGTTGGCATTCATAGCAAGAGGATTTGAGTTTAGGAGCAGGGAGGTTCTGCTGCAGTTGTACAGGGCCTTGGTGAGACCGCACCTGGAGTATTTTTGGTCTCCTAACCTGAGGAAAGACGTTCTTGCCTTAGAGGGAGTACAGAGAAGGTTCACCAGATTGATCCCTGGGATGGTGGGACTTACATATGAGGAAAGACTGGATAGACTGGGCTTGTACTCGCTGGAATTTAGAAGACTGAGGGGGGATCTTATAGAAACATATAAAATTCTTAAGGGGTTGGAGAGGCTAGATGCGGGAAGATTGTTCCCGATGTTGGGGGAGTCCAGAACCAGGGGTCACAGCTTAAGGATAAGGGGGAAGTCTTTTAGGACCGAGATGAGAAAACATTTCTTCACACAGAGAGTGGTGAGTCTGTGGAATTCTCTGCCACAGAAGGTAGTTGAGGCCAGTTCATTGGCTATATTTAAGAGGGAGTTAGATGTGGCCCTTTTTGCTAAAGGGATCAGGGGGTATGGAGAGAAGGCAGGTACAGGCTACTGAGCTGGATGATCAGCCATGATCATATTGAATGGCGGTGCAGGCTCGAAGGGCCGAATGGCCTACTCCTGCACCTATTTTCTATGTTTCTATGTTTCTATGACATTCACAAGGGACAATTTTACATTTACACCAATCCAATTAAACTACAAAGCTGTACGTCTTTGGAGTGTGGGAGGAAACCGAAGATCTCGGAGAAAGCCCATGCAGGTCACGGGGCGAACGTACAAACTCCGTACAGACAGACAATAGACAATAGGTGCAGGAGTAGGCCATTCGGCCTTTCGGGCCAGCACCGCCATTCAATGTGATCATGGCCGATCATCCACAATCAGTACCCCGTTCCTGCCTTCTCCCCATGCCCCCTGACTCCGCTATCATTAAGAGCTCTATCTGACTCTCTCTTGAAAGCATCCAGAGAATCGGCCTCCACGGCCTTCTAAGGCAGAGAATTCTCTCGTAGTCAGGGTCGAACCAGGGTCTCTGGCGCTGTAAGGCAGCAACTCTACCGCTGCGCTAATTTTATTTTAGAAGTTTATTTTTGAACTCAGTTGATTTTTGGAAACAAAATTTGCTTTCTGGCTTTATGACTTGCTGGGGGAAATCCTTGTACATTTACAGGGTATCTTTAGTGTAGGAAGGAACTGCAGATGCAAAATCTCTGTCGCTGATACGGCGTTGTTACGAGGAAGGATGGTAGATGAGGAACATTCTGACGAAAGAAAAAAAAACAGGAAACTGTTACCGTGTAACTGAGCTCTGAAACTGGTCGGCTTGATCTTATCTCAAAGACTTCTCTCTAATGTCCTCTGATGAACCAAAAAATAAAACAACGAGGAAGAAGCATTCGTTGCATTTTTATGCCGTCAGGAACGAATCCCGAGGTCAGCTTGAAAGTTAAATAGATTTTATTTCTGGCATGTATAATGAATTTATAAATCTACTAGACCAAGTGGACCCGTTGGGCCCAAACCTCTCCTGCATTGGTGCAGTACCCTCCCCTCCTCCCCTCCCCTCTACCCCCCTCCCCCTCCATCACCCTCCCCCACTCCATCCCCCTCAACCTCTGTCCTTCCCCCTCCCTCCCCCCCCACTCCCTCCGCCCCCCCTCCCTCCCTAGGAGATAGATTTTAACTTTAAAATGTGAATAACTTTTAAAATATAACACCGATTTTAATGAAACTTCTTCCATTAGCACCATTAGATGACAGTGAGTAAGGTGGGCCTAAAATTGCCAAGCTATTCTGTACCGTTTTGGTTGTAGTTCAGGAACAAACAAACAAACAAATGAGAGTTTTAGTATATAGATTTGTGATGTAGTTTAGTTTAGAGATACAACGCGGAAATAGGACTTTCGGCCCACCGAGCCCACGCCGACCATTGATCATCCTTACACCAGTGCTATCCCGCACACTAGGGACAATTTGCAGAAGCCAATTAACCTAGTCTTTGGGATGTGGGAGGAAAACGGAGCACCCGGAGAAAGGCCACCTGATCAGAGATCACTGGGAGACGTTTCAGGTCGATTCCGAAGAAAGGTCTCGACCCGAAACATCACCCAGTCCTGTCCCGCTGAGTTACTCCAGCATTTGGTGGCTCTCTTTAATTTAGTTTACAGCGATACAGCACGGCAACAGGCCCCTTCAGCCCACCGAGTCCAAACTGATCATCCCGTTCCATCCGACACACTAGGGACAATTTACAGAAGCCAATTAACCTACAAACGTGCACGTCTTTGGGGAGTGGGAGGAAACCGGAGCACCCGGACAAAACCAAGGTGCAGTGAAAAGCTTTAGAGTGCAAATGCTGGAATCTAGAGCAAAAGAATAACAAACTACTGGAGCCGTATATTTGTGGGGGAAAGGGATTGTCAACATTCAGAGAGTCAATCCTGAGACTGATTTTCAAAAGAGGACACAAAGTGCACTCAGCGGGTCAGGCAGCATCTCTGGAGAACATGGATAGATGACTTTTTATGCCAAGAACCTTATTTTGGTCGATTTCTTTTTCACTATTAAAGGTCCCCTACATTCTTGTTCTTGTACAAAAGTGGGGAAGTTTTACACCCACTCTTCACGTTGGGTTTCTCTTCTACTTAGACACAGAGTCCACAGGCAATCTTGCTCCGAGCTCAGGCATTTCTCGCCTGCTCCTGAATATGAATGCAGTCGGCTTTTCACCTCCATTAGCAGAACATTTACATTGTCCCCTTAACTGCATCAAACTGGAGACTATTGGCAGGTCTGGGCGTGTCAGACCGAGGCACCGTCTTCAACAGTGAACAGCTAGCTGTTCACTAAGGAGGTTTAGTCGTGCAAGTCGAAACGTTAGAAACACCAAAGACAAACAGAACGCTGGAGTAACTCAAGCGGGTCAGGCAGCATCTCTGGAGGGAAGGAATGGGTTTCAGGGTCGAGACCCTTCTTCAGACTGGCCTGAAACATCAGTAAGGATGACTCACTGTAAAGTGTGCGGTGTAACCAACGGGAGCATTGGTAATGTTGCCTTTTAATACCATTTTACAGCTTTGTGTCGGGATGCACGAAAACTGGCTGGAGAGGCTGCAGGGTTAGTTTAGCTCAGTTCAGAGATACAGCACGGGAACAGGCCCTTCGGCCCACAGATTCCGCACCTACCAGCACACTGACACTATCCTACACGCGCTAGGGACAAGTTACAATCACACCAAGCCAATTAACCTGCAAACCTGCACGTCTTTGGAGTGTGGGAGGAAACAGGAGTCCAGGAGAAACAGGTCACGGGGAGAACGTGCAAACTCCGCACAGACAGCGCCCGTGGTCAGGATCGAACCCGGGCTCCTGGCGCTGTGAGGCAGCAACTCTACCGCTTCCTTTGTGCGTTGTATTTCTTATTTTTTTTGTGTGTGTGTTTTGTGTTGCAGGTGTTTTTGATGGGTGAAGATCAGCTATTGGTGGGACCGGCTGAAGGCTTTTGAAGAAGTCCAGCGCTGGATTGGTTCCACAAACGTTTGGAAGTTTCCTCAAAACCAGGTGAGTCGACCTGTTGTGAAAAGGTTTCCCCCCACCCAGGTTCCTATTCCATCTTGGCCCTCGCGTTCAAACAATGTCCTCTGGTTCTTGATTCCACCGCTGGGTTAAAAAGAGAGTCTGTGCATTCACCCTAACTATCTCCCTCATTGTTTTATACACAGTTACAAAATCAGCCCGCACTCCAACATCCTCATACATCTTCTCTGCACTCTTTCCTGGTGCCCAATGTGTTTTTCGACTATAACACAGCCTCCTAACCTCGATTCTTAATTCTCTGACTGATGCGGGCCAGCATGCCACAAGCCTTTTTCACCACCCTATCTTCTTGCAATGCCACCTTCAGTGAACTATGTCCCTGTGGGGTTGAAAGGGTTCAGAAAGGATTCACGAGGATGTTGCCAGGACTAGAGGGTGTGAGCTACAGGGAGAGGTTGAGTAGGCTGGGTCTCTATTCCATGGAGGATGAGGGGAGATCTTATAGAGGTGTACAAAATCATGAGAGGAATAGATCGGGTGGATGCACAGTCTTTTACCCAGAGTAGGGGAATCGAGGACCAGAGGACATAGGTTCAAGGTGAGGGGGAAAAGATTTAATAGGAATCCGAGGGGTAACTTTTTCACACAGAGGGTGGTGGGTGTATGGAACAAGCTGCCAGAGGAGGTCGTTGAGGCTGGGACGATCCCATCGTTTAAGAAACAGTTGGACAGGTACATGGATAGGACAGGTTTGGAGGGTTATGGAGTAGGGTAGCTGGGACATTGTTGGCCGGTGTGGGCGAGTTGGACCGAAGAGCTTGTTTCCACACTGTATCACTCTATGACTCTATGTAGATAGACACAAAATGCTGGAGTAACTCAATGGGACAGGCAGCATCTCTGGAGAGAAGGAATGTGTGACGTTTTGGGTCGAGGCCCTCCGACTCCAGCATTTTGTGTCTATCTTCGGTTTAAACCAGCATCTGCAGTTCCTTCCTACACAACTATGTTCTAGTACTCTGAGATCCCGCTGCTCTACAACACTCCCCAGGCCCCACCGTTCACTCTGAAAGTCCTGCCGTGCTAAGACTTCCCAAAATGCAACGCCTCAAATTCTTCAGAATTAAGCTCCATTAGCCATTGGTCAGCCCAGGTGCCCAGCTGATCAAGATCCTACTATAACTTTTGAAGAAAAAGACACAAAATGTTAGGGGGATTCTGTAGGTTATTGGCTTACTGCAACACTTTATATTTTGTTCAAGATTCCAGCATCTGAAGTTCCTTGTTGAGTTTTTTTGTTTAGTTTAGAGATGCAGTGCGGAATCGGCCTACCGAGTCCGCACCGACCGGTGATCCCCGCATATTAACACTGTCCTCCCCTCGCTAGGAACCATTTTACATTCATACCAAGCCAATTAACCTGCAAACCTGTCCGTCCTTGGTGTTTGGATTGTGTCTCCTTAATTCTTGAAAATCCTGCTGTAAGTCTTGAACCGTTACTGCATTTGCTTTTGTCATAGAGTGATGCAGCGTGGAAACAGGCCCTTCGGCCCAACTTGCCCACACTGGCCAACATGTCCCAGCTACACTATTCCCACCTGCCTGCGCTTGGTCCATGTCCCTCCAAACCTGACCTATCCATGTACCTGTCTAGGTGGGAACAATTGCCATGGGTTGAAACCTGAGCAAGTTGGAGCACCATGTTTGGCTTAAACAATGCACTGTATTCCATCTTTCAGATGCGGTGACTTGAAGGATACTGGCAGACAGACGTCTGGAGGACCATCTGCCACGATGGACAACGAGGCTCACCCTCTCTTTGATAAGTTCTTGCAAGGAAGGACATGTAGAGAGACGCTGAGCCTGTTCCAGGATCTCTGCCGCCTTCTGTGCCTGGATCCCACTGACTATTGCAACTTCTACAACAAGCTCAAAGGCAGTCTCAACTACTGGAAGGCCAAAGCCTTGTGGGTTAAGTTGGATAAACGAGCAGCGCATAACGAGTATGAGCAAGGACAGGCGTGTCTTAACACAAAGGCAAGTATCATCCTGTTTGTTAAAGGTGGATTGGAAAATGTGATGGCCCTTGGACTATCCCTGATGGGACTGCTGGCTTTACCTTGCACTAAACGTTATTCCCTTATCATGTATCTATACACTGTAAGTGGTTTGATTATTTACAAGAATGATTCCAGGAATGAGTGGGTTAGCATATGATGAGCGCTTGACAGCACTGGGCCTGTACTCGCTGGAGTTTAGAAGGTTGAGGGGGGGGGCCTCATTGAAACTTGCAGAATAATGAAAGGCACAGATAGAGTGGATGTGGAAAGGATGTTTCCACTGGTGGGAGAGTCTAGGACCAGAGGTCACAGCCTCAGAATTAAAGGGTGCTCTTTTAGAAAGGAGGTGAGGAGGAACTTCTTTAGTCAGAGGGTAGTTAATCTGTGGAACTCAATGCCACATCGGGCTGTGGAGGCCAAGTCAGTGGATATTTTTTAGGCGGAGATAGACAAATTCTTGATTAGAACAGCTGTCAAGGGTTATGGGGGAAAAGGCAGGAAAATGGGATTTGGAGGCAGAGATCAGCCATGATTGAATGGCCTAGTTCTATTCCTATAACCTGTGAACTTGTAATCATGTATTGTCTTTCTGCTGACTGGTTAGCACGCCACAAAAGCTTTTTGCTGCACCTCGGCACACGAAACTCAACTGAACTGAACTTAAACTCAACTGAAAGTGCATATTGTACCACTTCTACCTAATCGTAGACTCAGTTTTTGATATTAACCTCCTTGCAAACAGATTAAAACTGGTTCTTTAGTGAAATTTTGTCTGATCTCCCTTCTCAGAGTACAGATACTTACTGAGATCACATCCATTTCCTCGACAACACCAAAATGGAATTACAGATAATTGTCGGTTTGAAAAATCAGCTTGAGCTTCATTTTCCTTGTTCCTTATTTACCTTCCTTTTTACATGTGATGTTTAGTTTTGTTTAGAGATGCAGCATGGAAACGTGCCCTTCGGCCCATCGAGTCCACGCTGACCATCGATCACCCGTTCACACCAGTTCTATGTTATCCCACTTTCCAATCTGCTCCCTACACACTAAGAAGGGTCTCGACCCGAAACGTCACCCATTCCTTCTCGCCAGAGATGCTGCCTGTCCCGCTGAGTTACTCCAGCATTTTGTATCTGTCCTTGCACACTAAGACTAATTTCATCTAGGTGCATACGATCTATATCTCTCCATCCCCTGCGTATCCATGTGTCTATCAAGAAACCTCTTGAATGTAACTGTCATGTTTGCTTCCCCCAGCAGTGTAACCCATGCACCCACTACCCACAAAGGTCCTGTCCCAAAAAGTCACCTGTCCATATTCTGCAGAGATGCTGCCCGACCCGTTGAGTTACTCCAGCACTTTGTCTTTTTCTTCTTCATAAACCGGCATCTCAGCTTGAGCTTCATTTTCCTTGTTCCTTATTTACCTTCCTTTTTACATGTGATGTTTAGTTTTGTTTAGAGATGCAGCATGGAAACGGGCCCTTCGGCCTATCGAGTCCACGCTGACCATCCACGTTGTCTCTCCATACAACTAGTGTGAACGGGCGGTCGGCGTGGACTCGGTGGGCCGAAGAGCCTGTTTCCACGCTGTGTTGCAAAGCCAAGCTTCCTCTGCTCGTCCACTGGATCACTGACCTCCCACTCTCCGGAGATGCTGCCTGCCCTGCAGAGTTAATCCAGCATTCTGTGTCTATCTCCGATTTAAACATGCGACTGCAGTTCTTTCCTGCACACTGACCTCCCACTTGGTGTTTCAGTGTTTGGTTCTAGGTTGCGGCCCGTGTGGGCTCCGGACAGCCATTGAGCTTGCGTTTCTCGGGGCCAAAGTCCTTGTGGTGGAGAAGAGGGATGACTTCTCGCGGAACAACGTGCTGCACCTGTGGCCATTCACTATCCAGGACCTGCGGGGTCTTGGGGCCAAAAAATTCTACGGCAAATTCTGTTCCGGTTCACTCGACCACGTCAGTAAGTTCAGAGACAGCGAGATAAGTGTGACGGGGTCTGTGTGTGGGTCTATGTGTGTGGGGGTCTATGTGTGTGTGGGTCTATGTGTGTGTGTGGGTCTGTGTGTGTGGGTCTATGTGTGTGTGTCTATGTGTGTGTGTCTATGTGTGTGTGTGGGTCTGTGTGTGTGGGTCTGTGTGTGTGGGTCTGTGTGTGTGTGGGTCTGTGTGTGTGTGGGTCTGTGTGTGTGTGTCTATGTGTGTGTGTGGGTCTGTGTGTGTAGGTCTGTGTGTGTGTGGGTCTGTGTGTGAACCACCCATTCACACTAGTTGTATGGAGAAACAAGGAACTGCAGATGCTGGTTTACGAAGAAGAAAAAGACAAAGTGCTGGAGTGTGTATGTGTGTGTGTGGGTCTGTGTGTGTGTGGGTCTATGTGTGTGGGTCTATGTGTGTGTGTCTCTATGTGTGTGTGTGTGTGTGTGTGTGTGTGTGTGTGTGTGTGTGTGTGTGCGTGTGTCTATAGTGTGTGTGTCTATAGTGTGTGTATGTATGTGTGTGTGTGTGTGTGTATGTATGGGTGTGTGTGTGGGGTGGCACTAGAGTTACCAACTGTCCCGTATTAGCCGGGACATCCCGTATATTGGTCTAAATTGGTTTGTCCTGTACGGGACCGCCCTTGTCCCGTATTAGGCCCGGGGGGCGCTGTAGGCTCGGACACTGTAGGCCCGGGGGCAGCTGTAGGCCCGGGGGCCGCTGTAGGCATGCACACTGTAGGCCCAGGGGCAGCTGGAGGCACGGGCACTGTAGGCCCGGGGGCAGCTGGAGGCACGGGCACTGTAGGCCCGGGGGCAGCTGGAGGCCCGGACATTGTAGGCCCGGAGGCCTGGGCGCCACCTGACAGAGGTTGCATAGGAACTCGTCTCCCGGCCGCCATTGGTGAAGCGGGAGCACGTGGCCACTAGTTGGGCGAGGTCACGTGGGGCGCGGGGCGGTGACATCACCTTGTGTCCCATACTTGGGAGTGAGAACGTTGGCAACCCTAGGCGGCACGGTGGCACAGCGGTAGAGCTGCTGCCTTACAGCGTCAGAGACCTGGCTTGTAAAGCAGCAACACTACTGCTGTGCCACCTCCATAAGCTCACCTTTCAACCTCCTGTTCTCCGAAGAAAAAATCCCAGCCTGCCTATCCTCTCCTTGTAGTTCAGACCCTGGCAACATCCTTGTAAATCTTCTCTAACAACTTTTCAACTTAACAATATCCTTCTGATAGCAGGTTGGCCAAACCCTGCTGTGGTATTGGCCTCGACAGAATGCTTTATATCATCTCAGGATATCACCAACGGTGAGCTATATGTCTGATTAAAACAGGACACCATCTTTGCCTGACCACGAAGGCTGTTCCAACGATTCTTTCCTGTCACGTGCACAGTAAGATTCTTTGGTCGACACAAGATGCTGGAGTAACTCGGCGGGTCAGGCAGCATCTCGGGAGAGAAGGTATGGGTGACTTTTTCGAAGGGTCCCGACCCGAAAAGTCGCCCATCCCTTCTCTCCCGAGATGCTGCCTGGCCCGCTGAGTTACTCCAGCATTTTGTGTCCACCTTCGATTTAAACCAGCATCTGCAGTTTTTTTGTCCCTCTTTGTTTTGCATACAATACACAAAGTACACAAGGAGTCACCACGTTTCTGGCGCTGACAATGTTACAAAACGTACACGTTCGTGCCATGTTAGTCGCTCTTTGTTCTCTGCAGCTCCCACCCCCACCCTCGCCCGGCCCCTCTTTGATCTCTCAGCGGCCCCACCCACTGGGTCCCTCTGTTCTTCGCCCCTCCCCCTTCCCCACCGCCGGGCCCCTCTTTGTTCTCGATGGTGCAGCCCCCCAACCTTCTCTCCACGGCTCAACCTCCTCTCCTCACCACAACCCTGTACTTCCTTTAAACTTCCCTTTGAACATCACACCGGCTTACACGTGGTCTACGGTACATCCTGCCCATTCACCAGTCAGTCGAAATGCCTCTTAAATATTACTGCCGCATCTGCTTTCTTAAGGTCATAAGGGATAGGCCCATCAAGTCTACTCCAGCATTCAATCATGGCTGATCTATCTCTCCCTCCTAGAACCCATTCTCCTGCCTTCTCCTCGTAACCCCTGACACCATTCCACAAAATGCAATAGTTTACAGTAATCCCCATAACCTCTGACACCTGTAGAAAATAGGTGCAGGAGTAGGCCGTTCGGCCCATCAAGCCAGCACCGCCATTCAATACAATCGTGGCTGATCATTCGAAATCAGTACCCATTTCCTGCTTTTTCCCCCATATCCCTTGATTCCATGAAGGAATCTATCTATCTGCCGTAACAATATCCATAGACTTGGCTTCCCTCGGCAGCACTTTCCAGGCACTGACCACTCCCTGCGTAAAATACTTTGTGATATTCCGCGATGGCGGAGAGTTATGGCAGATGGAGAAATCTTCTATTACTTAGTCATACAGCATGGAAAAGGGCCCTTTTCGGCCAACGTGTCCCATCTACACCAGTCCCACTTAGAGTCATTCTTCTTTGAATTAGTGTGGCTGATGAGGACGGGTTCTTGATTAGTACGGGTGTCAGGGGTTATGGGGAGAAGGCAGGAGAATGGGGTTAGGGGGGGGAGGGATAGATCAGCCACGATGGAATGGCGGAGTCGACTTGATGGGCCGAATGGCCTGATTCTGCTCCTCTTACTTATGAGCTTGTGAAAGAAGAACCTAGCAGTCCAAGGGTTCCGACCCCCGAAACATCGTCTGTCCGTTTCCCTCCACAGATGCTGCCTGACCCGCAGAGTTCCTCCAGCAGTTTGACTTTTGTCGAAAATTCTGTCGCCTGCAGTCTCTTGTGTGTCTCTAATATATTTGGCATACTATGTTATAATATTGGAGTGCCTGTGGAAATGGGAGTGCCACATCCATTCCACGGTGAAAATCCTGGTTGGACATAGCGTCGAAATTATTGAAGACCCTGGGGTGATTGTTTCCAAATGAAAGTGGTTTCGTATCTTCTATCTATCTACTAAAACTCTCGTTTGTTTGTTTGTTTGTTCCTGAACTACAGCCAAAACGGTACACGATAGCGCGACAATTTTAGGCCCACCTCACTCACCGTCGTCCCTTTGGTGCTAATGGAAGAAGTTTCATTGAAATCGGTGTTATATTTTTTAAGTTATTCACATTTGAAAGTTTAAATCTATCTCCTAGGGAGGGAGGGAGGGAGGGGAGAGGGGGAGGGAGGGAGGAGAGAGGGGGGAGGGAGGGAGGAGAGAGGGGGAGGGAGGGAGGAGAGAGGGGGAGGATAAGGGGAGTTGTGGGGGGGGAGGGTGGAAAGGGAGAGCGGGAGGTGGGGGGGGGGGAGGGGGGAAAGGGAGAGCGGGAGGTGGGGGGGGGGGGGAGGGGGGGAGGGGGAAAGGGGGTGGAGAAGGTGCTGCACCGATGCAGGAGAGGTTTGGGCCCAGCGGGTCCACTTGGTCGAGTTCCACCTAATTTTCCATTGTTTTGTTGCCGCAGGTATCCGACAACTGCAGCTAATTCTGCTGAAAGTGGCCCTCATCCTGGGTGTTGAGATCCATGTGAATGTGGAGTATAAAGGACTAATTGAACCTCCAAAGGACAAAAGTGAGGACCTTTAGATTTTAAGTTCTGAGACACAGCGCTGAAACAGGCCCTCTCGGCCCACCGGGTCCGCGCCGACCAGCGATCCCCGCACATTGACACTATCCCACACCCACTAGGGACAATTTTTACATTTACCAATCCAATTAACCTACTTACCTCTACATCTTTGGAGTGTGGGAGGAAACCGAAGATCTCTTGGGGGGAAAACCCACGCAGGTCACGGGGAGAAGGTACAAACTCCGTACAGACGGCACCAGTAGTCGGGATCGAACCCGGGTTTCCGGCGCTGTAAGGCAGCAACTCTACCGCTGCGCCACTCAATTGTTCTATTGTTAAACCGCCCTTTATGGTTAAGTTATTCTGCATCTCACGTGACGTAGGAGTGCGTCTGAGAGGTTTAAGTGGGTAGAACGTAAAATGTTTTCCAGTCACAGTGGAATTTTAGTTTACTGAGTATACAGGAAGGGACTGCAGATGGACACAAAATGCCGGAGTAACTCAGTGGGACAGGAAGCATCTCCGGAGAGATCACTGTTAGACGTTTCGGGCTGCCCGTCCCGCTGAGTTACTCCAGCATTTTGTGTCTATCTTTAGTTTAGTTTAGAGATAGTGGGCAGAAACAGGCCCTTCGGCCCACCGCGTCCGTGCTGACCATCAAACCCCATTCATTAGCAGCACTATCCTGCACACTCGGGACAATTTACAATTATTTCAAGCCAGTTAACCGACAGACCTGTACGTCTTTGGAATGTGGGAGGAAACTGGAGATTCGAAGGGCCGAATGGCCTCCTCCTGCGTCTATTGTCTATTTCGGAGAAAACCCACGCAGGTCATGGGGAGAACGTACAACCTCTGTACAAACAAGCGCCCATAGTCAGGATCCAACCCGGGTCTCTGGCGCTGTAAGGCCGTGTTAGTGTGCGGGGATCGCTGGTTGGTGAGGACTCGGTGTGCCAAAGTGTCTGGTTCTGTATCTCTAAACTAAACTAAAGACTCGATGACTCTAACCCACACGTATTGTCCCATATTTCATGTAGAAGGAGGCCGTTCCACCCCTTAAGTTTGTGCTGCCCCCCTGGAGCTCTGCCCTATCCTTCTCCCATCCACGTAGCGGTGATTTGTAGTGGCTAATTAACCTATTTATCAGCATGTCCTTGGAACGCGAATGGAAACCAGAGCACACGGAGGAACGCTACAGGAAGAGAGAGTGTGCAAACTCAACACAGGTCACTGGAGCCATGAGGCAGCAGCAGTCCTAACTGCTGCACCAGGGAGCCACCCATGGGAGAAACCTAAATGGACAAACTACTGTCTGAACGCAGCTGGTGAATTGGCCTTCTGTAGTTAGTGATAGAGTCACACAACGTGAGAAGAGACCTTTTGGCCCAACTCGTCCAGGCTGACCAAAATGCCCCATTTAAACTAGTTCCATTTGGCACATAAGCCTCTCAACATCTTCTACCCATGAACCTGTCCAAGTGCCTTTATAATGCTGTCAGAGTTCCCACCTCAACTACCTCCTCTGGCAGCTCATTCCTTTCCACTCACCACCCTCTGCGTAAAAGCAGTTGCCTCTTGGCTTCCGATCAAATCTTGCCCCTCTCAATAGACAATAGGTGCAGGAGGAGGCCATTCAGCCCCTCGAGCCAGCACCACCATTCAATGTGATCACGGCTGATCATTCTCAATCAGTACCCCGTTACTGCCTTCTCCCCATACCCCCTGACTCCGCTATCCTTAAGAGCTCTATCTAGCTCTCTCTTGAATGCATTCAGAGAATTGGCCTCCACTGCCTTCTGAGGCAGAGAATTCCACAGATTTACAGCTCTCTAACTGAAAAAGTTTTTCCTCATCTCCGTTCTAAATGGCCTATCCCTTATTCTTAAACCGTGGCCCCTGGTTCTGGACTCCCCCAACATTGGGAACATGTTTCCTGCCTCTAACGTGTCCAACCCCTTAATAATCTTATATGTTTCGATAAGATCCCCTCTCATCCTTCTAAATTCCTAGTCGCTCCAGTCTTTCAACATATGACAGTCCTGCCATTCCCCTCATGATTTTATACACCCCTATAAAACCACTGCTCGGCCTCCTGCGTTCCATGGAATAAAGTCCAAGCCTGCCCAACCTCTCCCTACATCTCAATCCCTCGAGTCCTGTCAAAATCCTGGCAAATTGTCCCTGCAGTCTTTCCAGCTTAAAGTTTAGATCAGAGCTTAGATCAGAGCTCTAGTGTTCATTGTAAACACTGTATTAATCGAGGCAGAGAGTGATACCGGCGTGGAAACGGGCCCTTTGCCCCAACTTGCCCATACTGGCCAGCCTACCCGATCTACTCAAGTCCCTCCTGCTGGCGTTTGGCCAATATCCCTCTAAACCTCTTGATTAGTGCGGGTGTCAGGGGTTATGGGGAGAAGGCAGGAGAATGGGGTTTGGAAGGAGAGATGATTGAATGGCAGAGTCTACTTGATGGGCCGAATGGCCTAATTCTGCTCCGGTTACTTATAACCTTATGACCTTAAACCTCTCCTATCCATGTACCTGTCGAAATGATTCTCAAATGTTGTGATTCTTCATGAAACACTGCTCTAGGATGATCTTTGTCCGTTAATAAAGATGTGATTCCTTTTTTCCCCATCTCCCAGGGACAGGATGGCGTGCTCACCTTCTCCCCGCTGGCCACCCCGTGGCTGACTACCAGTTTGACGTGTTTGTCTCTGCTGGAGGAGGCAAATATGTTCCTGAAGGTGAGAAATAAGGTGCAAACACTTTTGTGAAGGATTGTCTATCTATTTTTGGGTTCGTTCTTCGGTTCAATGCATGTGTGGATACCACGATCACTGCACTCACTCGTGTGTGTGATGTGTGCGTTGCACTCATGCACAGGAAGCTTGCATAACAGTGAATGTGGAGCTGCCTCAACATCAGTCAGAGAGCATGACTAAACTATCCGTGGCCATGTGGTGTGACACGTCCTCTCTCTCTCCCTCTCACACTCTCTCTCTCTCTCTCTCTCTCTCTCTCTCTCTCTCTCTCTCTCTCTCTCTCTCTCTCTCTCTCTCATATTCTCTCTCTCATATTCTCTCTCGCTCTCTCTCACATTCTCTCTCTCTCTCTCTCTCTCTCTCTCTCTCTCTCTCTCTCTCTCTCTCTCACATTCTCTCTCGCTCTCTCTCACATTCTCTCTCTCTCTCTCTCTCTCTCTCTCTCTCTCTCTCTCTCTCACAGATTCTCTCTCTCAGATTCTCTCTCTCATATTCTCTCTCTCTCTCTCTCTCTCATATTCTCTCTCTCTCATATTCTCTCTCTATCATATTCTCTCTCTCCACCCCCCCCCCTCTCTCTCTCTCTCTCTCTCTCTCTCTCTCTCTCTCTCTCTCTCTCTCTCTCTCTCATATTCTCTCTCTCCACCCCCCCCTCTCTCTCTCTCTTTCTCTCTCTTGTTTAAATAATTGAGAGGACTGGTGAGCAGTGATGATATTATTATGTGCTTCATGTGATGAAGAAATGAGTTGCGTTTAGGTGAATCATGGCTGGAAGTCCCTGGTGGTCGGCATTTGATTGGAAATGAGCACAAACACTTCAAAACAGGCATGAAACACGTGTTCTGCACAATTCATGCACAATAATGGGTTCAACTGTCTAATCCCTGGGCAATTATATCCTCCAATTAACTGTGTTCAGTGTCTTGGGAAATTATAGACACTTGAATGAAATGATTGAAAACAGGATGAGACAAGTGGAATAACGTGTTTTCTGTGACCATGGGGCGGCACGGTGGCGCAGCGGTAGAGTTGCTGCCTCACAGCACCAGAGCCCCGGGTTCGATCCTGACTACGGGTGCTGTCTGTCTTGTACGTTCTCCCTGTGACCTGCGTGGGTTTTCTCCGGGCGCTCCGGTTTCCTCCCACACTCCAAAGACGTACGGGTTTGCAGGTTAATTGGCTTTGGTAAAGATTGTAAATTGTTCCCTAGCGCGTGTGTAGGATGGTGCTAGTGTACCGCTGGGGATCGCTGGTCGGCTCGGACTCGGTGGGCCGAAGGGCCTGTGTCTCTAAACTAAACTGAACTATCCATTGCAGCACTAGTGTGAGACAACTTTGGTAAGGCTGTTTCAAAGGGTGTGAGGCAGAGAGACCACGCCTCTTATTGCAACTGAAAAGACGTATCTGCTTTGCTCCAAGCATGTTCCCTGTTGGTTGAGTGAGCTTCGGAAGTCAGGCTTGATGCATTCCACCTTCGTTTAGCCTTATGAGGGCAGGCGCTGAAATTTCATGAGAAGTGAATTCTAGAGAGAATAACCATTTGTATGAGGCTGTAAGTGTTCACTGGTCCAAGACCATAATGGCATGGCCCTGTGGTTGAATACTGGGTTAGTGTTTAGTGGTTCCGTGGTGCTCTATAATGCAGCTGTACGGTGACATTCTCTTTGCAAGCATCACACATGTAGGCACCGCCATTTCTGACGCCATTATTCAAAGTCCAAAGTCCGGTCGGCCCGCGCGCTCGATGTGCTGGAGCAGTGCCCGCGACCTGATGTCCCTCTCCTCTCCTCTCCTCGCCCGGCCATCTTTGTGCCCACAGAGGCGCCTCCTGCAGCTGACCCTGGAGGCATTACCCCGATTCACCCCCCCCCCCCCCCCCACCGGCCCTTGCTCCTCATGTCCGATATCTCCCCACCTCCCTCCCGGTTACGCCGACCGACGAGCCTTAGTGCAAGTTGCCGGCTCCTGCCGACTGACGAACTTTCGGGTGGGCACCTCGGTAACGCGGGTGGCGTTCGGAGTATTCAGAGGCCTGTGGTCTTCTTCCTGAGCCATGAGTTTGAGCTAGTTGAGGGTCTCGAGTTGAAGTGAGTATATCTGAACTAAAAAACACCCATAAAAGTGACAACAAAACCACTGGACTGTGGTGGAAATCCATTTGATTCACCAACGTCCTCCATGATACAAAACCTGCCATTAGTTTAGTCAGTGTGGGACTCCAACCAATGTGGTTGGCTGATTCTTGCCACCAGAATGACAATAGACAATAGGTGCAGGAGGAGGCCATTCTGCCCTTCGAGCCAGCACCGCCATTCAATGTGATCATGGCTGATCATTCTCAATCAGTACCCCGTTCCTGCCTTCTCCCCAAACCCCCTGACTCCGCTATCCTTAAGAGCTCTATCCAGCTCTCTCTTGAATGCATTCAGAGAATTGGCCTCCACTGCCTTCTGAGGCAGAGAATTCCACAGATTCACAACTCTCTGACTGAAAAAGTTTTTCCTCATCTCAGTTCTAAATGGCCTACCCCTTATTCTTAAACTGTAGCCTCATTCCTGCCACCAGAATGTGCATTTGAGAAATGGACAATTAATGGTGGCATGGCCAGTGATAGGAAGATTGAAGGAATGAATTAATATAGATTTAAAGCTGGACTAACTCAGCGGGAGAGGCAGCATCTCTGGAGAGAAGGAAATGGTGGTCGAGACCCTTCTTCAGACTGAGTCAGGGGAGAGGGAGACTAATGGATGGGAAAGGTGTGAAAAGGACAGATCAAAGCTGACGATGTTCAAGCAAACGTGGAGTGGTCGTTCTTGACTGAGAGGAAGGTGATAAAGAGGTAGTTCTTGACTGAGGGGAAGGTGATAACGAGGCATACAATCAGTAATATTTAAATAAGGGGGACAGTCGAACTAATCAGAGAACTAGGGTGGGGGAGGGATGGAGAGAGGGGGAAAACAAGGGTTACATGGAGTTAGAGAGATCAATCCTCATATCGCTGGGGTGTAAGCTGCCCAAGCGAAATATGAGGTGCTGTTCCTCCAATTTGTATTTGGCCTCACTCTGACAGTGGAGGTGGCCCAGGACAGAAAGGTCAGGGTGGGAATGGGAAGGGGATGTTAAAGTGTTTGGCAACTGGGAGATCGCGTAGGCCCAGGAGGACTGGGCAAAGGTGTTCAGCCTAATAAACATGCTCAACTTTACGATGACATTTCTGGAGTGGAGACTAAGCCTCCTTGTCCTAAGGAAGAGTTGGCCACAACAACAATATGGTTATTTATCGTTGCTTTGGTGTTTTATGCTCATGGGGGCCTCAATAAAGAGACCTGACCTTTCTTAATGCCCGCTGACTCAATGCGCTCCGTGTATGCAATTCACAGGATTTAAGAAGAAAGAAATGAGAGGGAAACTGGCAATCGGAATCACAGCCAACTTTGTTAACAAGAACAGCGCGGCAGAAGCGAAAGTCCAAGAAATTAATGGAGTCGCCTACCTCTACAACCAGAAGTTTTTCCAACAGCTTCACAGGGAAACAGGTCAGGGAAATCTTTAATGTCTTGTTTAAAAAGCAGATGGATCTTTGACGCCATGCTCTACCTGTAAGATTACACTCCCAATAGTACGGCTCGTCTTCAGCATTGATCCGAGGTGTCAACCTAACCATTTTGGGTCGCGTGCTGGAGTAAGTAGACAGGTACGTGGGTAGGGCAGGTTTAGAGGGATATGGGCCAAACGCAGGCAGGTGGGAATAGCGTAGATGGGGGCATGTTGGCCGGTGTGGGCAATTTGGGCAGAAGGTGCCTGTTTCCACGCTGTGTGACTCGATGACTCCATAAGACTTGAACTCACAACCTGCTGACTCAAATGAGATGTAGCTGTGCCACAACATAGTTGGCGGCACAGTGGTGCAGCAGTAAGGTCACTGCCTGACAGCACCAGACACCCGGTTTCAATCCTGGCTGTGGGCGCTGTCTGCACGGAATGCCTACGTTCTCTCTATGCATGCGTGACGTTTCTCCGGGTGCTCTGGTTTTCTCCCACACTCCAAAGACGTACAGGTTCGTAGGTTAATTGGCTTCAGCATGATTGTAAATTGCCCCTCGTGTGCGTAGGATAGTGTTAGTGTGCGGGGGCGATCGTTGGTCGGCACGGACTCGGTGGGCCGAAGGGCCTGTTTTCCGCTCTGTATCTCTAAACTAAACTAAACTCTTCGAGAAAGCCCCCTTACTGAACAAAGCACCTGCCTTGCCCTTCCCTGTCTCACTTAAAACCGATCGCGACTCCATTAAATATTCCACTTCACACCATGGTGTGATCACCCCAAGGCCAAGCTCCACTGTTGCAGTAGGTTTTCTGTGTCAGACTTTGCTGCAGGTCTGATCTTGTGCTGGAGTTACGCAACCCTGTGCTGTTCATTCACGACAAAGCTATGTCTTACTGCCTGGATAACGTCATTCCCTGTTTCCTGTCTCGTTGGCCACGAAAATATATGAGCTTTAAGGCAGAGATAGATTCTTGATTCGTATCTGTATCAGGGTGTCTTATGGGGGAAAGCAGGAGAGTGGGGTTAGGACGGAGAGATAGATCAGCCATGATTGAATGGCGGAGTAGACTTGACGGGCCGAATGGCCAAATTCTGCTCCTGTTCCTTATGACCCCTTGTGTCCTTTCAAGCAGGAGATCGCCGGCCTTCTCGCAACCACAATATCTCATCCTGCTGCCCTCAAATATCAATTTCCCCAATTGCATCCACTCCTTCTCCGCCCAGACCACACACACCGAAGCTCCCAACCACAGTCTCCAACACTCTGAAACCACTGCCCAATCCTCTCTGCTGGCAACCATCCCTCTGCCGACCACAACATCCAAAGAGTGGTGAGGGATGGTTGCCACCCTGGCCACACACTCATCTCACCCCTGCCATCGGGAAGAAGGTACAGGAGCCTGAAAACTGTAACGTCCAGGTTCAGGAACAGCCTCTTCCCTGCAGCCATCAGGCTAGTAAACACTGCAACTTCCAACTAAGCTCTGAACTGTATTAGACTGGGGGGGGGGGGGGGGCACTGTTTTGTCTTTGCATTATCATTGTTTGTTTCTTTAATAAACTGAACTTCATTTTGTTGTTTATAATGGTGTTTACAGAGTACTGTGTTTAAATATCTTATGCTGCTGCAAGTAGGAATTTTATTGTTCCTTGTTGGGATGCCTCTCTCTCCCCGCCCTCCCCCCCCCCCCCCCCCACCTCTCTCTCTCTCCCCACAGCTCTTTCTCTCAGTATAATGCAGGGGGCAATTAAATTCCTGACTTATCTTATATTTGTTAAACAGGCATTGATCTGGAGAACATTGTGTATTACAAGGACGATACTCATTACTTTGTGATGACTGCAAGAAAAACGAGCCTTCTCAAGTACGGAGTCATCCGTGAGGTAAAGTGTTTATAAAGTGCACCCAACATGATATAAGACCGCATGGTATGAGGGCGACAGTGTGTCGCAGAGGTAGAGTTGCTGTCTTACAGCGCCAGTGATCCTGATCACATGTGCTGTCTGTGCGGAGTTTGCACGTTCTCCCTGTGACTGCGTGGGTCTTCTCCGGGTGCTCCGGTTTCCTCCCACACTCCAAAGACATGCAGGTTTGTAGGATAATTGGCTTCGGTAAAATTGTAAGTTGTCCCTGGTGTGTAGGATCACTGGACGGCATGGACTCGGTGGGTCGAAGGGCCTGTTTCCGCGCTGTGTAACTAAACAAAGCTAGAAGGCCTAGATTTCCTAGTTTAGTTTAGAGATACAGTGTGGAAACAGGCCCTTTGGCCCACCAAGTCCGTGCCGACCAACGCACCAGGGCCAATTTACAATTTTTACCGAAGCCAATTAACATACAAACCTGTACGGCCTTGGAGTGTGGGAGGAAACCGGAGCACCCGGAGAAAACCCACGCAGGTCACCAGGAGAAGGTACAAACACAGCACCCTGTGGCCAGGATTGAACCCGGGTCTCTGGCGCTGTAAGGCAGCAACTCTACCGCTGCGCCAGCCCTCTCTTAAACGTTAAGAACGCTAAATGTTTGATAGAAACCTCTTCCGTGTGTTGTGCTTTGACAGGACAAGCAGGACGCGGACTCCCTGCTGTCTGCCCGCAATGTGAACTCGGACAATCTCCTGCTTTACGCCCGTGAAGCTGCCGACTTCTGCACCGAGAACCAGCTGCCAAACTTGGAGTTTGCCACCAATCACCAGAACAGGCCGGACGTGGCCATGTTCGACTTCACCTGCATGTTCAGGTCCGAAAACTCTGCCCTGGTGAAGGAGCGGCAGGGCCGGCGGCTGCTGGTGGCCCTGGTGGGAGACTGCCTGGTGGAGGTGAGCGTTTCCCATCGTGGCCTTTCTCCCAGTTCTTCGGTTTCCCCCCACACTCCAAAGACGCACAGGTTTGTGGGATAATTGGCTTGGTATAAATGTAAAAATTGCCCCAATTGTGTGTGCGTGTGTGTGCGGGGATTGCTAGTCGGTGCGGACTCGGTGGGCCGAAGGGCCTGTTTCCGTGATGTATCTCTAAACTAAACCAAGCTAAACGCACGTGGTGAGATTTAGTGTTGGGCAAGGGGTTTGGAGCATCCATTGCGTTTGGCCTAGACTTTTACATTAGCCCATCCTTTGGGATAAAGCCATCCTCCATGAAGAAACATGGAAAATAGGTGCAGGAGTAGGCCATTCGGCCCTTCGAGTCAGCACCACCATTCAATATGATCATGGCTGATCATCTAAAATCAGTACCCCGTTCCTGCTTTCTCCCCATATCCTTTGATTCCGTTAGCCCTAAGAGCTAAATCTAACTCTTTCTTGAAAACCTCCAGTGACTTGGCCTCCACTGTCTTCTGTGGCAAAGAATTCCACAGATTCACAACTTTCTGGGTGCTAACTTTTTTCCTCATCTCAGCCTTATTGTTACACTGTGACCCCTGGTTCTGGACTCTCCCAACATGGGGAACATTTTTCCTGCATCTAGCCTGTCCAATCCCTTAAGAATATTATATGTTTCTATAAGATCCCCTCTCATCCTTGTAAATTTGAGTGAATACAAGCCCAGTTGACCCATTCTTTCCTCATATGTCACTCCCACCTTCCTGGGAATCAACCTGGCGAACCTACGCTGCACTCCATCAATAGCAAGAATGTCCTTCCTCAAATTAGGAGACCAAAACTGCACACAAGACTCCAGGTGTGGTCTCACCAGGGCCCTGTACAAGTGCAGTAGGACCTCTTTGCTCCTATACTCGACTCCTCTCGCAATGATGGCCAACATGCCATTAGCTTTCTTCACTGCCTGCTGTACCTGCATGCTTAGTGACTGTGACTGTTGTCACCCAGGTCTCTTTGAACCCCTTTTCCTAACCTGACAGCATTCAGATAGTAATCTGCCTTCCTGTTCCTGCCACCAAAGTGGAGAACCTCACATTTATCCACATTATACTGCATCTGCCATGCATCCGCCCACTCACCCAACCTGTCCAAGTCACCCTGCAACCTCATAGCATTGCAGCTCACACTGCCACCCGGCTTAGTGTCATCTGCAAACTTGGAGATGGCACGTTTAATTCCCTCTGAGCCGCCGGGTGTTTTTACAATTTCTACTGCTTTTATTCCTCGTTCAAAATGTGACTGTTAGTGACTCAGTGGGTCAGGCAGCATAGCATCTCTGGAGGAAAAGGGTGGGTGATGTTTTGGGTCGGAACCCTTCTTTTAACGGATCTGAAGAATTTTACGGGAACCAATTAACCTACAAACATGTACGTCTTTAGAATAGTCAATAGTCCAGTTTATTTGTCACACACACACATAAATGTGCAGTGAAATGAAAGATTACCCACGGCCCAACAATAAGAGCAATAAAAATAAACAATTTCACACACAGTCACAACCAACACAACACAAAACAAAACACAAAGAAACCGGAGCACCCAGAGAAAACCCACACAGTCACAGAGAGAAGGTGTAAACTGTGCTCCTGAAGAGCTAAAGGGTGGTACAGCAGGAGAGTTGCTGCTTTACTGCGCCATAGACCTGGGTTTGATCGTGACCACAGCTGCTGTCTGTATGGAATTTATACTTTCTCCCTGGGTTTTCTCTGGGAACTCTGGTTTCCTCCCACACTCAAGTCAAACGGTTTTGTAGGTTCATTGGTTTTGGTAAAATTGTCCCTAGTGTGTGTAGGACAGAGTTAGTGTGCGGGGATCGCTGGTCGGCGTGGACCCGGTGGGCCGAAGGGCTAGTTTCCACGCTGTATCCCTAAAACTAAACTAAACCAAACAACTTTAGCTTGTTATGTCATGTTCGGAACTTTCCTCATGTAAGTGACTAAATACCCACTTTTCCCCCCACAAACACCATGTTATTTTCAGCCCTTCTGGCCTCTGGGCACTGGGATCGCGCGTGGGTTCCTGGCAGCCTTCGATGCCGCGTGGTCCGTGAGGAAGTGGAGTAAAGGCATTGCCCCCGTGGAGATCCTGGCCGAGAGGTGAGACTGGAATTTACTTTTCGTTTTGAGATGCAGCGTGGAAACAGGCCCTTCAGCCCAGCGAGTCCACACCGGCCGGCAAACCCCACACATTAACACAAGCCTACACACACCAGGGACAATTTACACTTACACCAAGTATACAAACCCAAGCCAATTAACCTACAAACCTGTACGTCTTTGGAGTGTGGGAGGAAACCAGAGTTCGATCACGGTGGCGCGGCGGTAGAGTTGCTGCCTTACAGCGTTTGCAGCGCCTGAGACCCGAGTTCGATCCCGACTACGGGTGCTGTCTGTACGGAGTTTGTACGTTCTCCCCGTGACCTGCGTGGGTTTTCTCCGAGATCTTCGGTTTCCTCCCACACTCCAAAGACGTACAAGGGTTGCAGGTTAATTGGCGGCTGGGTAAATGTAAAAATTGTCCCTAGTGGGTGTAGAATAGCGTTAATGTGCGGGTTTCGCTGGTCGGCACGGACCCGGTGGGCCGAAGGGCCTGTTTCAGCGCTGTATCTCTGTATCTCTAAAACTGAAACCAAAGATCTCGGAGAAAACCCACGCGGTAATGGGGAGAACGAACAGACTCCGTGCAGACAAGCGCCCATAGTCGGGATCGAACCCAGGTCCCCGACGCTGCACGCGCTGTAAGGCAGCAACTCTACCGCTGCGCCACCTCGCCACCCTCACCAGGTCCCCGCGGACCGGCGATCCCCACGCACTAGCACGGTCCTGCACACGCCAGGGACAATATATTCACACACACTGCTGTTCAGCTTCTTGACTGTTCACTCCATTTCCTGGACTCGGAGTTTAGACTGTGTCTGCTTATTTTACTGAATGCAAGTCGAATAAATAAAGCTGATGTAGCCGCATAGACAAGGCTGATGGAACATCAAACATGGAACCGTACAGCACAGCAACAGGCCCTTCGGCCCACAATGTTTGTGCCAGACATGATACCAAGGACCACACCCCAAAGGCATACAGGTTTGGTAGGTTAATTGGCTTGGTATAGATGTAAAATTGTCCCGAGTGGGTGTAGGGTAGTGTTAATGTGTGGGGATCGCTGGTCGGCGCCGACTCCATGGGCCGATGGGCCTGTTTCCACGCTGTATCTCTAAAGTCGAAAGAACTTTGACAATAGACAATAGGTGCAGGAGTAGGCCATTCGGCCCTTCGAGCCAGCACCACCATTCATCTCCGTTCTAAATGGCCTACCTCTTATTCTTAAACTGTGGCCCCTGGTTCTGGACTCCCCCAACATTGGGAACGTTTCCTGCCTCTAACGTGTCCAACCCCTTAATAATCTTCCATGTTTCGATAAGATCCCCTCTCATTCTTCTAAATTCCAGTGTATACAAGCCTAGTCGCTCCAGTCTTTCAGCATATGACAGTCCCGCCATTCCGGGACTTAACTTAGTAAACCTACGCTGCACGCCCTCAATAGCAAGAATATTCTAAGGTTCCAAGAGACCTAAGGTTCCAAAAATAGTTGTAGAAATGCAATGCTTTTAGGCATACGCAGAAAGCATTTCAGAGTAAAGAGACGAATGATTACAAGTGGTGTCTAATCCTTTGGCCTTCCAGATTATCCTGTTTCCTGAATGTACTGTTCAGACTTGTAAAAACCAAGGAATTTCGAGAGAGGGCAAAGACTCCAAATAAGCACTCCAACACATAATTTATTTATAACTGTGATAACTTTAGGCAATTTTTTTTGGAACAAATATATAAACACATAGATAAAAACAATAAATATTTATGACAATTTTTTTTAACATTTAAAAAAATGGAAATATTTATAAACGTTGCTTTGCAATTTTAAGTTTTGCATTTTGAATGTGAGAATTTAAAAAAAGTCACAGAGCTTCTGAGTAAATTGCCTCTACTTGCAATATTACAAAAGGAGACCGTATTGTAGCTGGTTGTATTAACAAATTTGGCTTTAGTGATTGAAGTATGATAAGATGGAATCACAAAATGCTGGAGTAACACAACGGGTCAGGAGAGCATCTCAGGAGAGAAGGAATGGTTGACGTTTCGGGTCTCTCGAAACGTCACCCATTCCTTCTCTCTCCGAGAGACCCGAAACGTCACCCATTCCTTCTCTCCTGAGGTGCTGCCTGTCCCGCTGAGTTACTCCAGCATTTTGTGATACCTTCGATTTGTACCAGCAACCTGGCGTAGCAAGCTCACCACAGGAGCCCGTGCAGCAGAGAACAGACGCACTGCGGAGGACCAGAGGAAACGCACCGCTCGCAAGGCCCGGGCTACCTCCACTTCCACTGCAGCACCCATCCACATGTCCTACGTGTGGGCATGCCTTCCGGATTGGCCTCACCAGTCACTTCCGGACCCCGGTGTCTGATCTCCCGGTGGCTGAGCACTTCAACTCCC
The DNA here is from genome assembly GCF_053455715.1 of Rhinoraja longicauda. Lineage (NCBI taxonomy): Eukaryota > Metazoa > Chordata > Chondrichthyes > Rajiformes > Arhynchobatidae > Rhinoraja > Rhinoraja longicauda. Next base: position 27,321,385 of record NC_135976.1, on the reverse strand, counting down.
CCTCCCATTCCCAGTCTGACCTTTCTGTCATGGGCCTCCTCCAGTGCCATAGTGAGGCCCACCGGAAATTGGAGGAACAGCACCTCATATTTCGCCTGGGCAGCTTGCAGCCCGGTGGTATGAACATCGACTTCTCCAACTTTAGATAGTCCCTCTGTCCCTCTCTTCCCCTCCCCCTTCCCAGATCTCCCTCTGCCTTCCTATCTCCATCTATATCCTTCCTTTGTCCCGCCCCCCCTGACATCAGTCTGAAGAAGGGTCTCGACCCGAAACGTCACCCATTCCTTCTCTCCCGAGATGCTGCCTGACCTGCTGAGTTACTCCAGCATTTTGTGAATAAATACCTTCGATTTGTACCAGCATCTGCAGTTATTTTCTTATACTTCCGGACCCACAGTCACCAATCCTCCAACTGAAAGTGAAGTCATGGTCATCTTCGAACCCGAAGGACAAACAACAACAACCAGCATCTGCGGTTATTTTCCTACACGAGGCTTGATAAGAGATAGTTTTATGCACGTCACGTTTACTTGGTCCGTTCACACCTACAAATGGCAGTTTGATGGTCGGTGCCGTAGATTAAAAAGATTCAACGTGGAGCTTTCAGACAGCTGGAGGCAACCTTGTGAATGCGAATGAGAGATGATTTCTCAGCTCAAGTCCGGATTATTAAGGGGTTGGACACGTTAGAGGCAGGAAACATGTTCCCAATGTTGGGGGAGTCCAGAACAAAGGGCCACAGTTTAAGAATAAGGGGTAGGCCATTTAGACCTGAGATGAGGAAAAACTTTTTCAGTCAGAGAGTTGTGAATCTGTGGAATTCTCTGCCTCAGAAGGCAGCGGAGGCCAATTCTCTGAATGCATTCAAGAGAGAGCTGGATAGAGCTCTTAAGGATAGCGGAGTCAGGGGGTATGGGGAGAAGGCAGGAACGGGGTACTGATTGAGAATGATCAGCCATGATCACATTGAATGGCGGTGCTGGCTCGAAGGGCCGAATGGCCTCCTCCTGCACCTATTGTCTATTGTATCACAGTCCAGCAGGAGCTGGATTGCTCTGAATGCACTTCGGCCCATTGATAGCTCTGACTCTTGTTCAAAGCAAGATTTTGTCTTGTTTTTCAAACGTTATCAAACAAAGCTATTGGTTAGCCTCTTGTCTTCATTGTCCCTTATCCTCCTTTTGTGTTGAACATTCAGGGAAAGTATCTACCAACTGCTGTCTCAGACTACTCCTGACAACACAAGCAAGAAGATCAGTCAATACAGCATTGACCCACTCACTCGATACCGCCATCTTAACCTCAGCTACTTCAAGCCTCACCAGGTAAGTGTGTGTCAGCATACTCTGTGGTAAAGCTCACAGTGACTGAACAGAGTCAAGGAGTCAAACAACATGAAAGCAGGCCCTTCGGCCCAACCTGCCCATGCTGACTAAGACTCCCCATCTAAGCGAGGCCAACGTTTGGCCCATATCCCTCCAAACCTTTCCTATCGGTATACCTGTCCAAGTGTCTTTTTAATGCTGCCATGGTACCTGCCTCAACTATCTCCTTTGGCAGCTCATTCCATGTACCCACCACCCTCTAGAGTGGAAAACGTTGCCCTTCAAGTTCCTAGTAAATCTTGCCCCTCTCATCTTCAATCTATATCTTCTGATTCGTGATTCCCTTACCCTGGGTAAATAGCAGGGTACCCTGCTATTCACCCTAATCTCACGGAGTCTCACAGCGTGGAAAGAGGCCCTTTGGCCCAACTTGCCCTCGCCGACCAACATGGCCCATCTACACTGGTCCCACCTGCCTGCATTTGACCCATATCCCTCTAAATCTATTCTATCCATGTACCTGTCAAAATGTTTCTTAAAAGTTAGTAATAGTGTCTGCCTCAACTACCTCCTCCGGCAGCTTGTTCCATACTTTTGTGTGAAAAAGCTACTGCTGAGGTTCCCCATTAAATCTTCCCCCCCCCACCTTAAACTTATTCCTCTCATTATTTTATACACCTTGATAAGATAACCCCTCAACCTAATGCACTGCAAGGAACAGAGCGGCACGGTGGCGCAGCGGTAGAGTTGCTGCCTTACAGCGAATGCAGCGCCGGAGACTCAGGTTCGATCCTGACTACGGGCGCCGTCTGTACGGAGTTTGTACGTTCTCCCCGTGACCTGCGTGGGTTTTCTCCGAGATCTTCGGTTTCTTCCCACACTCCAAAGACGTACAGGTTTGTAGGTTAATTGGCTGGGCAAATGTAAAAATTGTCCCTAGTGTGTGTAGGATAGTGTTAATGTGCGGGGATCGCTGGGCGGCGCGGACCCGGTGGGCCGAAGGGCCTGTTTCTGCGCTGTATCTCTAAATCTAAAAAAAAAATCTAAAAATCTAAAACAGTCCCAGCCTGCCCAACCTCACTCCCTGTAGCTCAGGGCCTCAGGTCCTGGCAACGTCCTTGTAAATCTTGTTAGTTGCGAGAAAATGTGTGACATTTGGGAGTGTCTGTTTGTTCACCTCGGTTGATTAATGCAGACGGTAACTTACTGTGACTTGGAAGAAGACGCCCCACCCAAGGTAGTGGTGAAGCCACATTTATCTATTTAGGACGCTTCAGCGAATAAAACTCACATTGCATCTTTGCAAAGCGGGGCGGTTCGGTGGCACGGCAGTCGAGTTGCTGCCTTACAGCGCCAGGGTTCGATCCTGACCACGGGTGCTGCCTGTACGGGGTTTGTACGTTCTCCCCGTGACCGCGTGGCTTTTCTTCGGAAGCTGCGGTTTCCTCCCACGCTCCACAGACATGACAGGTTTAACGGCTAACTGGCTTGGCGTAAATGTACATTTGTCCCGAGTGGGTGTCGGATAGTGTTAATGTGCGGGGATCGCTGGTCAGCACGGACTCGGTGGGCCAAAGGGCCACCGAGTCCGTGCTGACCAGCGATACAGTTACAGTTTCCGTACTGTATCTATAAAACTAAAACGAAACAAATGTCAGATCTGATTTCTCGGTAAAACGTTAGTGTGAAGGACACCTTGGGACTCTTTAGTGCAGAAGGCCTTTGGGTTAATTTTGGCGGAGAAGTCCCTTGGTTTTAGACAGGGTTTTTCCAGCCTCAAAGTGAACTTGGTTCCAGGAGGTAGTTTTCATCAGGTTCTGCCGGATTAGGGCCTGGGTCTGGAGTAGGGTTGCCAACTTCCTCACTCCCAAAGAAGGGAGAAAGGGTGACGTCACCGCCCCGCCCCCTACGTGACCTCACCCAGCCAGTGGCCACGTGCTCCCGCTCCACCAATGGCAGTCGCTATAAGATGTGACATCAAGTTTCCTCCACCATTTTGTTTCCAGAGGCAGTTCTTTATTTGCTAATCGTACTTGTTTAGTTCGGAGATACAGCGTGGAAATAGGCTCTTCCAACCACTGAGTCCATGCCGACCAACAATCGCCCCCTGCATTAGTTCTATACTACACACTAGGGACAATTTGCAGAAGCCAATTAACCTACAAACCTGCACGCCTTTGGAATGTGGGAGGAAACCAGAGCACCCAGAGAAAACCCACACGGTCACGGGGAGAACGTTCAAACTTTGTACAGTTAGGATCTGAGGTCAGGATTGAACCTGGGTCTCTGGTGCTGTACGGCAGCAACTCTCGTTAAACACACTTTAATCAATAGTGACTCCACAGGATCTTCTGAGTCTCAGAATCCTGTGTGAAGGAAGATTTTCCACTTCAGTTTCCCGTTTTGCCGTGGAACAGTCAGAGACTCTGTGTGCTGACTTTATCTCATCCCCTTCATCTCAGGTGCAACATCTATATGATACGGGGCAAACCACAGAAGTGGAGGACAACAACACTCAGACAAAGGGGAAGATGCTTCGAAATGGTAAGACATCGAAAGACATAGTAGAGCTAGATAGAGCTCTTAAGGATAGCGGAGTCAGGGGGTATGGGGAGAAGGCAGGAACGGGGTACTGATTGAGAATGATCAGCCATGATCACATTGAATGGCGGTGCTGGCTCGAAGGGCCAAATGGCCTCCTCCTGCACCTATTGTCTATTGTATGTCCAATATATGAGTGGCACAGCAGGTCGGGCAGCATCCCTGAGCAAGATGGGCGGGTGACGTTTCAGTTGAGTTTATTGTCACGTGTACCGAGGTACAGTGAAAAGCTTTTGTTTCAGGCTATCCAATCAGCAGAAAGACAGTACATGATTACAATCGAGCCTTTGACAGTTTACAGATACGTGATAAGGGAATGACATTTAGTGCAAGGTAAAGCCAGCAAAGTCCGATCAAGGATAATCTGAGTGTCACTAAAGAGGTAGATAGTATTGCAGGACTGCCCTCTAGTTGTGGTAGGATGGTTCAGTTGCCCGATAACAGCTGGGAAGAAATTGTCCCTGAATCTGGAGGTGTGCGTTTTCACACTTCTGCACCTTTTGCCCGATGGGAGAGGGGAGAAGAGGGAGTGGCCGGGGTGCGACTGGTCCTTGATTATGTTGCTGGCCTTGCCGAGGCAGCGTGAGGTGTAGATGGAGTCCATGGAAGGGGGGGTCGGGGCCATTTCTTCAGACTCGAGTCTGAACAAAGGTCCCGAACCGAAACAAACATCACCTGCTGAGTTGCTCCAGCGCTTAGTGATAGTTGGTTCCGTTGGCGGTGGTCACGTCACGTTACTTTGCGGATGCTTTGCGTTATAAGTGTGCCGCCTCGTCCCCTGACCTCCAGCTGAATGTTTCTTTCTACCGCCCCCCTCGTGCAGATTCCGTCACGGGATACGAGGAGCTCCTCAATTGGCTGCAAATCCACACGGACGGGTACAAGAACGTGACCGTGGTTGACTTGACGACATCTTGGAAGAGCGGCCTGGCTCTGTGTGCGCTCGTTCATCACTTTCGCCCTGACCTGATGTGAGTTCCAACAAGTTATTATTGGCAATAACAGTAACAAGGTGGCCGCAGCGGTAGAGTTGGAAAATAACTGCAGATGCTGCAACATATCAAAGGCATCACAAAGTGCTGGAGTAACTCACAAGGCAGTGGAGGCCAATTCTCCGAATGCATTCAAGAGAGAGCCAGATAGAGCTCTTAAGGATAGCGGAGTCAGGGGGTATGGGGAGAAGGCAGGAACGGGGTACTGATTGAGAATGATCGCGTTGAATGGCGGTGCTGGCTCGAAGGGTCGAATGGCCTACTCCTGCGCCTATTGTCTACTGTCTATCTCAGCAGGTCAGGCAGCATCTAGGAGGGAGGGAATGGGTGACGTTTCGGGTCTGAAGAAGGGTCTCGACCCGAAACGTCACCCACTCCCTCTCTCCTAGATGCTGCCTGACCCGCTGAGTTAGCCCAGCATTTGGTGATGGCAGCGGTAGAGTTGCCGCCTTCCAGCACCAGAGACCCGGCTTCCATCCTCATTACGGGTGCTGTCTGAACCGAGTTTGGGCTTTTTGTTAGAACTTCTTGCCACCCAGTGAATGCTTCTGGGTACAAGCGTTCATAACGATGTGTTGAGTCTCCATGACCTGCCTGACTCATGATCACAAACATGGAACGGTACAGCAGAGAAACAGGCCCTTCGCCCCACACTGTCTGTCCTTAACATGTAGTCAAGTTAAACTAATCTCCATTGCCTGCGTGTGATCCATACCCCTTCTTACCCTGCGTTCCATGTGCCTGTCTAAAAGCCTCTTAAACACCACTATCGTATCTGTCCCGCCACCACTCCTGGCGATGCGTCCCATGTATCCACCGGTCTCTGCATTCCAAAAACAAACTTGCCCTGCGTCAACATATCCTTTGAACTTCCCCCTTTCACCTTAAACCCATAGCTGTACCTTCCAGTCTTTGGCATTTCCACCCTGAGTCTGCCTGTCTACCTTATCTATGGCCCATAGCTTAATAAACTGCTCTCAGACCCTTGCTCGGCCTCTGACGCTCCAGAGAAAACGATCCACCCTCTCCTTGTGGCCAATACTCTCTAATCCAGGCAGTATCCTGGCAAAACCTCTTTTGCACCCTCTCATAAACCTCCCAATCCTTCCCGTAATGGGGCAACGGGAACAGGACACAATATTCCAAATGTGGTCCCACCAAAGATTTATAATGTGCCTTCCTGACTCTTGTATTCAATACTGACGAAGCCACGCATCCCATACGCCTTCTCTACTTTTCTATTTACGTGTGCTGTCACGCGGTCGTAAGGGTTAGGAGTAGAATTAGGCCATTCGGCCCATCAAGTCTACTCCGCCATTCAATCACGGCTGACCTATCTCTCCCTCCTAACCCCACTCTCCCGCCTTCTCCCGATAACCTCTGACACCCGTACTAATCAAGAATCTATCTATCTGTCTCTGCCTTAAAAATATCCACTGACGTGGTGGCCTCCACAGCCTTCTGCGGCAAAGAATTCCACAGATTCACCACCCTCTGACTAAAGAAATTTCTCCTCATCTCCTTCCTAAAAGAACGTCCTTTAAATTCTGAAATTGTCACTTTCGGGGAGGTGTGGACTTGGGATCCAAGATCCCTCTTGTTGTTGTGATTCATTTCTGTACATTTGGTGTAGGGCATAGTGGTCATTAACTTCTCACGCCTCTTCCCTCCTTATCTGACACTCTTTTGCCTTCACTTCATCCATGGCTTTTGTCACTTACTCCCCCCCATTTGCAAATCCCACCCCTCTCACCTATATCCACCTATCACTTACGAGCTTTGTCCCACCCCCACCTTTCTTTTCCAGCTTTCCCTTCCCCCCCCCCCCCACTGCGATCATCCCCGAAGAAGGGTCCCGACCCGAAACATTGCCTATCCATTCCCTCCACAGACGCTGCCTGACCTAATGAATTACTTTGTGTTATGACCCATTTTAGCTAATTTCATGATTCTTTAGGGGACACCTAATTTGCTACGAACATTGTTTAATCATTTGTGAAAGTAACCTAATTTTATTTTTACCAGTTGCCTATTTAACTCATTTGTACTGATCGTATTGGCCACACCATCATCTTTAGATTTAGATTTAGAGACACAGTGCAGAAACAGGCCCTTCGGCCCACCGGGTCCGCGCCGCCCAGCGATCCCCGCACACTAACACTATCCTACACCCACTAAGGACGATTTTTATTATTTTTTTTAACATTTGCCCAGCCAATTAACCTACAAACCTGTACGTCTTTGGAGTGTGGGAGGAAACCGAAGATCTCGGAGAAAACCCACGCAGGTCACGGGGAGAACGTACAAACTCCGTACAGACGGCGCCCGTAGTCAGGATCGAACCTGAGTCTCCGGCGCTGCATTCGCTGTAAGGCAGCAACTCTGCCGCTGCGCCACCGTGCCGCCCTTGCGCTTCTTACCAGTTAACTTCCAATTAGCACCAAAAATGGTGAAGAGAAGCTTCCAGGCAATAGTTATCTCAAATGGTCAAAGGGGGATAGTATTATCGTTCTCTCGGCAACTGCCTGGTTCACTCACCCCTTCCCACCCAAACCACCCCCTCCCCAGGCACTTTCCCCTCTGCAACCGCAGGAGATGCAACAACCTGTCCCTAAACCACCTCCCTCGACTCTCCCCAGGGACCTCGACTCCTTTCAGGTTAGGCAGAGTTCACGCTCACAAGTTATAGGAGTAGAAATAGGCCATTCGGCCCATCGAGTCCACTCCGCCGTTCAATCATGGCTGATCTCTGCCTCCCAATCCCAATTTCCTGTCTTCTCTCCATATCCCGTTCTATTCAATAATTTGTCTTTCTCTGCCTTAAAAATATCCACTGACTTGGCCTCCACAGCCCTCTGTGGCAATGGGTTGCACAGATTAACTACCCTCTGACTAAAGAAGTCCCTTCTCACCTCCTTTCTAAAAGAGCGCCCTTTAATTCTGAGGCTGTGACCTCTGGTCCTAGACTCTCCCACCAGTGGAAACATCCTTTTCGCATCCACTCTATCCATGCCTTTCATTATTCTGTAAGTTTCGATGAGGTCCCCCTTCAACTCCAGCGAGTACAGGCCCAGTACCGACAAACGCTCATATGCTAACCCACTCGTTCCTGGAATCATTCTCGTAGACCTCCTCTGGAGCCTCTCCAGAGTCAGTACATCCTTCCTCAGATATGGGGCTCAACTTTGCTCACAGTACTCCAAATGTGGCCTGACCTGCGCCTTATAGAGCCTCGGCATTACATCTCTGTTTCGCTTGCACCTCCTCCAACCTAATTTACTGTATCCATTGTTCCCGGTGTGGGGCTTCTATATCTCTGCGAGATCGATGAACACTTGCACTCAGTCCGCCTTGGCCTACGCGATCTCCCGGTTGCTAAACATTTTAACTCCCCTTCCCATTCCCACAGGAATTCATGTACAAAGTGAGAAACAATTTGCTACCAAGTAACTTACAGGAAATGTTTTATGAAAGAGATGGGGGGGGGGGGGGTATAATTTAAGGGGAACATTAAATTTCAAGATTCGCAATACTCGAACAACAATGAAAAGATTTTCTATATCAATCAGTGGAGTAAAGCTACGGAACAGAATGAATGCGGAATTAAAACAATGTTCAAACATCATCCAGTTTAAAAACAAATATAAACACATGATTTTTTTCTAGGTACAGTGAGAAGGGGGATTAACAGTCACCAGGGGTCTACATATAATAACACATCATTATTTAAATAAGTATATCTATATGAACAAATAAGGGTGTATGAGTATTTTTGTATTAATATCTGACTTATTATACGGGTGGGTGACTATATTTGTATTTATATTTTGTATGTAAATGGTCGGGTATATGTGTATATTTGATTGGCCTAATGTATGTATATATATCAGATGTAGTTAATATAGACATTATTGTGTAAATAGGTATATTCATATGATTGTAGGGGTGAGTGGGTATATGTGTAGTTATATATGTATTTTAGGTATTAGTTATTATAGATAATACATGATAAATATTGATTAGGGAATGGGGGTGGGATTAAATAAGTTCACACTTCTTCCTACTCCTTTCCGCACATGTAAAGACGTTAAGTAATGGATGAAATTCTTTGTATTTCTTCTGTTTAAAAAAAAAATTGATTTCTTTTAACATGTACGAAATAAAACGATAGAATGAAAATGAATGCCCTGGGCCTCCTCCACTGTCAGGGTGAGACCAAATCCAAATTGGAGGAACAGCATCTCATATTTCGCTTGGGCAGCTTGCAACCCAGCGGTATGACTGTTGATTTCTCTGATATCAAGTCGCCCCTGCATTCCCTCCCTCCCCCCCTCCTCCACCAGCATAGTCATCCTTCTAGTTCCACTGTTTGCTTCCCTGTACCCCTTCGATATCACCTCTTCTCCAGCCAACAATGGACCATTATGGGTTCTGACCTTCTTTGGTCATCTGTTGCTGGTCTTGCTCTGCTCTGGTCTCTTCTTACCTCTAGTTCCCTCCTGAACTTCTTTCCGCCTGAAGAAAGGTCCCGACCCGAGATGTCACCCATCCTTTTTTCTCCAGGGAAGCTTACTCCAGCATTTTGGTGTCTCTCCCTCTCTTCGGTATAAACCAGCATCTGCAGTTCCTTTCTACACAGTGCTACCATTCAGTGTGAACTGAACTGTCTTCCTTATCTGCAGTGACTTTGAGAGTTTGAAGGAAGAATCTGTGGCGGAAAACAACGAGCTGGCCTTCAACATTGCCGAAAATCAGTTTGGGATCTCCCCGATAATGACCGGGAGAGAGATGGCCTCACTCAGCCGTCCCGACAAGCTCGGCATGGTCATGTACCTGGCCCAGTTCAATGAGTTCTTCAAGACCTTGTCCCCAGGTGGGTTTCACGCAGAATTGGTCACCTAATTTGAGGAAGGACATTCTTCCTATTGAGGGAGTGCAGCGCAGGTTCACCAGGTTAATTCCCGGGATGGCGGGACTGACATATGATGAAAGAATGGGTCGACTGGGCTTGTATTCACTGGAATTTACAAGGATGAGAGGGGATCTTATAGAAACATGTAAAATTCTTAAGGGAATGGACAGGCTAGATGCAGGAAAAATGTTCCCGATGTCGGGGGAGTCCAGAACCAGGGGTCACAGTTTAAGAATAAGGGGGTAGGCTATTTAGGACTGAGATGAGGAAAGACTTCTTCACCCAGAGAGTTGTGAATCTGTGGAATTCACTGCCACAGAAGGCAGTGGAGGCCAATGCACTGGGTGTTTTCAAGTGAGAATTAGATTTAGATCTTGGGGCTAACGGAATCAAGGGATATGGGGAGAAACCAGGGACGGGATACTGATTTTGGATGATCAGCCATGATCATATTGAATGGCGGTGCTGGCTCGAAGGGCCGAATGGCCCACTCCTGCACCTGTTTTCTATGTTTCTATTTCCAGCGTCCCCTTAACTCCTAAATGACACTATGCCTGACACGTTATGTATAAAATCTCTGCCATTTTCTCTCTCAGAACAAGGCGTTCACAAAAAGTTATTGACTCTGTCGTCTGCTAAGTCGGCCCTCGTGTTCCTCAGTACCCTGCGGAGAAGTGTAGCCAACAAACGAAGCTCGCTGGTAATTCAAAACGTTATATTTTTATAGGCTTTCAGTATCTGTATCGTGGATTGGTTTTTATTGTCACATGTATCGAGATACAGTGAAAAGCTTATGTTTGCATGCTCACCAACCAAATCAGATAATACTGTACATGAACACAAGCAAGCCGTGCACAAGTACAACCAGTGGTGCAAAGAGAAAGATATCAGTGCAGAGTATAGTTTCTCAGCACAGGACCAGAGACCATAGGCTCAGAATAAAAGGGACGTACCTTTAGAAATGAGGAATCCCTTTCGGCAGAGGGTGGTGAATCTGTGGAATTCAGAAGGCTGTGGAGTCCGTCAATGGACATTTTAACGGTGGAGATTGAATGGTTCTTAATTTGTACTGGTGTCAGGGGATGTGGGGAGAAGGCAGGAGAATGGGGGAAAGATGGATCAGCCATCTTTGAAATGGCAGAGTAGACTTGATGGGCCGAATGGCCACATCAGCTTCTTGAACTTATGCAAACTGAGTCTCTTGGCCCACGACAAACTGCTCGTAATTGTCAGCCCACAGACCTGGTTCTGGTTGTGCAGAAATGTCCTTCAGTAGTTTTGGAAAAGCCAGAGCCACCATATTTGGTTCCCAAGTTTTCTTCCCCGGCCACAGTCGTGATCTTCTACCTGTCCAAGTAACTCCATTGTTTGTAATGCACCTGTGAAGTATCTTGGAGCGTTTTACTACATTGGCCCCATATTCGCTGTTGTCGACCCCGTCTAAAAGTGTGTAACCAAGTGGGGGCAGTATTGAGAGCCTCTGTCTTTGATGAAGGATAATTATTTGGGCGGCCCGGTGGCACAGTGATATACAGTTGCTGCCTTGCAGCGCCAGAGGCCCGGGTTCAATCCTGACCATGGGAGCTTGTCTGTACCTGGTTTTTCTCCAGGATCTCCGGAATTCCTCCCACATTCCAAAGACGTACAGGTCAGTTGGAATATCGTAGGTCATAGGTTAATTGGCTTGGTATAAATGTAAATTGTCCCTAGTGTGTGTGGGATAGTGTTAGTGGGGATCACTGGCCGGCATGGCCTCAGTGGGCCGAAGGGCCTGTTTCCATGCTGTATCTCTAAACTCAATTAAACGAAACTTATTCCATTTGAATGCTCACTTAAAATGAAACAATTTCTAAATGATGGATTGTGAACAGAAACCGTTAAACCTGTGGGTTTCGTGATGCTAAAGGCACATAAATGGATAAACTATAATGTTATGGAATAGCAAGGCGTCTGATATCTGATTTATGTTCATAGGAGCGACCAGCTTCTGACCATGCTTCTGAGAACAAGAGATCAAAGGTCAGTTCTGCTGAAAGTTATTTCTATCCGGGATTTACTTATTTCAGAATTGTGGCACGGTGGCGCAGCGGTAGAGTTGCTGCCTTACAGCGCCAGAGACCCGGGTTTCATGCTGACTCTGGGTGCTGTCTGTACGGAGTTTGCACGTTCTCCCTGTGACCTGCGCGAGTTTGCTTGGGGAATCTCCAGTTTCCTCCCACATTCCAAAGACGTACAGGTTTGTTGGTTAATTGGCTTGGTATAATTGTAAATGGTCCCTAATGTGTGTGTTGGATGGTGTTAATGTTACAATTTTACCGAAGCCAATTAACCTACAAACCTGCACGTCTTTGGGGTGCGGGAGGAAACCGGAGCACCCGGAGAAAACCCACGCAGGTCACGGGGAGAAGGTACAGACTCCGTACAGACAGCACCCGTGGTCAGGATCGAACCGGGATCCTTGGCGCTGTAAGGCAGCAACTCTACCGCTGCGCCACCGTGCCGCCCCAGGCTTACTGCGAATGTGGCAGAAGCCAAGTCCTACATGGGTGCATCATGACTTGGCTGACTGAACTTAATTTGTACTCAGGCAGAAGCAGGGGCGTCGTTGGCGGAAGATTCAACGGAGTCCTTGGATGGACAAGCAACTGTGGAGTCGCCATGGGTTGAGAACGCCAAGGCACAAACAGAGGAGCCAGAGGAGTCCGTTGAGGCAAGTGGTGACGTTAAAGGACAGGTCAGGGTCTCCGCCTCCATGCTGGTCTGGATGTGGTCACAGAGTTCTGGGACGTGTCCACTCTACTTTCTCAAACAGAAACTGCATTGTATATATTCTATGAGATCAGAGACATTTACAGCAGAGAGAAAGGGCGATTATCCCATAATAGCTGAACTGGATCTGTGAAAGAACTCTCCTATTAGTTCCAATCACTTCTTCTTTCCCCACCTTCCCCAATCCTCACTGGGGATATGAGGGCATGGGGTGAAGGCAGGAGAATGGGGTTGAGAGGGCTATAATTCTATCTTGACTTGATGGGCTGAATGGCCTCATCACTTATGAACCCACCCCTAGACCGAAAAATGTTTCCCCTCCAGGGAGTGCAGCGGTAGAGTTGCTGCCTTCCAGCGCCAGAGACCCGGGTTCCGTCCTGACAACGGGTACGTTCTGTACGTAGTTTGTACGTTCTCCCTGTGACTGCGTGGGTTTTGTCCGGGTGCTCCGGTTTCCTCCCAGACTCCAAAGACGTGCAGGTTTGAAGGTTAATTGACTTCTGTAAATTGTTCCTAGTGTGTAGGATAGCGCAAGTGTCGGGGTGATCACTGGTCGGCACGGACACCATGGGCCGAAGGGCCTGTTTCCATGCTGTATCTCTAAAGTCTAAAGCTCTTCCTTTGAAAGTACCTGACTTTAATTGATTGAAAGATACAGCATATAAACCAGGCCCTTTGACAAATCCAGTCCATGCTGACCATCGACCACCCATTCATACTAATTCTACGTTATTCCACTTTTGCATCCATTCCCTGCACACACTAGGGGCAATTAACTTACAAAGCCGCACAAGTTTGGGATGTGGGAGGAAACCGGAGCACCCGGAGAAAGCCCACGCCGTCACAGGGAGAACGTGCTAACTCCTCACAGACAGCGCCCAGGGTCAGGACCGTACCTGGGTCTCCATCACTGTGAGGCAGCAGCTCGACCAGCTGCTTCTGTAGAAGGTGTTAGGAAGTTAGGAAAAGGGGACGTACAGCGAGATCTGGGTCACTGAAAGGAAGCATGCAGGTACAGCAGGCAGTGAAGAAAGCCAATGGAATGTTGGCCTTCATAACAAGAGGAGTTGAGTACAGGAGCAAAGAGGTCCTTGCAGTTGTACAGGGCCCTAGTGAGACCGCACCTGGAGTACTGTGTGCAGTTTTGGTCTCCAAATTTGAGGAAGGATATTCTTGTTATTGAGGGCATGCAGCGTAGGTTTACTAGGTTAATTCCCGGAATGGCAGGACTGTCATATGTTGAAAGACTGGAGCGACTGGGCTTGTATACACTGGAATTTAGAAGGATGAGAGGGGATCTTATTGAAACGTATAAGATTATTAAGGGGTTGGACACGTTAGAGGCAGGAAACATGTTCCCAATGTTGGGGGAGTCCAGAACAAGGGGCCACAGTTTAAGAATAAGGGATAGGCCATTTAGAACTGAGACGAGGAAAAACATTTTCAGTCAGAGTTGTGAATCTGTGGAATTCTCTGCCTCAGAAGGCAGTGGAGGCCAATTCTCTAAATGCATTCAAGAGAGAGCTAGATGGAGCTCTTAAGGATAGCGGAGTCAGGGGGTATGGGGAGAAGGCAGGAACGGGGTACTGATTGAGAATGATCAGCCATGATCACATTGAATGGCGGTGCTGGCTCGAAGGGCCGAATGGCCTCCTCCTGCACCTATTGTCTATTGTGTTCTGTGGAAGATGGACACAAAATGCTGGAGTGACTCAGTGGGGCAGGCAGCATCTCTGGAGAAGAGGAATAGGTGAGGCTTTGGGTCGAGACCTTCCTTCAGGCTGTTATGTGGCCGCAGTGCTGTGACCATGTACGTAACGCGTGCCGTTGCTGAAGTCTCTGTGTGTTCTCTGTCCCTCTGTGTCTCAGGGCTCCTTGATGAAGGGTGACGGTCCCAGCAGCAGTGAGGTCTGCTACCTGTGTAAGCAGCGGGTCTACCTGGTAGAGCGGTTCAGCGCCGAAGGCCAGTTCTTCCACCGAGGCTGTTTCACGTGCCACAACTGCGGCACCACCCTGCGCCCCGGAAACTACGCCTTCAATGGCAGAGATGGCAAGTGTCGTCTTCTTTCACGTCCCCGCCCGTCATTCATTTAAAATTTGTATTTTAGTTTTCCAGATCGGGCCCCATCGGCCCACAGAGTTTGTGCCGAACCTAAATCCTAATTCCTAATCGAGCGACACGGTGGCGCAGCGGTAGAGTTGCTGCCTTACTTCCAGCGAATGCAGCGCCGGAGACTCGGGTTCGATCCTGACTACGGGCGCCGTCTGTACTGAGTTTGTACGTTCTCCCCGTGACCTGCGTGGGTTTTCACCGAGATCTTCGGTTTCCTCCCACACTCCAAAGACGTACAGGCGTGAAGGTTAATTGACTGGGTAAATGTAAAAATTGTCCCTAATGTGTGTGGGATAGTGTTAGTGTGCGGGGTTCGCTGGGCGGCGCGGACTCGGTGGGCTGAAGGGCCTGTTTCCGCGCTGTATCTCTAAATCTAAAAAATCTAGTTGTGCAGAGGAAAAAAACCCAAACTGCAGATGCTGGTTTAAATCGAAGGTGGACACAAAATGCTGGGGTAACTCAGCGGGTCAGGCAGCATCTCGGGAGAGAAGGAATGGTCGAGGTCTGAAGGAGGGTCTCGACTCGAAACGTCACCCGTTCCTTCTCTCCCGAGATGCTGCCTGACCCACTGAGTTACTCCAGCGTTTTGTGTCTACCTATAATTCCTGGTTGAATTGATCTCATCTGCCTGTACATGATCCATTTCCCGCTGTTCCCTGCACGTCCAAAAGCCTCCTAAACGCCACTATCGTATCTGCTTCCACCACCACCACCCCCTGGCAATGCATTTAATGAACTTACGGACTGTGGGCTGAAAGATTCATCAGAACATTTTAAAAAACCCCACAGGAGCAGGATTTGCCCTCTTGAATCCAAAGGCCCACCCTGCCATTCAGTTTGATCATGGATGATCTTCACCGAGCCTCATCTCCTCTTCCAGTTCCACCTTGTCCTCTCTCCGTCTTTAGACTTTAGCGATACAGCGCGGCGAGACAGGCCCTGTGGCCCACTGGGTCCGTGCCGACCAGCGATCACCCAGCACACTGGCACCATTCTACACATCAAGGGACACTTTGCAATTTACAGAGGCCGATTCCCCCAGCTTGAACACAGTGGGAGGCTTGGAAAGCAGAGGTGTTGGGGAAGGCAGCTGATGCCAGTGAAGGTCAAGGAGAGGCAGGCCAATTTAAAGTTGACCATTGGACTGGGGGAGGCAGCCATATTTATCAAGGGGGTAACAAATAAAAATAAGGCAAGGACCAGCAGAGTGAGTCTGTGTGTAGGGGAAGTACTGTAAGGAGGTGAAGTGCGAATATTTGGCTCGACAGTCTTTGGCGAGGAAGCTGAGGCAAGGAGGCGATCACAGTGTCTCTCAAAGATGCAGTCTGCTGGTGAGACTCGTGATTCAGCTGCGGTGGTAATGGCAGGCAAGTTGTTGCAGTGCCCCCCCACTGCAGGATGTGGGAAGTCAGGGGAGCCGCTGGTGCCCCTGATGACCGACCACACCTGGGGACATTGTGCGCAAATGCAAGTCCTTAAAGACCGCATTAAGGAGCTGGAGCAGCATCTGGATGACCACAGGACCAGCCGGGAAAATGAGAGCTTCTTGGGCAGGACCCATGGCGAGGTTGTCACGCCAAAGGTCCAGCAAGAGAGAAGATGGGTGATCACGAGGAAGGGAACTAAACATGGAGTGCAGGTAACCCCAGTGGCTGTACCTCTTCAGGATCGGTGGTGCAGCAGTAGAGTTGCTGCCTCACAGCGCCAGGGGCCCGTGTTTGATCCTGACTACGGGTGCTGTCTGTATGGAGTTTGGTCGTTCTCCCTGTGACGGCATAGGTTTTCTCCAGGTCAAGTGAAGTCAAGTCAATTTTATTTGTATAGCACATTTAAAAACAACCCACGTTGACCAAAGTGCTGTACATCAGTTCAGGTACTAAGAAACGAACATACAATGGCACACAAAAACATAACAGCACATACATAAACAGTTCACAGCGCCCCCTCAGAGGGGAGTAGAAATAGGTTTTGAGCCTGGACTTGAAGGAGTCGATGGAGGGGGGCAGTTCTGATGGGGAGAGGGATGCTGTTCCACAGTCTAGGAGCTGCAACCGCAAAAGCGCGGTCACCCCTGAGCTTAAGCCTAGACCGCGAGATAGTGAGTAGCCCCAAATTGGCCGACCTGAGGGACCTGGAGATAGAGTGGTGGGTTAGAAGATTTTTGATATAGGGGGGGGCAAACCCATTTAGGGCTTTGTAGGTGCTCCGGCTTCCTCCCACACTCCAAGGACGTACAGGTTTATAGGTTAATTGGCTTGGCATAATTGTAAGTTGGCCCTCCTAGTGTATGTAGGATAGTGGAAGTTTGCAGGGATCACTGGTCGATGCAGACTCGGTAGGCCGCAGGGCCTGCCTCTGTACTGTATCTCTTAACTAAACTAGACTAAATAGGGAGCTCACCAATGCTAATTTTCAACCAGACAGTTACAATCCTGCAAGAGCATTTTAAAACCATTTAGCGACTCGCCTAACCGCGTTGAAAGCCACTAGATGCATCTGTGGCAATTGAAACCTATTTTAGCTGATTTGGTGAGGAAGTGTAGAATCAAACGTGTTGAGAAAATATCATGAATTTCCTCTTTTCTCTTAGGCAAGTTGTATTGCACCGTTCACTATGCCGATTCACTGGGCCCCAGCGAGGAAAAAGAGGAAAAATCTGCATCTCCAAATAAGGTAGCGAATTAATAGTGAGATATTTGTATATGAGCACGGCCATCTTGTTTGTGTTCTGTACCCAATGGTAACGCATCCCTATATCATTGGCGTTATCATGTGGGCACCTCCCTATACTGGTGGTTCGTTGAGTTAGAACAAAAAAAACCACACAGTGCTGGAGTAACTCTTTGGGCCAGCAGCATTTCTCAACTACAGGGATAGATGATGTTTCGGGTCGGGACCCTTCTTCAGACATAAATAGATACCATGACTCTATAGTAGAAGCAGGGAAAGGGAACAAAGGGTACAAGTTAAATCCAAGGAAAAGGAACATAAATTGACCAGAGGAAGTAGCAAACCAGAG
Organism: Rhinoraja longicauda; assembly: GCF_053455715.1. NCBI lineage: Eukaryota > Metazoa > Chordata > Chondrichthyes > Rajiformes > Arhynchobatidae > Rhinoraja > Rhinoraja longicauda. Next base: position 27,303,654 of record NC_135976.1, on the reverse strand, counting down.
GACTGGTCCAACTCAACAGAGGAGGACAAAAGGGGGGGGGGGGGGGGGGGGGAAAGAGCATGAAAGAAAACTTGCGGGGATTATAAAAACGGACTCTAAAAGCTTCTTTAGATATGTCAAAAGGAAAAGATTAGTGAAGGCAAATGGAGGTCCCTTACAATCAGACTCAGGTGAATTTATAATGGGAAACAAAGAAATGGCAGAACAGTTAACCGAGTACTTTGGTTCTGTCTTCACTAAGGAAGGCACAAACAATCTCCCAGAAATACTAGGGGACCGAGGATCTAATGGGAGGGAGGAACTGAAGGGAATCCACATTTGTCAGGGAATGGTGTTAGGTAAACTGTTGGGACTGAAGGCGGATAAATCCCCAGGCCCTGCATTCCAGAATACTCAAGGAGGTGGCCCTAGAAATCGTGGATGCATTGGTGATCATTTTCCAATGTTTTCTCAACTCTGGATCAGTTCCTGTGGACTGGAGGGTAGCCAATGTAACTCCACTTATTAAGAAAGGAGGGAGAGAGAAAACGGGGAATTATCGACCAGTTAGACTTACAACAGTAGTGGGGAGGATGCTTGAGTCGATTGTTAAAAATGTTATAGCAGCACATTTGGAATCGGTCGGTCAAAGTCAGCATCGATTTATGAAGGGGTAATCATGCTTGACTAATCTTCTGGAATGTTTTGAGGATGTAACAAGTAGAATGGATAAGGGGGAGCCAGTGGATGTGGTGTATCTGGACTTTCAAAAAGCCTTTGACAAGGTCCCACACAAGAGATTAGTGTGCAAAATTAGAGAACATGGTATTGGGGGTAGGTATTGACATGGATAGAGAACTGGTTGACGGACAGGAAAAGCAAAGAGTAGGAATTAACGGGCCCTTTTCAGAATGGCAGGCAGTGACTAGTGGGGTGCCACAAGGCTCGGTGCTGGGACCCCAGTTATTTACAATATATATTAGCGATTTAGATGAGGGAATTAAATGTAACATCTCCAAGTTTGCAGATGACACAAAGCTGGGTGGCAGTGTGAGCTGTGAGGAGGATGCTATGAGGCTGCAGGATGATTTGGATAGGTTGGGTGAATGGGCAGATGCATGGCAGATGCAGTATAATGTGAGGTTATCCACTTTGGTGGCAAGAACAAGGAGGCAGATTATTATCTGAATGGTGTCAGATTAAGAAAAGGGGAGGTTCAACGAGACCTGGGTGTGCTTGTACATCAGTCACTGAAAGTAAGCATGCAGGTACAGCAGGCAGTGAAGAAAGCTAATGGCATGTTGGCCTTCATTGCGAGAGGGTTTGAGTGTAGGAGCAAGGAGGTCCTACTGCAGTGTTACAGGGCCCTGATGAGACTGCACCTGGAGTATTGTGTGCAATTTTGGCTCCCTAATTTGAGAAAGGACATTATTGCTATTGAGGGAGTGCAACGTAGGTTCACCAGGTTAATTCCCGGGATAGCGGGACTGACAAATGATGAAAGAATGGGTTGACTGGGCTTGTATTCACTGGAATTTAGAAGGATGACAGGGGATCTTAAAGAAACATATACAGTAAAATTCTTAAAGGATTGGACAGGCTGGATGCAGGAAAACTGTTCCCGATGTTGGGGGAGTCTGGAACCAGGGGTCACAGTTTATCAAATCGTTTCCTTATCCTTTGCTTGTTTTTTTAAAAAAATCTTCCCTGTGTTCCTTTGCCAGGATGTTGTTGATGGGAAAATGGAATGGTGCAGATCTCTGGAAAAGATTGAATGTAAGTGACAGCTAAATTTGGGTAGTATTTACTCTGGTAACCAGTAATTTATCCTTGACGACATATTAGTGGATGCAAGAACGAGCATCAAAAACCAGAGGACATAGGTTTAAGGTGAGGGGGGGGGGATGAAATAGGAACCTGAGGGGCAACTTGTTTTACGCAAGACGGTGGCAGGTATTCTAAGCAGCACAGTGGCACAGTGGTAGAGCTGCTGCCTTACAGCGCTATAAACCCGGGTTCGTGTCTGACTACGGGTGCTGTCCATGTGGAGTTTGCACGGTTGCCCTGTGACCACGTGGGTTTCCCTCGGGTGCTCTGGTTTCCTCCCACATTCCAAAGAGCTGAAGGTTTTCTAGATTCTGTAAATTGTCCCTGGTGTGTAGGATAGATCTAGTGTACGGGTCTAGATCTAAACCACTGGTCCTGCGTGGACTTGGTCGGCTGAAGTGCCTGCCCGAAGTGCGGTATCTCGAAACAAAACGAAACTAAAATATAAGGAACGAGTTGCCGGATGAGGTAACTGACGCAGGTACTATCATGACTTGAAAAACATTTGGACTGGTACATAGATAGGATAGGTTTAGAGGGATATGGGCCAAACGCGGGCAGGTGGGACTAGTGTAGATGGGACATGTTGGTTGGTGTGGACAAGTTGGGCTGAAGGGCCTGCTTCCATGCTGTATGACGCGATGACTATCCGTCAGACAATATACCTGTTCCATGCACCTGTCCAATAGACAATAGGTGCAGGAGGAGGCCATTCGGCCCTTCGAGCCAGCACCGCCATTCAAAGTGATCATGGCTGATCATTCTCAATCAGTACCCCATTCCTGCCTTCTCCCCATACCCCCTGACTCCGCTATCCTTAAGAGCTCTATCTAGCTCTCTCTTGAATGCATTCAGAGAATTGGCCTCCACTGCCTTCTGAGGCAGAGAAGTTCACAGATTCACGACTCTCTGACTGAAAAGGTTTTTCCTCATCTCAGTTCTAAATGGCCAACCCCTTATTCTTAAACTGTGGCCCCTTGTTCTGGACTCCCCCACAAGGTGAATGCATCAGTTCATGGTACTCTCAAAGGATGAGTGCTTGGTTGAGCTTATGAAGGGAGTGTAGACCAGGAAAGAGATAACATGAACAGAGAGAAAAGATGCTACAGATACTACCTTAAATCCCAGACAGGTTACTGAGCAGGAGGCCGTACAGCCCATCAAGCCTTTTCTAGTAAAGATAGACCACAAAATGCTAGAGTAATTCAGCGGGTCAGGCAGCATCTCTGGAGACATGGGTAGGTGACGGGTTGGGTGATAGATGGATACAGATGAATCTGGACAAGTACTTAAATTGCCAACGCCAAGGCTATGGACCCAATGCTGGTAAATGGGATTGGAGTAGATTGGTACAAAGGGCAGCACGGGATTGTGGGCTGAAGGGCCTGTTTCTATTGCTGCATGACTTTGACTCTATCACACGGTACTAGGAGAAGAACTGAACTGATGCTCCATTGTGTTATGAATATGGGCAGCACTTCATTCTTCTGTGCAATGATTTTAAAATTGGAAAGTGGCAAAATATGTGAATGAGAATCAGTATGCATAACAGGGGTGGCACGGTGGCGCAGCGGTAGAGTTGCTGCCTTACAGCGCCAGAGACCCGGGTTTGATCCTGACTAAGGGTGCTATCTGTGTGGAGTTCTCCCTGTGACCGGGTGGGTCTTTTCCTGGGTGCTCAGGTTTCCACCCACTTTCCAAAGACTTGCGGGTTTGTAGGTGAATTGGCTTCTGTGAATTGTAAATTGACCCTGGTGTTTAAGGTGGTGCCAGTGTAGGGGGTGGTCGCTGGTCGGTGTGGACTTGGTGGGCTGTCTCTGCGCTGTATCACTAAAGTCTAATTTAAAGGTAGCTCGCAGTCAGCTATGCAAGGCAGCAGGTTGGATAATGAATGCGTCATGCTCTAGTTAGCGATGTTAATTTCATTATTATTTTAAAATTGTATTTGTGGCGGCAACTTCAGTCCTTTCCATACTTGCCACCAATTCCCAGAGGGTGGAGAGAACGATCTTGACGCAAACCAACAGCAGAGAGATCTTAAAGACGTTTCAGTTTAATTGGTCGTTTATTGAAGTAGTAATACAAACAGATTTGTATTTCTCCAAGCTTTTCTCTCGTGATAGGTCTGGTAAGAACTATTTCTCACCATAGCCCCTGCGTATCTGACCCCTCCTATCTCTGCATTCCCAAATATACTCCTAATTCTGGCTTCTCCCAGTCCATGATGCCCATGGGTGTATTGATCTCACAACAACCCCCAGGTGTCCAAAAATAATACAGCAAGATACAAAATAATATAATACACCAAGACAGCTAGTACAAACACTAATGGCTCCTACAGTATTAATAGCTCGTTCCTGCAAAATAAGCCGTGATACATCTGACACTGCATAACTCGATTGCATTTCAATGCACCTGTGTCTTCAACAAGAATCTATTATGTCCTTATTGTCACAGATGGAAAAGACAACATGGATGAAGGTCTTCAAGGTTTTGGAGAAATTGGAAAGCAAGGGGATGAGGAAAGCAAAGTCACAGAAAAAGGTTAGTCCAACAGCTCGAGTAGAAACATCTCACTCATTTTACTCTACGCTGAGGTATCTGGTTGAGTCCCGTCAGCAGCAAGTTCGGAGGTTTGGACCAATGGTCAAGACGTGTTGATCTTCATGAGCGGACGATTTAGTTGCTGTGTGGTAGACTCGACATCACAACTCTTCCGTTCATTGCCTTGATTACACCTGGAACGAGACAGTAGGTGAAATGTCTGACATCTGAAACTTTGCCTTGTTCACCGTAATTCTCACAAGTATCCCCATCATCAGATGTAGGCTGAGGTAATAGCAGAGCTTTCCAGTCTCGCGTCGACGGGACATGTTGGTCGGTGTGGGTATGTTGGGCTGAAGGTGCTGTTTCCACATTGTGTGACTCTGTGACCAGCGACAATTTACAGCACCAAGTGAATTTTCCTGTATGTTTTAAATGTATTCAAGTTTTAATCACATCAACTCATTGGAGATGTATTGGATTGTGAAGAAAGTCAAGTAGGCTTAAAGCAAAATAACAATCAGCAAATGAACAAATTTCCATTATGTTGCAACAAGAAAGAGAATTTCTATCTTTGATTATTCTGGGCATTTTAAGGGCATCTTTGAGGCTTATTCGCAAATGTTGTGGTCAATCGGGGTGATCTTTTCTGGTCAAACATATGTGGATAGAGAAACAGAAAAATAATTTCACTATGCAGTGCCTACGTGAGGATAACGAACCATTGAATCTTTGGGAATCATTGTGTAAGCAGTTGATTTGTTTCCATCAGAACTGGCCAACTCTAATATATGTTGGAAAGGCTGGTGATTTAGTCATTTGGGGATAGTTTAGAGAAGATGTACAGGGTAAATATTTGACACAGAGTGTGGTGGGTGCCTGGAACATGTTGCCATTTGTGGTGGTGGAAGCAGATTTGATAGTTGTGTTCAAGAGACTTTTAGGTAGGCACATGGATATGGAAGGATAGACATCACGTGTAGACAGGGGATGATTGCCATTGTGTTCGGCACAGACATTGTGGGCTGAAGGGCCTGTTCCTATGCCGTAACATTTCTATGTTATCAGAAATAGTTGACATTGGTGTTGAATCCAGAGGGTTGAGACATGCTTGGTTGGAAGATGATGCTTTGTTTCTTGAGTTGGCATTGGGCTTTGTGAGAACAGTGTAAGAAGCCGAAAACAAAGTGATCTGAGTGGCGAATAGATGGAGTGGGTGTTTGCTTCAACGCAAGAGTGGCGTCATGGTTAAGTTATAGGGCGGCGCGGTGGCACAGCGGTAGAGTTGCTGCCTCACAGCGCCAGAGACCCGGGTTCGATCCTGACCACGGGTGCTGTCTGTATGGAGTTCTTACGTTTTCCCCTTGACCTGCGTGGGTTTTCTCCAGGGTGCTCCGGTTTCCTCCCACACTCCAAAAGACGTAGGTTAATTGGCTTCGGTGGGGGGAAAAAAAATTGTGAATTGTCCTTGGGGTGCAGGAAAGTACCGGGGATCGCTGGTCAGTGTGGACTCGTTGGGCTGAAGGGCTGTGGAGTCGGGGTCGTGAAGCCAGAGTCGTAGCAATTGTGGGGCTGCTGGAGTCGGAGTCGGATACACAAAAAATCAAGGAGTCAGAATCGGGTGTTTTGGGTGTCGGCTCCACAGGCCTGCTGGGCCGAAGGGCCTCTTCCTGCACTGTACATCTAAAACTAAACTAAACTATACCTGTCTCTGCAACAAGTACATTGAACAGTCCTGGTATTTATTCACAAAATGCTGGAGTAACTCAGCGGGTCAGGCAGCATCTCGGGAGAGAAGGAATGGGTGACGTTTCGGGTCGAGACCCTTTTTCAGACTGAAGAAGGGTCTCGACCCGAAACGTCACCCATTCCTTCTCTCCTGAGATGCTGCCTGACCCGCTGAGTTACTCCAGCATTTTGTGAATAAATACCTTCGATTTGTACCAGCGTATGCAGTTATTTTCTTACACTGAACAGTCCTGGTGTCAGCCCGACTCAGGGCCTCCCCTTCACTTCTTTGATGACTGGGTTGGCGGTCTTGTACAAAACCCAAAGATTCATTGACTTTTGGTGCCAATTTCCAGCTTGCTCTCACTTCCACACTGCCCTTCCTGTTCTTGGCTTCTCTATCTCCATATCAGGGAGTGGGTTGGCAAGTAATATCGATTAGTTTGCTATGTGTAGGGAGGAACTGCAGATGCTGGCTTACGGCGAAGATAGACACAAAATGCTGAACCTGGACATTACCGTTTTCAGGTTCCTCTATCTTCTTCCTGCCATCGGGAAGAAGGTACAGGAGTCTGTAAACTGGAACGTCCAGGTTCAGGAACAACGTCTTCCCTACAGCCATCAGGCTATTAAACTACAATCTCCAAATAAGCTCCCAACTCCTCTGTTCTCTGAAGAAGGGTCTTGACCAGAAACATAATCCATTCTTTTTATCCAGAGATGCCCCAAAGTCACCACATCCTTCCCGTAATGGGACAACCAGCACTACACACAGTACTCCAAACACACTGGGAACACATTTGATTTATAACATTCCCGATTTCGGTTGAAAGGTCGTCTATCTGAAATGCTGACTCTGATTTTCTCTCTCTCTCTCTCTCTCTCTCTCTCTGTCGATGCTGCCTGAACTGCACAACAACTCCAAGATGATCCGTTTTAACAACGCATGCCTTGTTTTCGTTTGCGAATGTATGCTCTTCCTTATGGTGGCCACGGTGGCGCAGCGGTAGAGTTGCTGCCTTACAGCGCCTGCAGCGTCGGAGACCCGGGTTCGATCCCGACTACGGGTGCCGTCTGTACGGAGTTTGTACGATCTATCTCCCCGTGACCTGCGTGGGTTTTCTCCGAGGTCTTCGGTTTCATCCCGCGCTCCAAAGACGTACAGGTGTGTAGGTTAATTGGCTTGGTGTGTGTGTAAATTATCCCTAGTGTGTGTAGGATACTGTTAATGTGCGGGGATCTGTAGTCGGTGTGGACTGGGTGGGCCGAAGGGCCTGTTTCTCTCAAACTCCAAAACTTTATGAAACTTTCAGTTCCCGGTTCCTGGATCCCACAGCACACCAAATATCTCTGGCCACTCTGACAGGATTCTGCTTTCTGCCACAGAGGGCCGTGGAGGCCAAGTCAATGGGTATTTTTAAGGCAGAGCTGGACAGATTCTTGATTAGTACGGGTGGCTGGGGTTACGGGGAGAAGGCAGGAGAATGGGGTTGAGAGGGAAAAATAGATCAGGCGTGATTGAATGGCGGAGTAGACTTGATGGGCCGAATGGCCTAATTCCGCTGCTATCACTTATGAACAGGAAGATGCCAGTTTTTTTTTAGTCAATTGTGGTGCTGATGTTTAAAGACAGTCCAGTGGGAGTCTCTCAACATCCAGAGAAGCTCGTCACTTCCAAACCACTCTACCTGTGGTACAGACACAATACACTGACTTAGTGCTTGGGGAATTGCAATTGAAAAGCTGCAAACAGCAACCATTCATTATCCCACTCTATAGTTCCACCTCTGTGGCCACTGATTTCCCCATAAGGTAACTGATTGAAACAACGTGAGAGCACAATAGTACAACTGGTAGAACTGCTGCCCGATGAAACGGTTTAACTCAAGGGAAATAGTTGAGAACGCATTATTAACACCATTTCTGAAAACGTTACTGTTCAGGTCTCTCCCGGTTAACAAGGGGACTAGATTCTTAAATAACCGGCGCAGAGGCGCAGTGGTAGAGCTGCTGCCACACGGCGCCAGAGACTCCTGACCTTGAGTGTGGAGTTTGCACGTTCTCCCAGTGACCACATGGGTTTTACTCCGGGTGCTCCAATTTCCTCCTGCATCCCAAAGACGTGCGGGTTTCCAGGAGAATTAGCCCTTTTGCAAATTGCCCTGAGTTTGTAGGGAGTGGATGAGAAAATTTAGTTTAGAGATACAGCGCGGAAACAGGCCCTTCGGCCCACCAGGTCCGTGCCGACCAGCGATCCCCGCACGCTAACACTATCGTGCGCACACTAGGGACAAATTTTATATTTACCAAGCCAATTAACCTACAAACCCGCACGTCTTTGGAGTGTGGGAGGAAACCGAAGATCCTGGAGAAAACCCACGCAGGTCACGGGGAGAACGTGCAAACTCTGCACAGATGGCGCCCGTAGTTGGGATCGAACTCGGGTCTCCGGCGCTGCATTCGCTGTAAGGCAGCAACTCTACCGCTGCGCCACCGTGCCGCCCAAATGGGGATACGGTCGAACCAGTGTGGACGGGTGAATGATGATTGACGTGGACTCGGTGAGCCAAAGGGACTGTTTCCTTGCTTTGTCTCTAAACTAAAGTATTAGATCATTTTCCACTAATGAGTATCATCTACCTTTTGAATGCACAGAGCATAGCAGTATACTTGGCATGAGGCTTCTAACACCAGCTGACAGGAACCCTTCACAAAATATGGAGCAGGTACAACCTTATCATTTTAACTCTTGTTCTTCTGTCATTGCGCTACGCAACTAAACACACTAACAGACGTTGGGAACCCCAAGTGTGTGAGATATTTTACAAGGCAGTGCGTGAGATTTTATGAACGAAGACTGTCGTAATGTGACTGATGAAATGACGGGGTTTGACTGAAGACAAATGGCTGACAATGCATTACTAACACCACTCCTTGAAACATTTGTGTTCAGGTCTCCCCTGGTTGAGAAGCGGACTAGATTGAGAACTGCTACCTCACCAGCTCCAGACTGCTCCGGCTTTGATCCTGACTGACTTAGTGAGCGAGGAATTATAGTCGGAAAAACGACAAACTTTAGCACCCAGTGGTTATAGCTCCATCTCTATGGCCACCGATTTTCCCTCTAAGGGTCTTGTTTGTTCGGAGTTCATACGTTCTCCCCGTGACCGCGTAGGTTTTCTCCGGGTGCTCCAGTTTCCCGCCACGTTCCGAAGACACGCAGGTTTGTACGTTGATTGGAATTGCCCCTAGGATGCAAAAGTGAGATAGCATTGACCTAGTGGACGGGCGAAGGGTGGTCGGCCTGGCCACGGTGGGCTGAAGGGCCTGTCCCCACGCTGTATCCATAACACTAAAACGTAGCTAAAAACCCTTCACTGAAAATCGGATCATTGTAAACTATTGCATTTTGTGGAGTGGTGTTATGGGTTATGGGGAGAAGGCAGGAGAATGGGGTTGAGAGGGAAAGAGAGATCAGCCATGATTGAATGGTGGAGTAGACTTGATGGGCCGAATGGCCTAATTCTGCTCCTATAATTTCTGAAATCTGCCTTGTACAAAAGTCAATGTAGTCATTCTCCAATCAGAAAGGATGAACTGGCAGATGCAGTTTAATGTAGATAAGTGTGAGGTTATTCACTTTGGAAGTAAGAATAGAAAGGCAGATTATTATCTGAATGGTGTCAAGTTAGGAAGAGGGGATGTTATCATATCATATCATATCATATATATACAGCCGGAAACAGGCCTTTTCGGCCCTCCAAGTCCGTGCCGCCCAGCGATCCCCGTACATTAACACTATCCTACACCCACTAGGGACAATTTTTACATTTACCCAGCCAATTAACCTACATACCTGTACGTCTTCAACGAGATCAGTCACTGAAAGGAAGCATGCAGGTACAGCAGGCAGTGAAGAAAGCCAATGGAATGTTGGCCTTCATAACAAGAGGAGTTGAGTATAGGAGCAAAGAGGTCGTTCTACAGTTGTACCGGGCCCTGGTGAGACCGCACCTGGAGTACTGTGTGCAGTTTTGGTCTCCAAATTTGAGGAAGGATATTCTTGCTATTGAGGGCGTGCAGCGTAGGTTCACTAGGTTAATTCCCGGAATGGCGGGACTGTCGTATGTTGAAAGGCTGGAGCAATTAGGCTTGTATACACTGGAATTTAGAAGGATGAGGGGGGATCTTATTGAAACATATAAGATAATTAGGGGATTGGACACATTAGAGGCAGGAAACATGTTCCCAATGTTGGGGGCCACAGTTTAAGAATAAGGGGTAGGCCATTTAGAACGGAGATGAGGAAGAACTTTTTCAGTCAGAGAGTGGTGAAGGTGTGGAATTCTCTGCCTCAGAAGGCAGTGGAGGCCAGTTCGTTGGATGCTTTCAAGAGAGAGCTGGATAGAGCTCTTAAGGATAGCGGAGTGAGGGGGTATGGGGAGAAGGCAGCAACGGGGCACTGATTGAGTGTGATCAGCCATGATCGCATTGAATGGCGGTGCTGGCTCGAAGGGCTGAATGGCCTACTCCTGCACCTATTGTCTATTGTCTATTGAATCGGAAGCAACCAAGCTTGTTTAGTCACGCTGAATTATATAACCGGTTGAAAATTACAACTCATTCATCCTATGACTGATGCGTAAGAAAGTTCCCCCTGCCCATTTTAAGCAACGTGTTTATTTCACAGACTTCCCATTAAAAAGGCCGTTCAATATAACTGACTTTCACAAGCTGGTGTTTGAAAGACTGTCTTTGAATGTGTTCGATAATCTTCGTTGTGGCGAACAGTTCCTTCCTTAAGCAATGAATTATATTCAATGTCGTGGTGAAGAAAAGTCACAAAAAAAGACACTGAGTGCTGGAGTAATTAGTGAATCGGGCAGCATCTCTGGTGGCACGGTGGTGCAGCGGTAGAGTTGCTGCCTCGCAGCGCCAGAGACCCGGGTTCCATCCCGAATACGGTTGCTGTCCGTACGGAGTTTGTACAGTCTTCCCTTGACTGCGTGGGTTTTCTCCGGGTGCTCCTGTTCCCTCCCACAATCCAAAAGACGTACAGCGTTGTAAGTTAATTGGCATTGGTAAAAATGTGAATTGTTTCGTAGTGTGTAGGATAGTGTTAGTGTGCGGGGATCGCTGGGTGGTGTGGACAGGGCGGGCCAAAGAGCCTGTTTCTGCGCTGTATCTCTAAACTAAACATAGATAGGTGAGGTTTCGGGTCGGGACACTTCTTCCCATTGCATGAAGATTTGTTGAGAGAATGTTCATTGACCATGGGAGACCTGTACTCACTTGCTTTAACTGTTAGCCATTTGCACTAACACCAATGTCAAAGTTGCTGTTTGAAGCTTGCTGTGTACACCGTTTGTTTTGTGCACATTCAGCCGTTGCTTGGTGTGTACCTGGTTAAAGAGAACTGAATGCTGAAACGTTCATGAGAAAACAAGTGTGTTTTTGGCTGCTGACGGTGAGAGAGGTGCAGAGAACATCTGTCATGCGGTGCAGACCAAGTGTAGGAGCCATCTAATGTATATGGCAGTTTCTGTACCATCTCGAAACCCCACTTCGATAGCCATTACTTCTCGGGGATGAAATGTAGTTATAGCTTACGCACACACACGTCAGACCCTGATATGACAAAACGAATCTTCCAAACTTCTTTTCTTCATTAATTGGTTTTATTAAAGTAGCACAAATCATAGAGTAATTCATCAGTTTCCGTACTTTATCAGCTGTTTCTTCTTCAAGCAATATCTAGAAATTCTTGCAGTTATTACCGTATGGTTCTTACAAATATAGCTGGTGCGAGCGTATCGTACGAGCGCGTGTGGTAAAGGACTGTATGCTCACCATCCTCCGAGTCTAAATTGACCCACAACCCCTGTCGACACACGCTAGCTTCCTCCCATCTCGACACTCCCCATTACGAATTAAGTCACACCCACAAGCAGGCAAAAAAGCCATAAACTAGAAATATTAAAACATAGCCGTAACACAATGACAATAACTGAATTAAGCATAAATGGCTCCTACATAGCGGCCCCTAATTGTTCTGCGTATATAACGAAGCAATTACTAATAGATATTAGTAATTATCTAGGTTGTCAAGGTAATAATTACTCTCAGAGACATTAGAAACTGCAGATGCATGCATCTTGAGCTAAAACACAAAGTGCTGGAATAATTCAGCGGGGTCAGGCAGCATCTGTGGAGGAAATGGAAAAGGTGGCATTTCGGTTTGGGACTTTTCGTCAGACACCCTCTTCAGGTCTTGACCTGAAATTCACCTACTCCTTTTCTCCACAGATGCTGCCTGATCCACTGAGTTACTCCAGCTTTTTGTGTCTATAATATAGAACTAGTGTGGACGGGTGATCATTGGGTGGCATGGAATCGGTGGGCCGAAGGGCCTTTTTTCCATACTGTATCTCTGAACATAAACATATAAGCCTTTAGAATCCTTCCAATCCTAGTGCCCACTTTTATCTTTCCTCGCGTAGAAGCATAGATCACCTCTAGATGAATCGGGGGATGTGTGATTTTTCTTGTAGCATAGTGCTGTACTACAACAGTTTTGTGATACAGGAATAAATATCTTCTCGCAGTGAATTATAAGGTCGACTTGTGACTGAGATCTGGGAGCAGGCAGTTTCACTTCTGTCCACTTCCTTCTGTGGGACAATGCCCTTTCTAATCATTTTCTTCTTTCGTGGAAAACTGCATTCTAAGAAAGATGTTCACAAACCAAAATGACCATTGGTGTAGTAGTAAATCTCGATTGCAAATCGAGATGTGTGTAAATTAAATTTCTGCTTTTAAATCGGAGTGTACCAAATTTCAGTTGTTGAGTCATAAACAGAAGGGCTAAATATTCTACCTTTCAGTGGTACTTTTATATCACTGCTTTCCCAGCCTGCTTTAAAAAAAAAAAATCTTTCTTCTCGCTTGTAGTTTAGATCAGAGATACAGCGTGGAAACAGGCCCTTTGGCCAACTGAGTCCACGCCGGCCGGTGATTACCTCCACATTAGATCCACCCCACACACACCAGGAACAATTTACACAGGCCAATTAACCTGCAAACCTGCACGGCTCTGAGATGTGGGAGGAAACCGGAGCACCCCATGCGGTCACGGGGAGAACGTACACACAGCACCTGTGGTCAGGATCGAACCTGGGCCTCTGGCGTTATAAGGCAGCAGCTCTACTGCTGTGCCAATGTGCCAACCCTTTAGAGATACAGCGTGGAAGCACTCATACACCAGTTCTCTCTGACACACCTCCGGACAATTGCTGACTGCGCTCACGTGGAGAGCGACAATCTGAGCAAACTGTACGAATATTTTCTTTTTGTTTGGGCAACCTTCCTTCCTTTGCCTTTGTCTTCTCTCTCTGACTGAACCCATCCTGTTCCTCATTGCTGCGGTATTGAAATTGCCATTCCTCCTGTTCATTTGCTGTGAAAGTTTGCTTGCTGTAAGCTCATTCTCCCTGCTGAATCCTCAAGACTTCTTTTATCAACTCATTGACTTCTGGATCCTCTAAATCATCGATCGATCCATTTCTTTTTCCCCGCAGTCTCAGGTGTTCAACAACCTTCACTGAATCTCTCCATCTTCTTTACCATCACTTCTACTTAGTTTAGTTTAGAGACGGCGCGGAAACAGGCCCTTCGGCCCACCGAGTCCGCACCGACCTGCCATCCCCACACATTAACAATCCCCTACACGCACGAGGGACAATTTTACATTTATACCAAGCCGATTAACGTACAAACCTGTACATCTTTGGAGTTTGGGAGGAAACCAGAGCACCCGGAGAAAACCCACGCAGGTCAAGGGGAGAACGTACAAACTCCGCACATGCAAGCACCCGCAGTCAGGATGGAACCCGGGCCTCTGGCGCTGTAAGGCAGTAGCTCTACCGCTACACCACTGTGATGCCCCTCTACAGTGTATGGAACAGCAGATCTTATGCCTCACCTCTCCAATAAATACAGCTGGACTTCCACCACTATGGTGCAGAATCCTTTCAGTTCCAATGTTAGGAACATGAAGGATTTCAATGTGAGCAAAAGGGAAAATAGGAAGCAAGGCTTTCAGACACATTTCAGTGGTGAATCTGTGGAACTCATTGCCACAGATGGCAGTGGAGGCCAAACTCTTTGGGTATTTTAAAAGCAGAGATTGATAGATTTTTGATTAGTGAGGTTGTCAAAGGTTACGGGGAGAAGGCAGGAGAATGGGGTTGAGAGGGAAAGATAGATCAGCCATGATTGAATGGTGGAGTAGACTCGATGGGTTGAATGGCCTAATTCTGCTCCTGTGTCATATGGTCTTATGGTTGAGGACCACATCAGCATTCATGTTTTTAATATTAATTACTGATCCAGATTGCTTTCAGCAGATTATTGCTGGTCAAAGCCAGTTATCATATTGGCTCGGTCTTAATTAAACTGGCCTGAACGCTGTCTGATCGCGTTGCTTCTGCATTGCTGGTTCCCATGTTCCATGTGACTCAGTCCATGTTGCCTCCAAGCCTACATTGCCATTGTGTATTCCTCGTAGCCATGTATTACCAACGTGTACTGCCCGCACTCTGCACTCCCATTGTAGAGCCACCCCCTCACTTTGTATTAATCAGTCTGCACAACCCCCAAGTCTGGCTCTTGTCTTGATGTGACGTGGAGTGAATGGAAACGGCCCCGAAGACGGCACCCGTTTCTAACCGTTCCGTTTTTACGCTGTCTTTTCATTCTTCTCAAAAACGTGCAGGCTTCCGTTTCACAATCTGTGGCAGGCGGCCGGCGGAGGCCCAAACACGAGCCCGGTGGTGATCCCGGTCTTGCAGCGGGATCCGGAAGAGATTCTTCGGATTATAAAAATATCGCCGAAGCAGCCGAGGCGGAGTATGAGCGTCGCGCTGAAGAATGCCCCGCTCCGCCGGCATCAGACCTCACCGCGGCCAGCAGTGTCCCACCTTCCTCTGTGGATCTTCTGCCATCGCTTGATGGCAACGTCGGACCAGCTGGCCATGAAAGCAAACTTAACGCTGAGGGCGATGGCACCTTCGAGACTGGGCAGATGGCAACGTCCGAGAAGGTTATGGAAGCAAGGCTCGAGTCCCCTATACCTGAGCCTGTACCATCACATCCTGGTAAACCTTTGCACATGGACAATGCCAACGGGACACTAGGCACTGCCAGCTATGGGGGGGTTTCAACAAATGAACAGCGAAGCCTACATCAGACCTCAGGGCCAACAGCTTCTCCCAGGGTTAAAAACGTGAACATTAAAGTGATTGTGGAGGACACTGGGAGGGAAGCTGAGTGTGGCAGCCCTCCAGCGGGATTGTCTTCAGTCAACACTGAGCGTAAACCAGCCAGGGACCAGGAGAGAATCGATGGTCCGGTGCCAAGGAAGAAACTGTCCCTTTCGGCGGGCATCAGACGCAGACTAGCCAGACTGAGCGTCACCTCTGAATCTGATTCGGATGGTGAGGAGGGAGGCACATCGCACAGTACCGGGCCAGATGACAAAATATCCCTTGGGAACTCGGCGCCAGTTCCATCAATTTGCCTCGGTGCAGAATTCCCAGAGTCGGGTTGGGAGCAGGAGATCCCACCTGCGAACCCCTCACCTGCGAACCCCTCACCTGCGAACCCCTCACCTGCGAACCCCTCACCTGCGCCAAGGTCAGGAGACGTCAGGAGCGCTGACGACCAAGAGTGGAGTCAGGTTTATTGGGACTCGTCGGGTCCAGCGTTAAAGAATAAGTCGAGTCCAAACGCAGTTCGGCCATTGCATGAAAACCACCAATTGGACGTGGCAAAGAAATCAGTACAACGTGAAAAACCAAAGGAGACGGGCTCAGGCTCCCAAACATTGAAGTCCAAGCTTAATCCCTTTTCCAAAGTGTTTTCTCGCATATCAAAAAGAGAGAAGAAAAGTAAAGAACCTGCAAGTGTTGCTCATTTGCCAAACGCAGAGACACCAATATCCCAAGTATCCTCCGTTCCTGAAGAGGAAGGTAAGGATTCATCATCATCATCATATATACACAGCCGGAAACAGGCCTTTTCGGCCCTCCAAGTCCGTGCCGCCCAGTGATCCCCGCACACTAACACTATTAACACTATCCTCCTACACCCACTAGGGACAATTTTTACATTTTACCCAGCCAATTAACCTACATACCTGTACGTCTTTGGAGTGTGGGAGGAAACCGAAGATCTCGGAGAAAACCCACGCAGGTCACGGGGAGGACGTACAAACTCCGTACAGTGCAGCACCCGTAGTCAGGATCGAACCTGAGTCTCCGGCGCTGCATTCGCTGTAAAGCAGCAACTCTACCGCTGCGCCACCGTGCCGCCCTGTTGTGTTTGTTTTATTTTTCATCGTTTTCTAAGAATAAGGAGTCGTTAAAGAGAGCTGAATGGGCGGCCTGTTCTGGGGACTCATCATAGTAGTATCGATTATAGCTTCTTGAAGGACATGAAGGGCAGCACGGTAGAGCTCCCTCTTTACAGTGCTTACAACGCCAGATTGTCGGGTTCGATCCTGACTACAGGTGCTGTCTGTATGGAGTTTGTACGTTCTCCCCGTGACCACGCGAATTTGCGCCGAGATCTTTGTTTTCCCCTCACACGCCAAGGACGTACAGATAACACAGGTTAATTGGCTTGGTATAAATGTAAATTGTCCCGATGTGTAGAATTGTGTTAATGTGCGGGGATCGCTGGTCAGCGCGGAATCGGTGGGCCGAAGGGCCTGTTGCCATGCTGTATCTCTCAACTGAACGTTCATGGCTTAATGAAATATCCTTGGCTACATTAATTAGAATGGTTCATATGATAAGTAGAATAGTTTGTTGTTTTATTAGTGACCTTTTATGTTTTTTAAATTTATGTTTTCATATGTACGGGTGATTGCTGGTCGGCATGGACTCGATGGGCCGAAGGGCCTGTTTCCACACCGTATCCCTAAAACTAAAATTAAATGCCAATACTGTTGAGTCTATTGCCATTTAAAATAAGATTTACTTTATCTATGGTTAAGAAGAAAGATATGAAAAAAAAGCCTTGTTACCCATGTCCAGTTTGGAGATATATTTAAGATAGACACAAAAAGCTGGAGTAACTCAGCGGGACAGGCAGCATCTAGGGAGAGAAGGAATGGGTGACGTTTCGGGTCGAGACCCTTCGTCAGACTTATTTAGTTCACAGATGCAGCATGGAAGCAGGTCCTTTGTGACCATCACCGTGACCATTGATCACCCATTCCCATTAGCTTTATTTTATCCCGCTTTCACATCCACTCCTGACACATTAGGGACAATTTACAAAGGTCAGTTCACCTACAAAACCGCACAGCTTTGGGAAGTGGGAAGGAACTGGAGCACCCAGAGAACCCAACGTGGTCACTGGGAGATAGACACAAAATGCTGGAGTAACTCAGCGGGTCGGGCAGCATCATTGGAGAGAAGGAATGCGTGACCTTTTGGGTCAAGACCCTTCAGTCACCGAGAACACGCCAACTCCACACAGACGGCACCCCGAGGACCGGATCGAACCTGGGTCTTTGGCGCTGTGTGGCAGCAACTTTACCAGCTGCATAACAGCAAGAGATATCTAACCATGCTCTACATTCATTTTCTAACAAAATGTGTGGGAAGGAATTGCAGATTACACTGAAGCTTGATGCAAAATCCTGGAGTAACCCAACGGGTCAGGCAGCAGAAAAGAAATGGGTGATGTTTTGGGTCAAGTCCTTTCTTCAGACTGAGGTAGGGTCTGAAGAAGGGCCTTGACCCGAGATGTCACCAATTCCTTTTCTCCAGAGATGCTGCCTGACCCGCTGAGTTACTCCAGCATTTTGTGTCCATCTTCATTTTCTAACAAGCAATTTTCAGAAACCCCAGGATCTATCCAAGTAACATTGCCCTCCGCTGTGCAAGTGCAGTTGCCTTCAGTGCAGTTAACAGGGAGAACTTGTACAACCGACCTTCCTGATCCAGTGAAGAATGCCAGTGGCCAGAGTGTTATTCCTCAAAAGAACTGACCCACAGAGAGATGCATCTCCACAGTACATCTTCTCGCGCACACCAGAGGGTGCTGTACATCAGCGAGCTGGACCCCAATGTTGGCACAGTTGGCAAGCAAAGAGATGAAGGGGACACAGAGGACTTGGACTCAGAGATGCTGGACTTCAGAGTTTGTACATCAGGAAGATCAAGATCAAGAGTGCTTTATCGTCATACTAGACAAAGTGGACCCGTTGGGCCCAAACCTCTCCTGCATTGGTGCAGGACCCTGTCCTCCCCCCCCCCCCCCTCTCTCCTCAACCCCACACCCTCTCCTCTCTCGTCAACCCCACACCCTCCCCTCTCTCCTCAACCCCACACCCTCTCCTCTCTCGTCAACCCCACACCCTCCCCTCTCTCCTCAATCCCCCCTCCCCTCTCTCCTCAACCCCCCTCCCCTCTCTCCTCAACCCCACACCCTCCCCTCTCGCCTCAACCCCCCCTCCCCTCTCTCCTCAACCCCCCCCTCCCCTCTCTCCTCAACCCCCCCTCCCCTCTCTCCTCAACCCCACACCCTCCCTTCTCCCCCACTCCCCCCTCCGTCCTCCCCCTCCCCTCCTTTTAAACTTAAAAATGTGAATAACTTTAAAAATATAACCGATTTCAATAAAACTATTTGCATTATCACTAAAGTGACAATGGTGAGTAAGGTGGGCCTAAAATTGTCGCGCTATCGTGTACCGTTTTGGCTGAAGTTCAGTCACAAACAAGATAACAAACGAGAGTTTTAGTTTATAGATGTCCCAGAAATGTCTTACTTGCTGCAGCAGCATAACAGAAATATAAACATAGTACCCTGTAAACAATATAATAAATAAGAAAAAGACATACATAAATGCATACATACACACATACTTACATACACACATACACACACACACACACACACACACACACACACACATACACACACACATACATACATACACACATACATACATACATACATACATACATACATACATACATACATACATACATACATACATACATACATACAAACAAACAAACAAACAAACAAACAAACAAACAAACAAACAAACAAACAAACAAACAAACAAACAAACAAACAAACAAACAAACAAACAACACAACACAACAGTGCAAAAAGACAAAACCAATGTCCCCAAGTCTATGTAGTTCAGAGCTTATTTGGAGGTTGTAGTGTTTAATAGCCTGATGGCTGTAGGGAAGAAACTGTTTCTGAACCTGGACGTTACAGTTTTCAGGCTCCTGTACCTTCTTCCCGATGGCAGGGGTGAAATGAGTGTGTGGCCAGGGTGGTGTGGGTCTCTGATGATGCTGGCTGCCTTGTTGAGGCAGCGACTCCTGTAGATGCCTTCTGAATCTGAATCTGAATCCGAATGATCTTTATTGTCATTCAAAATGAATTGAACGAAAATCATTTGCCACAACAGTACAGAGTAAAAGACCCAAGACACACAATTTTAACACAAACATCCATCACAGTGACTCCTCCAGACACCCCCTCACTGTGATGGAAGGCAAGAAAATTTCTTCTCTCTTCCCCCATGCTTCTCCCATGGACAGATAGTTCGACTTCTGCCGAGGCGACCGAGGCTCCCGACTCGCGCGGCCCCCGCAAGGAGATGGAAGGTCCCGCGGCTGAGCCGCACCGGGCGATGGAAAGTCCCGCGGCCGACCCGCTCCGGGCGATGGAAAGTCCCACGGCCGAGCAGCGCCGGGCGATGAAATGTCCCACGGTCCTGCAAGCGGGTCGATCAAGCCCTCCGACGGGGTGGTCGAAGCCACCACGGCTGGAGCCGGTCGCCAGCCAGGGACCTGCGAGCTCCCGATGTTGCCGTCCACAGGGCCCGTGGCCGAGCCTCCGGAGGTAAAGCTGCAGCCGGCTCCGAGATGGCAAGTCCTGGCCCTGCGACTGGAGCCCTCAGGATCTATCCCAGCTGGAGGCCGCACACTCCGCGGTGTTAGGCCGCAGCGCCACGGAGATACGACTCGGAAAAGGGTCGCATCTCCGTCGAGGAAGAGATTAAAAAAAAAGAAAGGTTTCCCCCACCCCCACCACCCCCCACATATACACAGCTAAAAATAGACTACTACACACATCTAACACTAACACATAGACAAAAAAAGAAAAAAGACAAACAGACTGCTGGCGAGCCGCAGCCGCATGGCAACGCATCCACTGAATGGGCAGGTCAGTGCCCGTGATGGACCGGGCAGTGTTCACCACTTTTTGCAGATGCCACCTAACAAAATGCCCCTCGGAACATTTTGAAGACTATTATTTATAATTTACTCCTCGTTAACAGAATTGTCTTAAAGTTCAGTTATTAATCATTCAATGAATCATGCCCTTAAAACATTTAAATCAGAGAATCCATATATGTGGTGAATTTGATACATAACAGATCTTAAATAAGTTGGGTTCCAACACATTGAAATCTTATAACCTTTCTACACACCAACCTGTGTGTTTCTGAGTCATATGACATGTGTTACCATTTAATTCCACTTATATTCTCCCATCCTGCGGGCATAGATTCATAACTTCACAACTTTACAAATCCACGCCCTCCCAACGGATAAATAAAGAGGGCTTTCCGACTTGTTCTGTACCTGTGACTTCTGTTTCTAACCAGTGAAATATTCAATAAAGAATCTGTGCCTTTTCACTCATTTCCTGCATCTCAAAAGATGCTTGATGCCCTCTTCACCCTTCTGAAGAATTTGTTATCACATTATTAGCTCTCGTAAATGGTTGGACTAAAATATCCTTGAAGTAGGTTGACCTTATTATCTATACCGATCTCATTGCTGCAAGGTCAAATGTAATTCATTACTTTGGTGGTCAAGGTATCGAAACTGACGTGAGTTCTCACACAATAAACTACCTCTAATGGTTCAATGGTGCAATATTTGTCACGTGTGTAACTGTGCAGAGAAATCCTTTTTGCATAGTTTACCCATGCGGGCGCTGCCTTTTTTGGTGCCTTTAGTTTAGTTTAGAGAAACAGGCCCAGAGTCCGTCCGCACCAACCAACGATCACCACACACTAACGCTATCCTTCAATCCTGTACGTCTTTGGAGTGTGGGAAGAAACCAAAGATCTCTGAGAAAACCCAGGTCACGGGGAGAACGTGCAAACTCCGTACAGACAGCACCCGTGGTCATGATCGAACCCAGGTCTCTGGTGCTGTAAGGCAGTAGCTCTGCCACTGTGTCGCCCATTATTTGGCATAATAACATTGTCGACGTTATTGAAAGTCCAAAGTCCAGTCGGCCCGCGCCCGCTCGATGTACTGGAGCAGTTTCCGCGAGCTGACGTCCCTCTCTCCTCTCCTCCCCTCCCCTCTTCTCCCCTCTTCCCTCCCCTACTCGGGCTATCTTTGTGTCCCAGGGGTGTCTCCTGCAGCCAGCTTCTTATTAATAAAATGTGAAAAGGACAGTAAATTTAACATATGAAAATCAAAAAACTGAATATTGTATAAATCTGAAATTAAAAAACAGCAAATGTCAAACAGCTGCATCTGTGGGGAGAAACAGAATGAATGGTTTCAGTCAGATATTATCGTGTTATCAGATTGGGTCACTGAAGTTATCTGATCTTTATTGTTCCCCTCCTGTAACTTTTTTAAACATCTTGGACCACCAGTATCTCTTTTGCTATGTAGATCTCAACCTTTTCTCTTTAGTCAAGAGTGTTTTATTGTCCGATACGGAATAATCAAAGTCTTACTTGCAGCAACACCTATACACCAGATATGTGAACATAACAAACAATGAAAAAGTTCAGTGTGTACACGAACATGCACGCAAGCACATGCACACGCACACACACACGCGCACACACACACACGCGCACACACACACACACACACACACACACACACACACACAAACACATAAACACAAACACACATACACACACAAACACATACACACATGCACACACAAACACAGACATACACACACAAACACATACACACACACACATACACACACAAACACACACATACACACACAAACACATACACACACACACATACACACACACGTACGCACACACACACACACACACAAACACACATACACACACACACACACATACAAACACACGCACACATACACACACACGCACACACATAAACACAAACACACACATACACACACAAACACACACACAAATGCGTACACACACAGACACACACACACACATACACACACAGACACACACACACACACAGACACACACACAAACACACACACGCGTACGCACACACACACAGACACACACACACACACACACACACACACAAAAGAATAATAGTTTAAAGACAAAAACAATGTCCTCAGTTCAGAGCTTATTTGGAGGTTGCAGTGTTTAATAGCGTGGTGGCTGTAGGGAAGAAGCTGTTCCTGAACTTGGACGTTACAGTTTTCAGGTTCCTGTACCTTCTTCCCGATGGCAGGAGTGGAGCCAGGGTCTCTGATGATGCTGGCTGCCTTTTTGAGGCAGCGACCCCTGTAGATCCAGGTTGATCGTAGAGCTGGACACTGATGAGCTGTACACAGGCTGGCCTTGGAAACAAAGCACTACAGATGCTGCTTCATACCAATGTTAGACACAAAGTGCTGGAGTAACTCAATGGGTCAGGCAGCATCTCTGGAGAAAAAGGATGGGTGAAGTTTCGGGTCGGGACCCTTCTTCAGACAGCTTTCTCGGCCCCGAAACGTCACCCATCCTTTATCTCCGGAGATGCTGCCTAACCTGCTGAGTTAATCTAGCACTATGTGTCCACCTTGTACACAATGATTCAATGGTTATTGACAAGTATGCAGAGAAGAGTGAAATTCTGTTGTGCAACCCACAAATGCAGAGTTGCCATAGGTGTCTGTCTGTTGTTTGTGTAATGGAGTCTGTCATAGAATCTGTCATTTCCTTGGATAGTTATCTCCTGCTCGAAGGTTGCTGCGTGATAAGTTTGCCGCCTTCAATTTTAATCCATAAGATTTATTCCAATTCACTCGGTGTGGGCAGTTTATGCTCATCCATCTTCTCTCACGCTCTCTCTAAAGGGTTGCCTCTAACTGCGAGGTGGCACATTGAACAGGTATCCAACACGCTCCTACACT